>NC_089698.1:10563985-10870783 GCF_031753505.1 Anomalospiza imberbis
GCACACACACAACTTCAAGGATACTGTCACTGAGAGAGACAACAGGTGTTTGGAGACAAAGCCTGTCCAGAGCCCCAGGATAAAGCCCAGGTTTCCTGCATGGTGTAGCAGGAGGAAAAGGGCTGCACTGTGTGGAAAGAATCACAGCTTCTCTTGCCCTAGCCAGGTGTTATGGCCACGCAGGGCAAACACAGATGCTGCACACAAGTGATAAATACCATCCAGGGAGAAAGGAGAAGAGATGAATTCAACATGTAGCAACAGAGCACTTCACCCTTGTAGTGACCTGGAGGGACCACACACTCCTGCCAGTCAGGGCTGACCCCAGAGCAGGCACAAATACCTGTGCACACCTCCGTTTCTAGCTGGCCTGGCCATCCAGCCCTCTTGACAGCTCACAAATGAGCCCGTGCCTGAAAGAGGTTTGTTTCCGCCTCCTGTACATAATGCATGCTGTTTGTAAGGGACACTCAGCACATCATCCTCAGACAAACTGATCATGCAAAGACTTTTCGAACTCCCACCCTTCATCCATGAGATTTGCCACCACTCAAGTTCAGAAAGGAATTCTATGAGTAGCAAACCATGCAATACAGTGCTGGGAGCCCCAGGAGCAGATCCCAGCACACTCATCAACCACAAGAGCACACACCAAGCTGAGGAAACAGAAAGGGGATCCTGCCTTGTCAGGGGGTGTGGGGCTCCAGGGTGCAGGAGCAGCCAACAGACTGGCACTGTGGACTAGGGGAGGAGCAGAGGTCACCTGGAAAGTACAACAGGTCAAGATGCAGAGATGTTTCTTGCTCACTGCTTTAGAGCTGCCTGTACACTAACACTGCACTGCACTGCACATATATGTTAAGACTCCCCACCACCCTGGAGCTACAGCCCTTCTCTGGCAGGAGATGCAGAACCCAGGTCTTGACCATCCCGTCTCCTCCCCCAAATCCACTCGTACAGTGGACATCTGCCTAAAAAGGTAAACACAGGAAGCATTGCCGAGTTGCTCCTTCCATTACGCATGTTCTGCCATCTTTTACTCCCCCCCACTTCAGAGAGATTGTGGAAGGGAGAGCTCCAGGCTGTGTTTCAGAGTTACATTCTTAATCTCAGAGGGAAATGAGAGTCCCTGCTGCACAAAGTGACTGTCAGGACACACAGGACCCGCATATCCCAGCAAGTTGTTGCACAGACATGCACTGTGCAGTGCTACAGCTGGGATTAGATATTGTCCATGAATCCTCCCTCCCATCCAGCAGTTCATACCAGCCTTTACCTGAACACTGTATCTATTGAGCTGTCAAATTACAAGCAGCAGTTGGATTGGAAAACAGTGCTAAAAACACAAACCAGAATAGAGAAGCCTGCCTGCATTTCTGGGAAGAAAGCTTCATCTTCAGTCTGACAGCCAACAGAGACAACTGCCTTGGTGCTAGGAGTCCAGGTCTGGGAAGAATAGGAATGTTTGGGATCTTCATTAGGAGGGGTGTCCACAACAGAAACCTCATGATAATCATTATCAGAAGCTTCCCACTGGAAGAGAGGCTGGGGAGCCAAGCTGAAGGAAGAGGAAGAGACTGGACTAGGAGCTGGGGTAGATGACACATGGGAAGGCTGAGGTGGGAGTGAGAGAAAAGGTGCAGGGCCAGAGGCAGGAGAAGGAACAGCGTTAGCAGGGACTATCTTTGCAGCTTCTTTGGAAGGCTGGAGTTGGGAAGAGACTGGAACAGAGATTGTCCTCCTGGGGAGGAGAGGGGATTCTGGAGGAAAAACCACCTAGAAAGACACGGAGGAAAAAGAAAGGTGAATAAATCCAAAGAGGAACCAACAAGCACTTCCTTTAGCAGGAAGGCTGGCTGCTACCAGTATGTTTATCTAAGGGGAAAAAGCAGCAAGAAGGAGAAGGGAACTACAAAAGGTGCCGCTCTTTGTAGCTTAAGGAAGAGCACCATCTTATTGATCCCCAGAAAGCCCTGCACAGGTACAGCACTGAACAAAACAAGGCTTCCCAAGGGGGAATGTCCCCACATGGACATTTGAGATGGGATAGCAGCAGACTGCATCAACAGATACCATAAGCAGCTCCCTCAGATCCCACTCCAGTCCTTAAACATCCAGAACTAGGAACCTGTGCTGCCTTCCCTCTCAGACCAGACAAGGGTGAATAATTGCTTCTTCATTTTGTGTTGTTTAGGATGCTCAGAAACTCAATCTGCACCGCCATACAATGTGATCTGGACAGAGGGACATGCTGGAATTTCCCAGCACGTGTGACCCTGCTTTCTACCTTCTCTACTTGCTGTTCACCACTCTGCTCTTCCCCCCGGGGCCTGGCAGTGACAATGACCCCCTCTGTCAGCCAGACATCCTGGCTTTGCCATTCTTCCTGCTCCTGGTTATCGATGCCCAGTCTGTCCTGAAGCTCCTCAATCAAGCGATCTTGGGACTCAGTCTTGTGGAATATGGCAGGACCTAGTTTACGCCTTGGAGAGAGATCCCGAGACATTGGATGCACATTCGCAGTCTCTTTTGTCCTCTTGATTAAAGATTTAATCTAAATGACAAAGGCAATAGTATCAGCAGAGAAGAGCAAAGTCAGAGCAAGCCCCAAGATGCAAACAGCACAAACTCAAAGACATTAGTGACAATTGTGAGCAGGAAGAGTGATGGCATTTATTCCACAATGCCAAAATTCCTCCTGGCACAGCCCAGAACAGTGACTCAGTGCAAGGAAAAACCCCGTAAGGATAATCACAGCAGCCAAAAATAACTGTCTAGAAAAGGAAGGGAAAGATTAACCAGTGGGAAGCCAAGATAGGAGGTGCAGCATGAGCACTCCACTGAGCATTACGGAAACCTCAGCATCACAAGGGCACAGAGCTGCGCCTCTGTGTTTGCCCTTGACAGGCACAAGGCTCTTGGTCAGAGATGTCTGGTGCACAAAGTGTACTTCCAGCACGGAAAGGAACACTGACGGTTTCAGTAACGAGACCTAAAATGGTAAGCAGAGCAGAGGAGCTGCCATCCCAATCAGTAGCACGAAACAGCCCTTTCAGCTTTTTGGAGGTCTCTGTGGACTGAGCTTTACCCCAGTTGGGGAATAAAAGTCCACTTCACAAGGAAGTCCCTACAAACTGCCATGTTCTGTGCTGCTGAACCACATGCAGGAGAGACCACAAGATAAAGCTGGGGGTTGTGAAGCCCTGTGACATGCAGCTGTCAGCAACACTGCCCAGAGCTCGTGCTGTTAGTGGGGTTAGCCCGGGCACACTCACTGCATGCACACACTGTTAGTGTACTGGCAGAACAGTCCTGGCTAGGACTCGCCCTACTCCTACATTCACTCAGTGCCTGCCTGGCCTGATGCAGAAATCCTCTCAATGGGTGGTTTGGAGACACATGGCAGATCCCATTCAGCCTTCCCGAAGTTTTCAGGAGATTCCGGGGTGACTGTAGAGCTTCTGAATTGCTCGTTTTCCTGGTCTCCTCTGGCCTTGTTCATGTTAGCAGTACCTGCCTTCCTTAAAGTTCTGTCTCTGCCCTGCCTCTTCTTGCTCAGATCAGGACAGTGGTATACCTTGGTTTCATGTGGCACTTCAGCTTTTAGCTCCTGTCCTTGCTCCACTACAAAGCCCAACGGGTTTTTAGTGTCCGGGAAGACATCCCACCGATCCAGGGCAACAACAGAAGGTTCGTTAACAGAATCCAAAACACTGTCGTTCTTTGCATGTGCCTCTGGCACATGTGCAGGCAGCTCCAGGGCCCACAGCTCATCTAAAGCTGTTTCCACACTTCTGCCCTGGGAGGAAAGAGCTGAGTTGTCCCTGAGTGCGCCCTGCTGATGCAGCTCCTTGGGTATCTGCCCCTTCTTTGAAATGGGTACACTTGAGATTCTGGGGTCAGTTCTCTGCTCCTTCTTCTCAGTCTCTTTTGCCATGTCATATCCTAAGCCCTGTGCCTCCACATTAGCAGATCTACACAGAAGCTCCACACTGGAAGCTGGCACAGCCTGGGAAGCATTTCTGGAAGAGCCAGGCTTCCTGTTCAGCTGAACTAAGCTGGCAGGAGCCACTTGCTCCCCACGAGTAGCATAACCAGAGGAGCTCCGCGGTGGGGGCACAGGGACAGTTTGTACAAAATGGGGCACAGGTGGAGGGGCAGCAGGATGCCCTGACAAAGGCAGAACTGTGGTGTCACTGCCTTCCTCAATGCAGGTGTCTGCTGAGGGGACAGATGTTGACACTGTTGAGTCCCCACTGTGACTTGCAAAAGGGTGTTTTGAATGGGACAGCACCGTTAAACTGTGAGGCGTGTTGCTGAAGTCTGCATTTGCTGAAATGAGAACTGGTTCTAGGGAAGGTTCAGAAATCAGAGACATAGTGGAACTAGTCTGCAAAAGAAGATATAGAAGGAATAAGGAGAGAAAAAGATAATGACAGAGATAAGGAGAAGGAAAAAAAGACACAGAATTAAGCATTATAAGAATCCTGACTTCCAAATCAAAAAGCCATGTTGACCCAAATCCTTACTTCCAAGAGTAAGGAAGAAAAATGAGACACCAAAGAGCAGAACCAGTATGACATTGTACTGATCTTCATGAGTTCTACAGACACTGGAATCTTTTTCCTGGGCCCTCCTCCTCAGTGACAGCTCAGTGTTCACCCGCAGGTGTGATGGGGGCATGGCACAGCCACTGCCACTGCTGGGAAGCCAGCTCCAAACCCAGGAGTGTCTTGACTGTGAATAAAGGTCACATAAACTTACTCACAGTCAGACACGTAAATTTCATATTCCAAAGCTGCAAAAAATTCAATCAATGACTAGAACAAAGCATGACATTTTCTTCTTGATACACTTAATAAAATGCTCCAGTTGGCTGAGTTCATGGCAGTGAAAACAAAGCTTCAGGGCATTCACAGCAAGAGCAGATGACATGGCTTTGTTCTATTCACATCACTAATCTCACCTTGGAAGTGACACACACCAAATCTATACAAGCCTGTCAGTCATTCCAGGCCCTTGTGAGCATTGCTTAGGTGGCAGATTAGCCTCTTCCCCTTAGGCCAAAGACTCCACATTGACATTATAATAAAATCAGTATTAATTTTGATCCAAAAAACATTCCAAGAAGAGCAACTAATGCATAGGTTTTGGTTTTCCTTGACTTACAGGATCTTTTGAAAACAAAAGATCATAGGTCCTTCTTTCCCCACTTCCAGTGGTTCCTGACTAAATTCTAGGAGACGAAGTAGTACTACTCCTTTTTCTTAGAAAGGGAGACTCAGAACAGCGACTTGGACAAGCTCACACAGCAGGTCAACCGAAGACCAAGACTGTGCCTTCTCAGTTTTAAAAATGTACCCAAAAAGGACTTCCAAATCCAAGAGCTATCAAGACCTGCTCTGACTGACTCTTAGTCATATTTTCCAGAGAAGCCTAAAAAAGCCAGATGCTTATGCTCTGAGGTGGAAGGGCACATAACTTCCTAAGCCCCATGTATGCTACCTCTCAGTCTCCACTTACCTTTCTGAGATACTTATCATGAAAAAAACTATAATTAACAGAACATGCACAAAACCTGTCAGTAAATGGAAGAATAATAACCTTCAGCTGACCTGAGCTCCTGCCATGCTGAGGGGCCAGGAACTGGCACACATGCACAAGCTTGCAAAGTCACACCAGCAGTGCTACAAGGAGACTGTTCTCAGAAAGGAAAGAGCAATAAGAGACCAAATTTCTTTACAGATTGCTCTTCCCTTCCAGTAGCACAGCCAGGCTACTGTGACCACAGTCACAGCTGAGAGCAAAATGACTAGCAAGTATATTAAAATGAGGGAATTTCCCAACAGTGCCCGCTCCCTGAATTTTGCCTAAGCTGTGTACACCTGGTAAAAGTAACCTGGTTTAATGCTGTGCTTCACATTTGGTTTCCAGACTTCCTAAAATGAAGTCAGTTATTTTCAAGGCGAGAGTAACATTTTGCTCAAATGTGGGTATTTTCAACATACTGAAATCATACTAATTCCAAATAACAGCAATGGGTGAGCACTCAACAGTAAGAGAACAGTTAACTACAAGCATCCAGCTATGCAGTAAGCAAGCATCACATTACACAGAAATGGCAGAGGGTAAAAAAACAAGTGCATTAAGTAATCTCAGTGCCTGATGACTGATTAACCAGATAACCAAAATCAAATGGATTCTGTCAGGAAAAAGAAGGGGCAACAAATTAGGGTGAGCAAAATATAATAAAAAGGTAATATATAATCACCTTCTACTCAGGGGTACAAGGCAAATGAAGCACCAGTGCCCTCCACTCCTCCCATCCTCATCTACTGCAATTTCTATCAATTCCAACTAATTACATATCATATTTGGGTTTTTTATCCTACATCCTGCAGTCACACACAGGTCTGATACTCAAACAGCAGCCTTTCATATTCCACCTTCGCAAGAACTCCCCTTGTCTCCCTTATATTCTGACACTGGTACAGACTAGAATACATTTTTACAGGCAAGTTAACATGCCCAGCTGGCACAATCAAAAGAGGTAAAACCAAACAAAAAGGACCAAAGGGAAAATGAAGCAACCTGGAGGACAGGAAAAAAGGAAAGTAACTTCAAAGCAGTCAATGACACCATTAACAAAAGGGAAATTATCCCAGAAGCCATGTTCCTTGTGCTCCAGGAAGAATGTTTAGGCATAGATGAGCTCAATGCTTCACAAAAATACCAATGCTGCACTTAATAAAGCCCAAATCTTAACATCTTGCTGCATTTCAATCTGGTCTCTGAGATCAACTGAAAACTAAGCCAGGAAGGCAGGTGGTATTAGCCACAGCAGCTCATCTCTGTCACGCAGGTTTTAGTGGAGATTCTCAAGCTTCTCAAGAGTGCAAAGTACTGGAACACCTACAGTTAAAAATGTCCACTCCCCGTATCTTGCCAAAGAAAGCTGTGCTGGGCAAGGTCATTCTCAGTTGCAAAGAGCTCACCTGGGAGCAAAGGCTGGGCCACACCCTGAGCTAGCTTCCTGATAAAAGCAGCAGGGGCACAAGGCCATAGTGCTCAGCTCCCACAGCACATGGAAGGAGCAGGGCACAGAATGCCAGGAGCACAAGTGGAAACTCTCTCCAGCTTCACAACACTGCAGTGTTTCAACCAGGCTGAACAGAGCTTGTGGCTATCCTGCACCACACGACAGGACCTCAGAAGGAGGAAAAAAGACAACACTAAGGTTTAGTCAATTTGCAATTGACTAAACACACACTATAATAAGTCTAGAGAAAACACTGAGGAACTCCAAGAGTCTCACCGATTTAGGTGCATGTGCCAGGAATGGCAGACTGAATTCCATTCCAGCAAGGACAAGGCAAGTGAAGCTTCTCACAACAGTGCTAGGTTCTGGACTCGCACACTTGTCACAGCTGTGGGCATTGTACTGACCTCCATGGGACCCACCAAGCACAGAAAGAGCAGCAAACAGCAAAAGTTGTCGCTACATGTTCTGCACCTCTCCTCACAAAACACTGCTTAGCTCTGGCTGCCCCACCTAACGTCATCTAGGAGGGGATGGAGCTCAGCGCAGACAGGAAATCTCAAGCATCCAGCAGAATCTTCCATATAGGGATAAAACAGAGTTAGGAACTGATTTAGGATTAGAAAGCAGATAGGTATGTAAAAAAGGCAAACCTAACAAAGAGATTATCCAGTGTATTTGCTTTCTCCACCTCTCAGAAGAAATCCAAGTCAATAGTTCGGTAAAACTATAAGCAAAGCAGCTGAAAGTAGGAAGTGAGAAAGTATTTTTCATTTTTCCATGAGTATGGGTAAATGAAATCTCATGAGAAAAGCCTCCACAGTTCATCATCTAGTGCAGGAATGGTAACACGCCCACATGAATAAAGAAAAAGTTATTCAAGTACATATGCCGACACTGAATAGTATTTGCTATCCTTTGCCCCCACAAGAAGCTCCAACTTTAATCCCATGTTGAAGTGAGTAAGAGATTTTGTTTTAAGATAAAACCTTTGAAATCTCCTTGTCTGATGTAAATGCCTGGAATATCCATTCTCCTCAGGGAAAGCACATCAGGGTAAAAACACACTCCAGAGAGGAGTCATCCCACAGAACAGAAGGACCTGGTCTCTGTCAGTAAGCAGAGTGGTGTCCCATGCCTCTCTCCTTCTCATTAAGTTGTATCACAGCAAAATAATTCACTCTGTACCGAGCAGTAACAAAGCTCATTATCTCTGGCAAACAGACAAACTGCAGAACTGAAGGAAAAACAGATCCCAGAACTGCCTTACCCTGCCAGTGATGAGAATTTATAGCAGTCAAGGATACCTACAGCCCCACTCAAAAAGCACAAATACACCACAGGAAGTTTATCAGAGCAAATGTGAGAGATAAAGGAGGCATTCTGGAGACCAGCCAAGGTCAGCAAATGTGGTTAACAGGCAAGAGAGACTGGGGTGGCTAGGGACAAGATGAAGCATTAAGCTGTCATGACAGGGTACCTTGAAGTCAGAGAGAGATGCCATCAGCTCATCCAGTTCTCGTGTAGCTGAAGAAGCAGAAATTCGGGTCTGCTGCTGACTGGCGGTGACACGCTGGGGGCTGCTCACCTCGCCCTGGCTCACAGTGATTGCAGGCCTGGCCAGGGGGAAAAAATAAAATAAAATTTTAGAAAGAGTGTGCTTAAACATGGGAGGGCATTCCTAGACTCGAAGTCCCACTGTTCCCCCAAGTAAGCAGAGCATGAGAAGTTTCACCAGCACAGCCCAACCGGGCCCAGCTTCCCCAGCATGTGCAGACCCTGCCTCGCGTGTGCACACACATCCCATCCACTAAGAAACAGATGATGCCTGCACATTCATTTTGTCAGACAGGGGTATTTGTGGTCAGCTCTAAATCTGAGCTTAAACAGTCTACCTCTAATGCATGATTTAGGCATTTTTCCATCCAGAAGTAGATTACAAAGCACCAGCACCCACCTGACTTGTGACCCTTTAGACAAAGCCCATCTTCCATCCGTCTCCTGCGGGAGCTGCCCCTACACTACAGTCACCCTTCCCCTAGGAGCCCATCCCACCTCACCCAAGCCCGCAACCACCACGACATTACTCACACTGGACTTGGCACGGAGCTCTCCAGCTCATCCAGCAGGCTCTCCACACTGGGACGCACATCTTCAATCCCACGTGCACCATTTCGCTTTGGCTTTTCTTTTGTTGGGGGTGCAGCCTTCCCTCCCCCTGAGCTGCTGTTCTCTGGGACAACATAGTGAGGGCCAGCAACACTGGGCAGTGACGGGCTTCTGCCAGCCTCATCTGTAGGAAGGGGAGCAGAAAAGAGCCATTCAGAGCCTCATTCCACACATACACATATGCTAATCCCAGGCAAATACAAAACATTGTCCAGAAATCTTGTGGAACATCCATCTTCGAGGATATTAAAAACTTAACAGTGCAAGGGCCTGAGCAACCTAAACTAACTTCAAAATTTTAGTTAGAAGCAGTTTTGAAGTTGGCCTTGCTTTGAGCAGAGTGCTGCAGCTCAAACCTCAAGAGATCCCACCCTCACTAAATGAATCTTTGATTAAGGGCTGGAGGGGTCTCCCTCACTAAGGATGTTGGAAAGAAAAAGCAAGCTACTATTCTGAGAATCAAATTATCCACTCATACCAAATGTCTTCCTATTCCTTACCTGCTGTGAAGCCACTGGCAGGAGTATGTTGAACAGCATTCAGTTCCAGAAGAAGTCTGTCCAATTCTGAAAGATTGCTGCCCAGAGAGGAGCTGGTCATTGTGGGAGATGGTTCCGCAGACTTCTGCTTGTTTGGGAAACTGAAGATAAAAGGGAAATGTCAAACCTCTTCATCCAGATACAGCAGAGGGATGGAGAGAAACTCCTTAGATTCCCAAACTTTACACATGTGCTGTGGTCTTTTCAGGCTGATGCTTTTAGCTCTGGGGCTAAAGAAGACACATGCTTTGTGACATGACTAAACATAGCCACTGCTATTCTTGTAAATCACAAAAATAGCACTGATGGACAAGGCCTCTGGTTTTAGGACTAGATGCTGCCCAGCCCCGTAGGAAAGAGTTAACTGTCTGTAGATCCAAAATGCACAGAACAGCAGCAGAACCATTAGCTCACATACGAGAAAATGACTTGTTTCTGCTGACACCACACCAAGCAGCAACATCCTCCTCCCTGAGCAAGGGAACGCAGGGCTAGCACAGACTGGAGACAGAGGCAAAGCACAAGCCTCAGGTTAGCAGCAGAAACTGAGAAGCAGTAGGATATGTCATTGCCTCTTGCAGCACTCAAGGTCTCCCCAAGTCCTTTAATTTGGGGAACTCTAATCAATTCATAAGAAAGCAACTTGGTATTATTTTCTACTGTGTTAAATACACATTCATGTATAAAGCACTGGCTGTAATTACTGCTAGCCTTATATGGCTGATAATATTTACCACACAGAATTACAAACTGTTCCAAAGCAGCACTTTACATCAATGCAGTGATTTTTATAGCAGCTACACTGTAGTAACAGTATTTCCATTGTCAATGGCAGGAACATTTTTTCTCCTGGTTTTACAAATGAAGAAATAACTTTTAATGCTCTAGATGTTCTTATTTTATCAAAAAGATATTTTCCAAATCCAAAATGGGAACTTCTGCCTTGTGCACAGGACCACATTATGCTCAAAAAGTTAGTATCTAGCAGGTTAAGTTAACTCTGACATCTGTAACACCAGTGACAATTATGAATTCCATAAGGGAAGTTATTCTTCTCTTCAGGTTGAAAAATAAGATCCACAACTGCAATCTGAGGAGAACATACCTCACGCCGAACCAACACAACAGCTACAATTCACACCAGAACCAAGCCATGCCAGACCCTTGTTCAAGGGGACTTATGGCTCTAATTACCTTCATTTCATACTAATTGCATGCAGTCATCTGAAAAAGTTGCAATTATCATCTCCACTGGACCATCTCTGGCTAGGCTGCCCAGAGAGGAGGTGAGCTCTAACCAGAATTAGTTCTGGTTGGAAGCAACTTCCTGCTCAGCAGAAAGAGCTGGCAAGGTTAGATTATGACTCCAAAGATACATCAGTCTCCAAAGTGTAAAAAGATGCCTAGGCTGAATTTCTGACAACCTCTGCATCACTCATCCCTATGTCAGCAGAAAGGTCTGTCCTACTGTGCAGGATACTCCTCCAACCTCTCAAGAGTCAGAGCAGCTGCCTTTGCAAGTGTGAACTTGTTATCTATCGATCACCTACTGAGATGAAGTTTTAAGAAGCTTGAATTTACCTGAAAACTCAAGTCCCTGCACAACACTCCAGGCCACAAGTACTGAGTTCCCAGGGAAAAATAACCCAAAGGCCATCCACCTCCTGAAGAACTTTTGTGCTGTTTAGAGGTGGATTTGTCACTTGTGTCTGGATCATATCCTCCACAACACAATCCAGATCCTGCTGTGTCTGATGGATCCTTAACCTCCTGCAGCTGAGCAAGCCCAAGGGCCAGGACAAAGTTTGAAATTAGTATGAAAGTTACAGTGGCATGTTACAAAAGAGGCAATCAAAACTGACACAAAGCAACATAACACACAAGGAGAGCAGTGTTTGTTTCCACTTATAGAAGGCAGCTTGACCCTCAGCAAGCTCAAGTTGTGAGTCACGCTTATCTCTTAAAAGGGACAGGATACCTGTAGACGTGTTCCTCTTCACTGGCACGGGGAGTAGGAGAGTTGAGCCCGTCTCTAGGAACAGAGGCACTGGAGCTTTTGGCACTAGAGCTGTATATAGGAGACTGGGACTGAGGCTGTGGAAACGAGATTTGCATTGGAAACAGAGAATACAAAACAAATATGTACACTACTGCACTGCAAACCCATACACTGACAGGGCAGAACAAAAAAAAGATCTGCTCTTTGGTCAAGCCTGCCTCTATCAGATGAGCTACACCAGGAACAGTTTTCCCCTTACTTCAGACCTGCCTATGAGTCACAGCTTTGTGCTGGAAACCCTCAGTCTGCCTTCCACAGGCTCAAGACAGATGACTAACACTAATCTCATCACACCACCATTTTGTCAGCACAATGACGATGGCTTTCAAATTCTTTTCTGCCCTTTGCTCCAACCAGTTAGTTCTAATAAAAACTCCCACCTCCCCCCATTTCCCTGCTCTGTCCATAGCCAAATTCATCCTCACTTCTTCCTATTCCCTCCTCCTTATTTCCTGAGAGATCCTGCACTTACAAAACAAACACCCTCCACTCGCACACACCCACTCACCTGCTGGTGGCCGTATCTGGGTGTGTTGGGTTGCCACTGGTCTAAGGGGTCGATCACGGTGCCATTCAGGGCGTCGTTGGAAGGTGGCGGGGGCACCGGGGGTGGCACAGCAATCTCCTGGTACGTGTGGTTTCCAGTTGGGTAGGAGTAAGGAGTTTCCTCCGTGAGAAATACTGGTCGTTTGGAGATATGCGAGGTGGTTGATTCCAGGTCTGCCAGTAAGGCGTCTGCAGAAAAGCAAAAAAACCCAACAAAATGGTAAAAGCCTGGACTAGAGCTTTGTCTCTTTCTTCTCATTTAACGTATCCGTGTCAGAAGTTTTTTGGGAGGACTTTTCATCTCGGGTAATCTATCAAATGCCCTGCAAAACACTACTGCTACTCAGAAATGAATGAGTTAATCAAACTTCTACTACAAAGAAAACACCAAGATGTAGCAAAGCAGCCAGAAAAGCTGTGTCAGTCTCAGATTTTTGCCTTAACTGGAAAAACACCCAACAACAGGAACCCGTAGTCTCACTGTACTCTGCAGAACTGCAACCTAGGCAAGCCTGTCCAGAGATCTACTCCAACAGGATATTGACACAGACTAATTACAGGCCCCACATCATCACAGAGTCATTTACTGTGGCCGCAGGCACTGCTTTCTGCAGGAAACAAGATCTCAGGAGGTGTTTTCTCCAGAGTCCAAGGTAGTGGAAGAAGCATGACACGTTCATATCAGTCCGTCCGTGCAGCAGAAGGATGTATTTCAGTTCTCCTGACAAAAATCTCTCTCAGTACATCATATAAGCAGTTAACAATTTTCCAGAGGCTGCCAGGTAAATGCCATTTCTTCTGGAAACAATTCTTAACTACATGGGTGGAGACTGCTCACAAATTCCTCAAGAGAAGGAAAATCTCCACCAGCTAGAAACACTCATGCCAGGCAGAGGACCTACATCACACAACACTTCTCAAAAATCTCACAGTCCCATCAGAGACTGTGAGGCATAAAACGGCATTCCCAGCCTTCCGGATTTCTCCCTACAAATGTATCCTCTGCCCATTCCCAACCCTGCACTCCCTCTGGAGTGACTCAAAGGCAAATCCTGACCTGTTGGACCACCCTGCAGAGCCCATTGCAGTTCCTGCGGGGGGAACTCCAGTGAGACCCTGCAGGTCTGTGCTGTGTTCATTTTCCAAAGAAAGCCTCCCTGGGCACGTGCCCAGCTTTCCACTGGGGCAGCAGCACCAGTGCACACCTCTGCAAGGCTGTTAGAAAGGAGTCAGCTCACTGGAGACATAAACGTTCTCTATGTAATATCACCAGGACACACCTGGCAGGTCCCTTTGGGGATGTGGAATTCAGCCAGGAAACAGTAACACACTTCAGCAGAATTAGGAGGGGACACTCTGCGAAACCCCCTGGATCTCCCTTCCCCCTGGGCAGACCCAGCTGTCTTCAGAGAGACTCAGCAGACCCCTTCTCCTGCACACAGCAGGTACTTGACACTCAGGTTTGGGGCACAGGGGCTCAGCCTGAGTGTGGCCACCCTGCAGTGTACCCCACTGGTCACAAGGAGCTGGTGGCACCAGAATAGCAACCGAGCAACTGCTCACACTAATGGCTGCCCACAGCTCCCTGGGCAACACCTGCCAGCCTTGAGCCACTTCCTGAGCACAGCACTCCACAGCAGCCAATGCACTTAGCGAGCCTTCAAGAAAATGTATTGGAAGAGGACAGTATTATTGCATTACAAGATGAGGAAGGTGCTGCTTTTATATTCACTCTTTTCAAAAAGCCAAAGCATCACAAAAGAAAAAATAAGCAGTCCTGCACTCAGAGAGCAGAATACAGCCATTAGCAAATTAAATACTGTGTTAAATTATTTCTATACACCTTTCGTTTAGTTAAAAAGATGCGCCAAACCATTAAAGTCACAGGATCTATCTTCCTAAAGGGACCAAAATATCCCAGAAGCACATTCTCTGAAGGGAGACAAGTATTCCACAGCTGGGTAAAAATGAACTGAATCTTTGCAAGCAAAAGAACAGCTGGTGGATTCCAGAGTGAAAGGCACGTACCTCCAGGGAACTGCCGATGAACCGCAATTCCTGCAGTCAGGCAGGTCCTGTAACTGGAGGCTTCACGCACACAACCTCCCAGAGAAGTACTTGCCGAGAAGGAGTGGTTTTTGCTTCTCCCCTCCAATGACAAAGGCAATTCAAACTCCACCAGGAAGTGAAAATCCCGTGAGGGTGTTGGGCTCCTCTGGCCCTGCAGAGGGGACGCAGACCATTTTTCCACCCTCTACCTCCAGCCCTCAGTGCAGGACCGGCAGCTGTAACCATCTCGCCACAGACACTGCCCTGCTCGGCTCCTCTCTGTGCTGATGATCCATGGCATCCATCACCCACTGCCTTTTGCTGATGACACAGAGTGAGCTCGGCTACACGCACCGGTTTACTTTTACAGGTCTGCGGAAGAAGGGAGGTCTGGAAATACCGGGAGCACTGAGTCCCATGGCTGTGAAGGAGTTAAGATTAATGATTAACCGCCCCCATGCCCTCCCCCTTCCTGACTTGAGCAAACAAGGCAAAGCCGAGGGAGGAGAAAAGGCCGGAGAGGAATTACTCGGTTACTCAAACTAAACTCCAACTTTACAACTGATACCGAAGCAGCTGCACGAAGGCACCACCCTAAGCCGGCGGGACAGGAAAGGCGCTCACACACCGGGTTCCCGATGCGAAAGGACTTCTTGTGCTTGCTCACCCCCAGGTCCTGCAATCCCCGCTCCTCCAAGCTCACAGCCATGACAGAGGGAAGGTCTTCCCCATTCGCGTCCCTCCCCGCTGCTGTTCCCGGATCCAATCTCATCAGCAACCACAGCTCCCTGAAACTCCGCTGCAGTGGGGAACTGCGCCCGTTTAAAGGGCCCGACGGCAGCAGCAGAACGTCCTCGGCGAGGGCAGGGTGAGAGCGGCAGTGGCACCGTCCCACCTCACGGACATCAGCCTGCCGGAGGGAAGCGAGTCCACAGGCACGGGCTGCAGGTCTCCCTTGGAGGTGAGCCCAAGGAGTTCTACAGTCCAGAGCGTGACTTGAGGCTATTATTCAAAACCCGACCAAAAATTAACCAAAGGCATTAACATTTTGTTTTCCATGAAGCGCCTCATTCCAAAAGGTCCCAAACCACCATGCATTCATTTAGGATTTGTACAACTACCAGAAGACAATATGAGATAAGAGATGAGGGGAAAGAATGGAGATTTAGTATTAGAAAAAGATGCATCACTCTCTCTTTTGCAAATGGGACCAGCATCTGTAACCTGATGAACTGTGACAGGGATGCTGTGCCTTGTGCAGTGCTGCGCCTCTCTTCACAGCACTGAGCTCACTACAGTGACCGCTCCTTAAATGGAATATTAAATGCTTAAATAGAAATATTAAAGTCTCGATCGATTTACTGGGTAATGAAGTGTTCCTGCCCAAGGTGACCCCTGAGGGGCAGTGCTGCAGGACGCGTGAATCAGCCGGTTAGTCCCCACAGCCCGCAGGAAGCAGCTGACCGGGCCACCGCAAGGCAGTGACTCGGGCCAGTGCCCGCCGGCACCCTCCGTCAGAGGGCACCACCAACACCCTCACAGGCACAGAGCGACGAAACCCACGGCAGTGCCCAGCCTGGCAGGGCCTTCACCTCACCTGTTCAGCCCCGCAAGAGCCGGGACCCTGTCCCTGTTTCAGGCACACAGAAACTCTCGGCGGTGCCACGTGTGCTGCACCTCCCCACGGAGACGCGCATCTTCACAGCAGCTACCGCCCAGTACTCCGGAAACAAGCACACACACTGACCTCACCACAGCCTCGCCGCTGCCCCAAATACTCCCTGGAGCACCACAGGCACAGCTCTAGGAGGCAGAACCTCCCAAGGCTGAACACCATACGTTTAGTTATCTCAAGAGAATAGATTTAACCATTTTGTAGCAGTAAAGTAAACCAGACAGTTATAATGGACCTTCAAACCACTGCTCCTCCCCAGGATCATCCCTCTCTCCACTCTCACAACTACAACAAGCCACTAACACAACCCACAGACAAAATGTCAACTCACAGACGTGCATGGAGCAGAATCAATCCAGTTTCCAAAGACTCGGTAGGAGTCAGCCATCTATGGGCTGTGCATATAGAAATCTGTATTTTCCACTCCATTTGCAGGGTGCTGTTCAGCAGGGTGCAAAAGGGACACCTGCTAGAACACCACCCAGCTGGACACTCCTGCTTATCATGGCTACTCTGGAGCAGTTACACAGCCAAGAAAACCCTAACTCCCTGTGCACTGCAGCACAGAGCACCTCAGCATAAGCACGTCTGGTCCTCCACAGGCTTAGGTAACCTGGCAAACCACCTGGTAAAGTTGTGTGAAAACATTAAACAGAAGGGCAGAATCTTCCTCCCCTCCACTGAGCAACCCAAAAATTACACACTCCATTGAAATCACATTTAGGCCTGAGGGCTACTCAAACCACATCCTCCCCAGTATGGGAGGACATTGCTGTTTGCATTCAGGTGGGTTTTCTACAAAGATTTTCCTGTGGAGGAGGGACAGTTAAAGAATGATGCCACATTGGACACCTTTACCACTAAAAAGCACTCCAAGACACCAGGAGGTCCAGAGACATTAGTTTGCTCCTCTCTCCCTTTCCTCACTTTTGCCAAAGATCATTATTAACTAAGAGGTCCTCGGGATTCTGGTCTACAAATCTTGCACACCACTCTGCACATTAGTTGGGTATGTACAAGTGGCCCTTTAATACCAACTGCAGTGCTTCAAGGTAATTGCCAGCAAAAGCCAAAGCTCCGCTGGTCATTTCAACAGCTCGGGACAAGAACTCTCACGCTGACATCCAATGCATTGAACCACTCAGAAAATATCCCTTCTACCACCAAAGTAGCAAGGTAGAAGAGCAGGAGAAATCCTTAGGCTAAGCCCCATTTACCAGTTCAAGCTGCACTGAAAAGATCAAGTTCTACAGTGCACATTCCTGTGCTATCTCCCCAGCCCACAGCTCCGTGGGCCCAGAACAGCTCAGGCATTCCAGGGGCTCCAAGGCGGGCTCCTTCAGCATCGCTGCGTGTCAGCACTCGCTGGCCTGCAGATGCAGCACCCTGCAGCAGCAATGGCCTCTGTGCAGCCAGGGGCACATTCTTCAGCTTCCCACAGCCCAGGTCTGTCTGACAGAGCAGTAACACCAGCCTAGGGAGCACAGCGCTGCTCTACAGTCTGCAACAGCACTGGGTAACACCGGGGCCCCTTTGTACTGATGCACACATCAACACCCCTTTCTAGGAATTTGAGCTGGACTCAGCCCCCTTAAATAGGAAGAGTGAAGTTACTAAAAAGAAAAATATACATTTACATATATTTAGATGTATCTTCCCATGCCTATCAAAGCATACTTTGTTCACTTCCCCTTTCCTGTGCATCTCAAAAATGCTCTTGGATTAAGGTGATACAGTGAAGCAGACTGCATCATGGACTAATTCTGAAAAAACCGACATGACAAGGCATTGACAAATTCACATTTGCCAACTGACTTCAAGCAGCTTTTCAATGCTAATTTTCCCTCAAGCAGTAAATCGTTTTCCACTATTCATAAGCAGTTTAGAATTTATCTTTTCCTTTTTTTCTTTAAGTGAGGCAATTTAGAGAAATCTAAATTTGCTTTCCTCTGGAGAAAGGATTTCCATATGCAGTTCATCTCTCTCAACAACTGAGGATTATTAAGCCATGCTGACACAGCAAATCACAGCATTATCAAGACAGTGAGTAGATCAAAAGGATGGTGGTCAATTTTCTTCCACATCTCATCTACTGCTGGGGAGGAAATGGAAGCATAACTGAAGCAAGATACTTCAAATGCCTCAGATATCAACCTTTCATTTTCAACAGCTGAAAGCCACATCTGCACATGTATCAAACCACACGTTGCCTGTGGCTCTGCTTCTTGCATGAGACATCTGGAAAGTGAGTAGCACTGGAGACAGGATTCCTCATGCAGCCAGCACACAGAGCAAATGCATTCAGCCACAGAGTCCCATCTCCCCCAGCATCTCTGGTGCCACATGTCCCTGACTGCCCAGACACAGCACACTGGGGAATCAGGATGAGATGTCTGAGCACAAACTACAGAATCTCCTCTGCTGCAGCTGCACAGAACAGGTATCTGCACCTCCCCTATTTTCCCGCTTGCCTCTGTTTACTCAAGTAAGTACAGGTGCTGCAAGTTTTCCTGGTTTAGGCAGCAGAAGATTCCTAGAGGACTGGCAAATAGAAATAAAAATGAAGATAACCCTAAGGGCAGCTCTCAATGAGGAGATGGACTTTACATGCTAATCATGTCTCACTTGGCATCAGACAAATTGCAGACCTCTCATTGGCAGAATAACACATCATTCTCCAGCCTTTTTTTCTGAATACCTGCAAGATGCTGAATTCAAATCCTGATTTTTGCTGTGCCCTGAGAGAGTGAGGGGAAGGGAATTGCATCTCCAGAACTGCAGTTTGAGCTTGCAGCCTCATCTGAGCCACCTCTTTGCAAAATCCCTGAATGCAAACTTTAAAAATCTCATTAGGTTCAAATAAGTCTTCTCCCCACCACCTCCAGGAGTAAATGCAGCTCCAGCTCACATATAGGAAGACAGCTCAAGGCAGTAACCCAATCCCTGGCATGACAGTTTTACGTTGTGAGTAACTGCAGAGGAATGGGGAGCCTGGGTATATTTATCCTATTAAATAGCCTTTCCAAAGATATTTGCAGTGCTCTACAAGACCTGCATCAAGAAGATTTGCTGGAGCCTTGCTAGGACTTCTCACTGCCCTGGAGTTGGACTGCAGAAGGTGTGGGGAGCCCCAAACACTGATGGCAGGAATTCCCATTTTGATTTTTCTCAGCAAAATGGCAGAGCCTTATCAGAAATAGGAAAATCATGAACGGGTAAAGGCAGGCATTGACTTCCAGGTAAAAGACAGTTATTAACAGGTTCTTAAGGCACCATATTCCAATCAATGCTTTTAAATGCAAAAAGATCAGAGACTACAAAGCAATAAAATACAAAGACTACATTCAAAATGAGACCTTAAAAACTCAAAGTGCAATTATATGCTCTTAAAATCCTCAAGTTCCCCAGCTCACATATACAGAAATCATGTAAAATAGTTTGGTTTACTGTCTAAGACATTTTAAGGAGATGACATCTAGAAGTTTTCCAAAATTTAACCAATATGTCAAGAAGGTGGTCAGAACACAGGACACATAAAAGTGCTCAGCTTTCTTGTGAAGCAGGGGCAGATTGTTATTTAAGATACACAAAAATTCAAGGCACAAAAGATAAGTCATTTTCCAGACCTAACAACTGCTGGAGTATCAGTACAGAGCAGCCACTGGGATTTTTACTTCACATTGCCCTAGAGAAAGTTCAGATTGTATGACCAGTAAAATCACTCAGCTCTCTCTTAATGTACTGAAGTTTAAAGCCTTGTGCTTTCTCACTATCAAGGTATTGCTGCAAGTCATGCCTTGTGTCACTGCTTAAAAAAAAAGCATGTCCAAACTAATATCAATATGTGGAATGGTAAATTACAGGAAAGACAATAGCCATTGAAATTTTGAAGCTTCTTTCTACTTTCAGACCAAAACTGCCCCTTAACATTACCAAAACTTTGCCTTTGTAGCAGCAATTTACAAACTTGTGTGAGTGGCTCCCAAAAAGCTTAACAGCTGCAGTTATGCCTGGCTACCCCAGGCTGCAGAGACAAACTGAGCAAGGATTCATCCCGTGACAGCCAGAACTGCTGTTGGAATCAGGTGGTGGCAGTCACCGTGAATCCTTTCTGTGCCAGAACTGGAGTACTGACAGCCAAACCAGTGAGCCTTGCCCAGTACAGCAGCCCATGCACCCAGCTCTGACCACTATCAGCAAATGTCTAAACAAAGAGAAGACACTGCAGTGTGAGATGTGGTCTGCATGAGCAGCTGCAGCAACGACTGTGGCTTCCTTTCCCAGCCACTGAGACCCAAGCTGGAGAGTTTATTCCAGAGCTTGTGGCCAACTAACTGGTCACAACTAACATGCACTACTACCACCCTAAGCCTAGGGTTGTGAAAGAGTGTGCAAATACAGCGTGTGTGAAGCAATTTCAGGAACTGTTTATCAGTAACTGTTTATCAGTAACTACTCACTGCACTTTTGGGGATGCAAACCGCTGGAGTGCTCTGGCTGTAGTTCCAGCAGAGCTGACAGCATCACGCACTGCCAGCGTAAGGGAAAGGCCCCGGGATCCTCCCTTCCCCAGCATGCAAGCCCAGGCTGTGCCTGGAACTTGCCCCGCTGATCACCAGACACTTTCTAAACCAATTCAACTTACTAATCTAATAAAAGTTTGCTGAGGTGTTGGTTTCGGTTTTTTTAGATAAACCCATTAGGTTTCTTGGAAGCACAGCTCCAACCACTCTAAGTAGCTTTTAGAAAATGTATTAAAAAGACCAACGGCAGAATTGAGCTCCTGTTCAAGTAAGTGAATAAAATTTCTGCTTTCAATGGAAATGTTCTACTTTCACCTTCAAAACTTAGGCCAGAGCACAAATTGTAAATCCAGCCCATCCTGCCATTAGCTGAAAGAAATCACCTACCCTCCTGTCAGATTCCCATAATTCATCTGCAGCTCAGATGCAGACCAGAAAAGGCAGCCTGAAAAGATGCAGCCAGCAGATAGCTCCAACTGAAACACTCCTTATTCTGGAGACATCCCTCACCATAACCTGCCGCTTCCACCCGAGCCTACACTGACATTTTATTTTGGCTTTTCAGCCCCAGAAATGTGACATGGCTCAGTCCCTAGGGCAGCACACACTATGTACCCACTGATGCCTCATTTGTGCTACTGAGCTGAAGAGTGGGCTTTTGACACACTCCTGACCATAAAACTGAAGATAAGCCAACTCTCTATGCTATAAAAACCCAACAGAAGCCATCATGTGAGCTCAGACGTTCCACCAGATCCCTTGGATGGGCAGGAGGGCTATTTGTGTGCATGTGTGCTGAAAAACCATCAACGTCACCACTAGATCCTTCCTGCCCACACCATGTTCTTGCAAATGAATGCATTTCTGTGACACCCAGTGCTGCAGCGGTGTATCCGTCTGCAGGGTGAGGCTGCTGGAGCGATGGGCAGCATCACATGGAGTCAGCAGGTTCCTGTGTAGCCCAGCAGCTGCAAGGCTCTCAAGGGCACGACGACACTACAGGACAACCAGCTGACCAGTTTGCAGCTTGACACCAGCAGTCCCTGGGAGTCACAGCCCCGTTCCTTGAGGGAGCACCTCAGATCCACATCTTGACATCTGGGACGCAACAGGCTGGGAAATCCTTTGGCTGCTGGCTCCGTTCACATCACCAAGCTGGCAGGGAGGTAACCTAATCTTAACTAGTTCCACAGGGCATGGGGTCACCAACTCAGCATGCTGGCTGAGAGACACCGCAAGTGCTTTAAAGATTGAGTCAGCAGAGTTTCCTGGATGAAACAGTACAAATGCACAGCACTCCCTGGCCTACAGTCCAAGTTGTGTGAAGGAACCACAAATGATTTTCCCATAGGACCAGAATTTTTCCACTTAGCTCTCTGAACACTAAACTAGACTCTAGCTTAAACTGAGTGAGAGAAATGAACCACCACCTACAAAAAGAGAAACACATAGTTATTCTGCCTTTCTCCAACTTCCTGATCAAAACTTCCATCCCCTTTCCACTGTCTCAGAACCGTTCATTAGATGGCTGAGATAATGGAAGTCCCACGAGGTACATAAATGCTTTTTGTGGTCAGAGATAAATATTCCTCAATATGTCACAAGTGTGCTGAGCATCCTCACACTGAAAGTGATTTGTACTTCAAGTCCTTTCCCTTTCCAGAAGGGAAAATGCTCCAGAGAAACAAAATACGGTTTGAATATGTCTTTTCTGGTTTTCAGACAAAAAGCTGCTAAAACCAAGTGTAGCCTTTTGAAGTTTTTCAAATTAACCTCAGCTGTCCACTCCACTGCCTTGCCTATCATTCAAAAGCTGGCAACAGAAACAGCAGGAAGAACAAACTCTTACTGGCACTGAAGATCTAAGGACAGCATAGAGGAAAGCCAGGCCATACAAACCCAGCAAGGGGGGAGCTATTGTATTCTGCACCTATTGCCTCCAAAAGGAGCACTCGAACTAAGCAGCAGCACTGTGACAGCTACTTTCAGAGGCTGCTCCCTCCTAAGGGTGTGTCCTGCCATTTATTTCTCATTTCCAGAAGTGCTAGACCAGGGGGTGGGAAGGGAGGGAAGGGTTATTTCCTGCCACATACAGCATCTTCTTTTTTATAGCATGGTTTTCTCCACACCTGAAGTGAAGAGAGGCATCTTATATTTACTTCCCTCTGTTTATAGTGGTGAGAAGCAAACGGCTCATGCCAAGAAAAAACACCTTATGCTAAGACGGGCTGCCAAAAACTGAATGCATGTTCCATGTTCCTTACCAAACGAATAAATATTTTCAGTTTCACAGCTACCAAAGGCTCCTGCAATGCCAGATCTGGCTACACAAGCCTTGAATGCATCTAGAGATTCATGGTTGTGTGAAGCCAAAATAGAAAATAATCCTTTGTGTGGTTCCTTTCTACCCAGATTCACTGGGCAGTCAAGAGTCCTGAATAACAGGAAACCATTTCCAAAGCTGGATAAGCGCAAAAAATTCTTCCACTGCTCCATGAACTATCTTCAGGAGAATGAGGAAAAGTTTCTCAATGGTTTGTACATCACAGCTGTGGCACATCCTGTGACACAGCGCCTGCAAAAGCTGATCTGACCTCAACATTTGCACAATTCTGAAGAGCAAAGCTGGGCTCTGCTTCACTGGACAGAGAAGTTGGAAGTTGCACAAGAGAAGGATCATAAGGTGATACGTAAGTTGTAACCAGCCTTATCCAGGGCTCCAGCTCCTGGCCTCCAGGGATTCAGACTGCTATGATTTAAGTACCACTGTCCTCAGATGATGTTCCCACCCACAAGTTACAGCACTTATCACATGGAAGCCTTTTTCAGTCACAGCTGTCACAGTTCCACACCCTAAACCTAAATCTCTACATATTCCATTTTGTATTGATAGAACTGGCTGTGGCCTGCAGCAACTGCAGGCAGTAAAGTCTGCAGCCTCTGCACCTGAGTCCCAATGAGGCTCACAAATCAGAATCCTCACCATAACATTCACACTTTCTTGACAACACAAAAGAAATGTACCTTTCAGAAATGGAGAACTGAGATGCAGCCCTGAACAGACCAACACAACATAGCAAGTCCATATTATATCAGAATAGAAAGCAAATCTGACTCTCAGGCCTGTACTAAAAAAATTTAAATTGGAATTTCTCAGCCTTAATCTGCAGTCTGCTATGAGCTCCACCTGCCACCAAGTCGTTTGTCAGAATCCTCTCCTTTTGGAAGCAAACTGACTGGTGTTCAACAGGCAGTTATACCTAGCACTGTAAAAGATCACAAGGAACAACTATCTGCACAAATTAGAGAGTCTCCATTTCTCTCCCTGTGTGTTAGCTGTGAAATTGGAAACAGCTTTGGACTCCAAGGAGGTTAAGTACAGCCTCTGACAGTCTTCTCCTGGAGTGGCTCTTCTTAGGCAAGATCTATTTGTGATCTCTGCCTGACAGCAAACACATCCTCAGGCATTTCCAGGAAGTCCCAGACAAAGGCAGTAGCAAATGGCCAATCCTGACCCAACTGCCTCTGGGAGGGAGGTCAGTTGGCTCAGACTAAAGCAAGGGACATTGCTCTGTACAAACAGGAATGAAACGGCATCCTGGCCAGTTTGGTGGGAGGAATAGACTGGAGGGAGTGTAAACATTTTACACAAACATCTAAGCAGTTAACACCTCACTACTGACCTGGGCTGGATTTTAGCCAACATTCTAGATGGGGAAAAAAAAAACTTAATAAACCCAAACACACTAGTAAACAATACATTGTCTTTTTAGTCCTTTATTTATCCTTACACATGCAAAATATTAAGTTAACCCTCCTTGTGCACATCATAATTTTCATTTGCTTTACCTATGAAAGCTTCTAGAAGTCCAACAGGATCTGCTCTCCTCTGCCAAAATAAAAAATAAATATTCACAAACACCAAACAAGCAGCCACTGAACTGACCCCTCAGGGAAAATTTCCAGGGCCAAGGCCTCTGGACAAAATGCCAGCTCCCTTGTATTCCTACAGGAAGAGGGGCTCAGCCAAGCCAGCTATCTGAGGAACCAGACCCTTCCTGCTACACCAGCATGCAGCTACCCCACAAGCACTAGGTCACAACACAGCGCTGCCATTCTACAAACATCTGACAAATCTGGTACAAAGGAGATCTCCACTACATAAAAGAGTCCAAGGATGGGAATAGAACCAGCAGGAAACAAGATACTGGATTTTAAACCACAGCTCTGGTAACAAAAGCTCAAGGCTTGAATGCAGAGGTGTGCAGCACCCAGCTACAACAAGCAACCCTTTACATGCCCATACATGCCCACTGAAAAGAGGGTAGATAAGGGCATTTTTTAAGCCCTGCGTTGGTAATTGGTTGAAATTTGTACAACTGAAAGTTGTCATAAAAAGCACTGAGGTTACAACACATGCTGGATCACTCTTCCAAGCAGCTTCTAAGCGGTACCTTAGTGTGAAATAACAGTGGCAATCACAACATTGTGAACACACAGCAGTGGTCTCCAAATCTCTGGGCAGCAGCAATCCTGGTGTACTTGTGCTCCAGAGCCCTCAGGTGGAAATGAGAAGGGCATGGATTTGACCTCTCAAGGCGACCCCTCACAACAGCTGTAAAGTACTTGTCAGCTTGGAGATCATAATTTGTTAAGTGCTGATACTAACTCATCTAGGGAAGGAAAACATGTTACATCAGGGTTTACAGGAGCACAGGAGTTCCACTGGACAGTGAGCACCCTGGAGTGAAGGATACAGTTTCATAAGATGCAGAAAGGCGAATTAACAGCTCACCACTGCCAAAAATGGAGAGGTTTTACTCCCTCTTCCAGACATGTGCTGCTGCCACTTACTTGTGCAGGCTCTGGCTCTCACAAGACCCCTCTGTGAACCAGTCCAACAGAATACACACCCAGTGGAAAAAAGCTGACTGTCTTCTTTTGGGTGAGGGAAGAGATGAGCACGGCAGTCAGCAGGAAGGGCTATGTCCAAACAGTCAGAAAACACAGAAGGAGAAAGGATAAGTAAAAGTAAAGCAATCTCCCCATTCAGCAGCAGCAGGACCACCACCTCAGACACCCCAGCAGCACACAGGTAATGACACAGCCAGTAACAACATTGCTAAGGATCCCTGTGATCCTCTCCATCTGCTTATGTAAAAATGGGTTTGGACACAGTCACGGACAAAATACTGTCAGAGCTTGCACATTCCAAGTTAATTATCTGCCTTTTTAAAAGTAACAGAAACAGGAAAGCATGTGGACCCTATTACCAATAAAGGGAAGAGGAGGATTTGCATGGTTATGCAATAATGGACATGGAATTTGAGGGGGAAAAAACAGCATCTTTTAAGCTGTGGAAATCCTATCCAAGCGGCATAAACAGATCTGAATATAGACCCATCTAGGCAAAGTGCCAGTTACAAAATTTGAGACTCACATAAAGATGATGAAATAAAGGACTGAAATACTAGTGTAAATTCTGAATTCATTAAAAGAATTCTGAATTCATTAAAAGCATTAGAAGCACAAATTCTGCCAATGAGATGTAGAGTGCCCTGGCTACCAGCAAAAGGAGGACTCCAGTAATAAAGAATGAGGACTCTAAAGAGACTCTGTAATCATACCCATATTTAGTACAGTTTTATTGAGGCATTCCTATCCTGAAGACTCTTAAATGGGATATCAGAATGCAGACTTGACAGATTTTAGACCTTGAAACACATACTTTTCATTAGCTTCAGCAACTTCCCATTCAGTAAGTAACAAGCATAGCTCTCAAAAGCATAAATGCAAATAATATTCAACAAATGCAAATCTACCCTTAAAAAACTAAGGTATCTCAAGATTTAAAAGCCTGTGTCAATAAGGAGATACAGAGTCCCCAGCAAATCTCACCCAGATATAAAGTTCGTATATTGAGACATAAATAAAGACTTTCTGGCTTGACCTGCCAACCACTCTGAAGTGGGTTGTTTCCCTTTTTTTAAAATGGGAACTTGTGTCAAATGTGGTTTAACTGGCTTGTTAAAAATCTAATTATTAAGGAAGTACTCTCAAAATGGTGGATGTTTCTTTTAAGAAGTTTTTATTTCTGCAAAGGTCCTCTGCAACAGGGTGAGAGCAGACTTGGAAGCAACAGTGAAACCTTTGTAAGCCAAAAAGTGTAAGTCATCATCAAAAACTGACTTTACACAAAGCGCTGCCAAAAGCACAATGTAAACTCACAGAACAGGGCAGGGGAAATGACAACAAAATATTTCACATTTTTCAGTCGTGTGGATCTTGGTACTACTTATAACTATAATAGGCAGAAAGTTTTAAAATGAAGCTTTCAGTCTGATGAGCACTGCACTGTAACTTAAAAATAACCCAAGTTATTGCAGACAGTGGGCAAGCAACAGCTTTGAAAGACAACAGAGTACAAGGGGCCAAGAAGCACATGGTTAAAAATCTAGTTAAAAGCAGCTTCTTTTCACTTTAAAAACAGCTTCTGGGAATGAAAGGAGGACAGTGTTTCAGAAATGAATGTGGGAACTGGTCCCCCAGTTCACTTTGGGAGATGTGGGTGGCAATTCGATGGAGACTGCTGATGGCTGTGTAGCTACAGAGCTCTGAGGTAGGGGTGTTTTTTTGGGTTTTTTTAGCATTGGCAGAAGAATGTGGCTCAAGAGTTTCACAATGTCATGACACTGGCCCACTGCAAGAAAGAAAATTGTTAAATCTAGATAGAAAACTAACCCTTTTAGAACTGGAGTATATTGGAGCCAGTGGATGGAGCAGAGCTGGAGAATGTTTAAGGTTTTCTTATCTCCTCCTACATGAGAAGGTAGATGACCCGTCATTGTACCTGTCATCTGGTATCATGACACAAGTACCAGTCACAAGTCTCTTGCTTGTTTCAGCAGCAGCAAGAGAAATAGTGAGGATATTTTACCAAGAGCAGTATTAATAAAGCAATTAAACACATGACAGATTCTTCACCTCAGTGCCCTGAACACAAGTTGTTGTTGTTCTTTGATAAAGAAAAATTTTATTATACCAAAGGCTGTTACTCACAAGAGAACTCTTGATTGCAAAAAAGAATAACTGAGAAAAAAATTACAAAGACTAAAAAGCAAGTAGATTTTTCAGAGGTAGAGATGACTAAGAGAGACCGATCTCCAGCACTGACCAAAAATGGAAATGGCAGCAGTACTGAAATAGAAGCAGCATGAGAATAAACTTCCCTTTCAGAGGTTCATGAAATAAATCCTTCTTCAAATTTCTTTCTAAAAAAGGGTTTTCAGCATGATCTCTGATTGTCCCTCCTCCAAGCCTATGATAAAAGTCACCAATCCTCTGAGATAACTGGAGAGACTGTTTTGCACTAGTCTAGAGAAGTCAAGATTCCCAGTGCCTACGTATTTGCTTCGCTGAAAATTAAGTTGACTTCTTTGTCTCAGCTCATCATGTTCTTCCCCACCATGCCCTGAACTAGGGCACAGAGGAAAAGAGATGAATTTTCTTATCAAGTACCTGGATGCACGCATATTTTATATGGACGTGTACTTACATCACTTTCATCCCATTACTCTTGGGTACTTTACAATTAACCTGCTCCACCTCAAACCACACTGGCATCCACAGCCCCCAGAGAAACCAGGGACCAGGCTCTGCCACTGACACATCCAATGTACAGGACAACGACTCACACATGCACAGCAGAGCAACTGCCCCCTCACTGAGAAAAATATTCCACTTCTACCTTTGTGACAAATCCAAGCCTAGAGTGTTTAAAGCAGCTGGAAAATAGAGCAACTCCAACTCCTTTCCCCCCTCCAAGATAGAAAACAACAACAAAAAAAAAGTTGTTTCTGCCAAGCAAGTACTGAATACACTGCATTCCATTTCATTAAAACAATTATTCAAAATCCAGCCAAGAATTACATAAAGCTTCCTCCCTGCACCACCCCCAGCCCCTTCCTTCAACCCCTCCTCCCGAGCAAATAGCCTCCCGAGCCTGCAAGGCCAGGACCTCACCAGAGACACCCTCCGAATGCTCGCAGCCCACTGGCTCTCCCATCCCACACACAGCACTTTCCAGACCCAAGCAACACAATCAGGGGGCTCCAGCAGATCCAGACAGCCCAGAAGCTCTCAGAGTTTCCCATCACCACAGCCATACCGTGGTGATCTGTTTCAAGTAGATTTCTCCCTCACATTTGATGGGAAAGTAGCATCCAACAAATGAAGCCCTTAACCAACCCTACCAGAAAAATGAATGATAACCTAACAGATTTTCTCTCTAACTCACACCAAGGCTTTTGAGCATGACCCCATGACAGAAGGTGCTGGAGACACTGGATCTAAGCAGTTAAGAAGTACAGGAGCAGCATGCCAGAGCAGCTGTGAGGCACTACCCAAGCAAACTGCTCAGGACAGCCAAGCAGCAAATCTCAGATTAAGTACAAACAGGATAGATTGAAAACTACAAGCTTAGGGTTATAAGAACCTGACTGACAAATTAATCTCAAACTCCACACTGCCACTCTACAGCGCTCAGCCTGACTGACAGTGCTGAGCTCCTCATCTTTCACAAGAGAAATAAAAGGCAGCTTATTCAGGCCAATGCAGCTCACCCACTCACAACACTGAGTTGGCCACTGATAAGAGATTCATGACGTGGATGAAATGGCATTTCGTTCCCTCCCCCAGTGCTCCAGCTCTCTGCAGGGATCCTGTCTAACTGCTGGAGCTGCTCACAGCCAGGCAGAATAGTTCCAGCTGTGTGTCACACTGTCTGACCAGGCCTACACAGCCCAAAAAAAGTCTCCCATGTAAAACCATAATGAACAGGAGCTTCAAACCAGAAGTACTACTCTAGGCATCTTACTCTTGGGGATCACCTCTGCCCAAAAGGGGTCATTTGCTAGCAGAAAAAACAACAACAACAACCCAAACCTAGTCGCAAGGCAGCTGAGAAACAGGGAGCAAAGGATGCAACTAATGGTAAAACAAGACGAGCAACACAGACCAGCCAAGCTCATGGGGCACCAGTAACCTCAACTGACATGCAGTTAGCCCTAGGCTTTTTTGTCTGACCCAGCTGAAATTAGTGGTTTCAACCCAAAAGCACCCTTTTCACAGAGAAGCCCTGAACTGCTTTAGAACCATGAAAGAGGATAAAATAAGGGAATACTAAGCCCCTAATCCACGGCAAATTATTTACAGCCCTCCTGCCCATGACCTTTTCTACCTCTGGCTTCTTTTACCACCTCCTGCTCTGATTAAAACTCAGCCTAACCACAGTTCCTGAACCACCACAAACTTCCCCATAGCACAAAGTGAAATTCTCTGTTCACCTTCCTCTTCAGCAATGGAAATAAAGCAAGATCCTGTGAGGCATCTAGACAGACACAGACAGATTAATTCTGTCTGCCAGCTCAGTTCTGTGACAAAAACACGGGATTGGTTTATTCCTGGAGCCCCCATACAGTCTGATTTATAGCTGAGCCATTTAAAGCACAATTCCCCACGTAGAGTGTCATTCAGAAGGTTTATTCCCCAGAGTGCCATTTACTTTTTTTTTATGTTCTTCAAATGATTTGTAAAATGTTAAAGGTCTAAACACATGCAATAAACAGTAAAAAACCACAAGAAATCAAGCTACACTCCACTGCATGCTGCCAGCCAGCCACTCACTCAGTACCTGACCCAGCAGAGCCATCTTCGCAGATGTGCTCATGGTAATAAGAACACTGTGAGAAGTGGCACGACAAGCTGCACTGGACAACTTCAGACTACGTCATCATCATTTAAATAACTTGAACTGAACTTGTTCACAGTGTAGAGACAGTCCAGCTCAGGGAAAAAGGAGCCAAGCACTAACAATGCAGGCTGCCTCCCCCTGTGGCCTGCCGTAAGTTCTCTTGGCTCCTCAGTTTACAGTTGTCTCAAACTGCTTAGATAAATTTCCCATGTAAATTCACAATAGTTACTGTCTGCTAAAAGAAAAAGCTGCATTTGTGTGAGCAAAAGAAGAGTTTACCAGACTGCTAAACAGCACAAACACATAACCTCAGGGACTCTGTTCCTGTAACTGAAACACCAACACCAAACTTGCACTCCCGTTGCCAGTTCAACTTGTTTGCTTCATCGGGATTTAAAAACACACATGCAAAGAAGAGAAAGTATGGATTTTAACACCCATCAGCCAAGGGAGACCGTCCCCAGCTAGCTGGTTGCTGCTGCTCTGGGGCCATTTGCAAAGAGAACGAGCATGGATGGGAAAAACAGCTAAAACTGATATGAGGAAGTCATCATCCACCTCCTATTTTTATGGTTTATCTTTAGCACACAACATTCTTTGAATGACTTCACGATGCTCTGTGGTAAAGGGAAAGACTAGGGTAGAACTACTGCGGGGAACTTGGAAGGGAAAGAAAATCTTTTCTCCCTACTCACAGTCTGTCATAACAGGGGTAAAGAAAGGATGAGCAATCAGAAAGGCACAGAGGGAATATTCAATAGGGCTGAGAAAGGCATAAAACCTTGTAAATCTAATTCAAACTTGCCACTGTAAACTTTTCCAGCAATGGTGACCAGAAAAGCTTGAAAGAAGCTTTTCAGCTGGAAGCTATTTCAGAAACACAAAGATCTCAACCAACATAACCACACTTTGCAGGTAAGGAGTAATTACCCGTTTCCCAGACAGAGAAACAACATGCCTTAAGTTACGGTACATTTTTGAGGGCGTGGAGAAATGGTTACCTTATGCTATAGTAAACATAACCCACTGCTGAAAGAGGTAGCCTCACTTCCTACTCCACTGTCCATGTAAAAAAATTACTTTGAGAAGAATCAGCTTGCTGATGCAGTTAACTGTCCAACAGTTATTGTGGACACAAGCAAGGGAGATGGCCACAGGGAACACCTCAGCAGCCACCACTTAAATCAAGTGAAACCAACTTAAGATCACAACTTATTCTCTAACCCATTCAACTTCAACCAAAGTGGAAAGTAACGGTGCCACTTCTTCTACTCTGCACTCCTGGATGTAGTAATCCTGCCACAATTGAGACAGTTCCCTATTTAACATTTTAAAATGCAATATCTTAACAGTCATGACAACCTGTACTCCCAGGGTTTGTTACTAAACCTCAGTTAGTTAGGACAGGCCTGAAGTGAGCAAGGAACTCATTCTCTAAACCTCATCATCATAGTGTGAGAAAGCTTCCCACAGACAATGTTTCACTTTCATGCAGCTGGAACAGAAGAGCATCTTCATTAAGAGCTTCCGCATCAGCCAAAAAGGGACACACAGGATCTCAGTACACAAAGAGGGAAGCACAGGCTGAGACCAGAGCAGGAAACTGGGACCAGAGATCCTATTCACTCACACTGATTTTCCACTAGCACACACAACTGCATTCGGAATCTGCTCTGGCGGTCTCCAAAGCTGCATCAGATTCTGGGTATTGCAACTAACACATTAGTTTGAGTCAAACAGATTTGTTTTGTCACCATGGACAGGCTTTTCCCCCCCCCTAGTTACAGAGTTCTACTATAAAGGATTTGTCTGTGTGTCTGAGCAGCAGATCAGAAAACCAGCTCTGATCTACATAGAAGTGCATTATTAGTCTTTGTTCTGCTGCCAGACTTTAAAATTTTAGCTGTCATTTCTACAGTTTCACAACTTGTTTCATATAATAGATAGACTTCAAAGGGCAAGAGGTGAGGAAAAAGGGGTCCAGAGAAACTGAAGTATTGTGATTCCCTAGGAAGGAAAGAAAAAGGGGAGAGAGAACGAGAGAGCGATGAAGATGTATGAGAAGTTTCCCACTTGTTTCTCTAGTGGCAGAGATGGTATCGGAGGATCAGTTTTAACCAGGAGGGCAGCTGAACACTTAGGGTAAGTTGACCTCTCCCAGCGAGGGACAAAGGAGCTAAAGACAGCACAGAGTCCAGCCTTTCCGTGGAAATAGAGCAACAAGAAAAGAAGCCTCTCTCTGCATCACACACTGCTTGAGGCAGAGGACTCCCTGTCTGAGTTGCTCAGGACAATGAAGTCCCTGTTTTACAAGGGGTCACAACAGCTAAGGAGCTGAAACAAGTCAGAACCCCATTGTGCAGAGCATTAGTTCTGTTTACAGTCTCCTCGCCCAGCAGCAGGAAGGACTCAGAAATCTGAGCCAGTAGAAAGCCAAGGCACCAAATTACTTTACCAGCGCTTCACCCCAATACCATTTCCTGGGCGTAGCTGACCATAAGCAATTTCACAGCAAACTTTTAGTCAAGTGAGCCCAAAACCCACAGCATATGACTCCCAAACTAAAGGAACTGAGTCAGAAACAGGCAAGCATCCCCCTCTGGAAAGCGACAGACAGCACCACCCTACAGAGCATAGCAATCTTCCAAATGTTAGGACAGATGACAGATGGAAACACGTGCACCTCCCTCCACACTCCTATTAAAAATCAATGGCAAGATTGCTCCCTTTAAAGTCAATCTTGAGAGGATTAAACACTGAAGAGAGGGTGGATTAGAGTTCCTAAAACAGAGGAAAACAACTAATAAAGCAAAATCTCTTGTGCCCTTGAACTGTGCACCCAGAATTTTGAAGTCAAATTGCTAGAAAAACCTTATGTAAAAGAAAAATCCTTCTGGAAGTGAGCAAGCACACCTAAAAAAAGCAGCTCACAATCTAGTTGATGTGGACAGACAAAACACTGCCATAAACACGTCCCCATTAAACAGATATAACTTCTTTGTAAAACACCTTTTACAAGCTCCAGTGAATGCTGTTTTGTTTTCAATTGGAAAATCCAGTTTAAAAATATCTGAAGCCATTGAAAACAAAACAAAACAAAAAAATAGCAGTAGAGAAGTGAGAATTTCATCAAATGAAAGCTTCTAAAAGCCACACCATTTCTGTCTGGAATTACCAAAAGGTTTCCCAGTAGTATTTGCAAACAACCCTTCCAGAAAAAGACTGTAAAAAACTTTTGGAGTCAAAATCAAACAGTATTCCGACTAAAGCAAATGTAAAGTTTCTCTTCTCCTACTCCTCTTGCCATAAATACATGACAGGTTACACAAATAAGGTTTCTTCCTCTGCAACAAGCAGATCCTAATGGATCTGTTCCCTCATACTACTTAGACAAGGTAGCACCACAGAACCAGTAACTCAGCATCTCATTCAGAATCGCAGATTGTCTGAAGCATGTGTGGATAGTCACTCGTGTGCTGGAAGCACAGGCTGTGCTTTGGCAATCCCCTGAAAGGGGCAAGAGCCCCAAATCCGGATTCTCAGTCTTTAGGACAAAGCTGTACTCTCTGTGCCAATTTACAGCACTGCAGAACGGCAAATTCATTCAGCAAACTTCCTGTCAAACTCCAAGCACATCCGCAAAATGTGCTTCCTCAGAGGGACTGGAGGGAGACAATCTGGACGAGCCTGGCCAGCTGCTCTCCTCCCCCTTCCCACCACGGGCTGTTCTAGTTTACATCCAGCCCAGCACTGTGTGTCCTGTGCCACAGAGGCTCCTCCAGAACAACAGGGTGCACAGCTCCAGCCTGCAGAAAGTTTCCTCTGTGAGCTTCTTCAACACCGGGGGAGGGGGTAAAAAGGGAACAAAGATTTTTTTCAACTCCAAATTAATCCTCAAAGCAAGACAAATCCATTCTCATATATTTCATAAACTCTCCAGTCCAAGAACGAAACTGAGATACTTCTGGACCTCCATTTTACAGTGGACATGTACACACTGATCAAATCCTGCAGCTCTGGGAAAAGGAAGGAGATTTTTAATAAAGGCAAGGAGTTAAGAACAGACACACCAATGGTCTGTGAGGGATTCACTCATGCCCAGCAAGGCTCTTCACTCACTGCTCATTTCTGTGCCACACAGATTCAGAAAGCAATGTGTGGAGGTATCTGAGCTGATTTTACTTGACATCAACTCTACACCTACAAGTCCCAGCTCAATACCAAACTCCTTTTGGGCCAAAACTGTCGCTGGAAGCAGAGCAGCTTTGTCCACATGGCACTGTGCCTGAACCAAGTCCTGCCTAACCAGCTTGACTCTGGACAGAGCCAGTGCAGATGTCTGTATCCATGGCACAGTTAATCCACAACTCAGATAATCCACCCAGAGATAATGAGGAAAGAAAAACAAACAACTCTCACTTGAGTTCAAAAGTCTGACTTATTTCAGGGGAGCTGTACCAGCACAGCACAGTTCCATTATGTGTGCATCCCAAGGTGAATGGCTTTAGAGCAGTAAGTGAGCCATTTTGGGGCTAACAGTGATTCGCAGAGGGAAAACAGCTGGTGTGCTTTTCCGAGCTGAATTCTGTACACCATAGAAAAGCTTAGAGAGAGAAAAGGTCACACTTTTTTGTTCAGCTGCCTACTGTTAATTAGATCTTGTCCAGTCTGAAAGGCTGCACAAAAACTGAGACAGATGCAGTGTAATTAAGACTTGATGAAATCAAGTTGCTCAGACTAAAAGGTCTAACTTTTGGTTGTCCCAATACATTTTAGAGCTCAGAAAAACAAACCAGGCACAATTTCAGATCTTTTTCACAATTTATTTGCAGTTCAACTCTAATTCTCCTACAGAGGAAAGAAAAAATGTTAAGGGACTGCAGCAGCCTATTCCAACAACTGGGAAGTCACACTACCACTGTTTAGGAATGCAGCTCTTGCAGTGGGCACAGTGAGGCTCCCATGGTTTACTGAAGAGCATGCTGGCGAGACACTAAACTGGCCCTGTGCAGACCTGTATGCTCACCTCGAAGGGCTACTCATCAAGTCAATACACAGACTGGGTGAATCCTGTTCTGACTAGCAATGCATTCCTCAACACGCTAGGAACTCGCACCAAATCTCCAAAAGATAACCAGAATGAGGGATATGAGAAAAGGTAAACAGAGCTGTCTCCACTTAAAGGAACAATAACCATGAGAAGAAGCTGCAGTAGAAATTACTTCTGTTTCCACCAACAGCTACTTCACTGAAGCAGAGGGTTTCACTCCCCAAGGATGAATCCTCCATGGGCAGACCTTTCGCCAGAAAGCCACGGAGCAGATGGACTCCTTACCCTTTAAGTTTTATCATTAGCCCAATTCAAAGTCTGTTTACTGAAGGTGTGACCACCAGCTTTATGCCATCACCGTAATGTGAGCTTCGAGGTCCAGAAATAAACCTGCAATTTTCTTGGACTATATGTCAACAGAACGTCTGGTTTCTATTAAAGGTAGGATGGAAGTAAGGGATCACAGCCCCTCCCCAGTGTCTGATTTAATCAGTTTCATAAGCGGAACTCAGTCGTCCTAATGCCTCCCAGAGCACAAGGGATTTTGGCAGATCCACACCCTTTCCGGCTTGGTACCAAAGGAACTCAAATTCTCTAGATCTTTCCCTTGAGACCAGTTGCCTGACATTTCTGCATTACACGGTTTCGGGGGAAACCGTATAATGCAGCACACCTGGGAGAAGCAGTGGGAAGACAAGGATGAGCTCCGAGCGCGGCTTAAGCTCCGCTTATCCCCCCAGGGCTCCCCACTCCATACCCGCGCAAAGTTCAGATCTCGCCCAAGAACAGGCTGGAGAGGCTGCGGCGGGGCAGGGGAGGAGATGTTTGCTGAAACCCGAGTACGCTCCACGCTGCTCCGGGCACAGGAGCGCAGGGCGCCCTTCCCGGCCGGGATTGCCACCGCCTGCCCAGGCTGCGTGCGGGCGGCGGCGGCCCCGGGACAGCCCAGCCGCGGGGGCCCGGGTGCGGGCGGCAGCGCGGGGAGCCGGACTGGCCGGCGCGGAGCGCGGGGAGCGACACGTCCCCGGACGCCGACAGGCGCGGCCCGAGCCCCGCGGCGCCGAGGGGCGCAGCGTGGCCGGGCGGGCCGCGGCCGCCGCCGCCCGGAGCGCGGCGGGGAGGCGGCCCCCGCCGCGGGGAGCCCGGCGCAGCTCGGAACTCACCCAAGTCGTCCATGGTGCCGTCGTGCCCGGTGCCGCCGCGCCCGGAGCCGGAGCCGCTCCCGCCCCGCCGGTGCCGCCGCCGCCCCAGATCCCGCAACTTTGCCGACCCGCCCCCGCGCGCGCCCGCCCGCGCGCCCCCGCTGCGCGCGCTCCGCGCCGCCCCCTGGCGGCCGCCGCGGGAGCCGCCAGCCCGGCCGCGGAGAGGACAGCGGGCTCGCTGCCCGGCACGGCCGGGAAACGGCCCCGGGAACACCGGGCGAGGCGGCAGCGCCCAGAGCCGCCGCCCGCGGGCTCTGCCCGGGGAGAAGGCTGGCCCGCTCGCCTGAGGCCCCACGCGTGTCCGAGACTGAGCGGGAACGCGACACGAGCCCCGCGCTGTTCCCTGCAGGAGCAGGACCTTTCCCAGAGGAATGTCCTCCCGGGACAGTGATGCGGCCCCGCTGGGCTTGTTGGGTGCTGCGGTAGGGCTGGGCCCCAAAACCTTCAAACAAACATTTCAGAGCCTCAGCTGATTTACCCCATCCCAGGGAAGCTGGGCAGCAGAAATCTGTCCTGAACAATTTTCCATACGCTATGGCCACCATAAAGGAAAGTCACCAGCTACCTCTCCTTTACTGTGTTCAAAGACTATAACAGCCCGCCTGGATTTCTCAAGTGATGATCTTGAACCATCATTTCCCACATGCTTTTCCTTTCAAACGTCTATAAAACAACACTCCACGGCAGCAAAGTCCTCGCTTTGTCTGAGCCACAGCACAGCTCAACCCTCATCAGAGCTGCTGTTTCCCACTGTGCTCCAGCCAAGTTGACATGGCAGTAAATGCAGTTGCTCAGCCCAAATGTCCACTTCTTAATCTGATGAGAGACACACCAAAAAATATCAGTGTGGGAACTGCCGAGGATCCAGGAAACATGACTCTTGTAGCTCTTTTCCTTACAAAATTACTACCAAGTCAGAGAATGTTCCCAGGACTGAACAGCACATGTCCTGTTGTTGAGCTGAGATTACGGAATTGTATTTCCATTAAACAGAGACTGTGAGGTCAGCTGTGAGCAATCTCCAGTGCTGTATTTTTCACTCTCTAGGTACAAACATGCCCAGTTTCCCCTGCTAGCACAAGTCAGACATCATTATTTCCTGTGTTAAGTCATGCTTTAATGGGAATTATCGCTAGGGGGGCAGGGAAATATCTCCCTCATCCCAGCCAATGCTTACGAATAGTCAAAAACCTCCAAGAAATTAATACCAGCTTTAACTCCAAATACGGTTGTCAGAAAATAATATCCTTACTGAGATCTAAGTACAACACAAATGTAAGTAAAGACTTTCATTGCGTGCCTCACCATCCATGCTAAAGATTTCACCTGACATCCCCCTTGCTGGTCTCCCTCAGCAAAATGTAAAACATTATTTGGAGGGACTGTTAAATTTTCTCAAAATCCATCACTGGCTATACAACGACAACTTCAGGATGCACGTCCCCAGGCGGAGCAACATGAACCACTAGCGCTGACTGGTCACAGAGCAGACCTAAAGTCATTAGAAACATGTCCTTTCCTGGGGTCTGCATGTTTCCTCCACCAACATGTGACAAGCATGTGCCTCAACTTGAGTCGTATTTTTACCTCTGCATAAATAAAGTGCCTACTGTGCTGTGTTCGTATTGTAGCCTGGTATGCAGTTTTTATTTTCAGCTTCCTACAGTGTCCTTTGGGAGTCTGGAAGCGAATGTAAATCAAGGAAGCAGTTTCTATTGTGTCTCAGGGCTGAAATTAAGCTGTCATAGAACCAGTTAGGGTTGCACCCGCAAGAAATGGGTTGTGTTCAAGATGCTCAGTGTTAAAAACAAAAAAATAAAGTCATTGTTTCCTAAGCTTTGCCTATGGCTTCTGCACTGCATTGAAAGGGTTGGTGGGGTGGGAAGGCAGGGCTGTCCCATGAGTGATACTATCCTCTAGGCATCCTGCTTTTAAAACCAACCTGCTCACAGCCAGGTGCTGTTCATAACTGAATTTTTCACACACTGACATTTCTTACTTAAAATTGCCAGTCCCTAACCCTCCCATGAGAGCTGAAGGAGTAGGGGCAGGTTAAAACCCCAGCTGCCAAGGCAGCTTCTCAGTGTTGTGGGCTCAAGCTCTGTCCTTCCCAATGCCTTGAACTCCTGTTTCCTCATCATCTACCTGCTCTTTGGCTCAGACTCTCCCTGACTCACGAACACCTGCTTGCTGCTAGAAATGCACAGGCCTTCTTCTTATGCTGTGCCCTGTGGCTGAGACATTTTGATCTACCCTTGTCTTTCACAGAAGGTGTAACAAGAAGTTACCACCCCCATTTGCAGATGGGAATCAGGGCTGGGAACTGGAAATTAAGTTAGACAGTGAGTTAACATCAACAAAATGTTGAACTTTAGGGCTTCCTGTCTCCACACAATCCGTGTTCAGAGCATTCCTGACTCCACACAATCTGTGTCCAGAGTACTTGCTCAAGGCATCTTTCCCTCTTGTTGAAGAGTCATTTACCAGTTACAACCAAGTCTCTCAAAGGGCAGCTTAACCCACTGACCACAGACCCTCAGAGCTGATGGATTAACTGTCCACCTGTGCCCTGTCATTTCAGACTGGCTGCCAGACAGAGGAGTGATCCAAGCTCATTTCATAATACCAGCAAAGAAAAGCATCGTTACTTGCGACCTGTGTCAGAAAAGAGAAATAAAGCTACACTGGCCTGTGAGGCATGCTTAGAACTTACCTGTGCACTTTCCAGAGAGTGACTTGAAACTGCAGAGCAATGACAGCGCCTTCATTGCAGTGTTTGTCCTCTGTGCTGTGCCCCATGAACATCATGCAAGGGGATTTTGCTCCTTCTTCAGGTGAATGCAAGGAAAAAGTTTCAATCAGAGCTTTAGGCAATAGCAGTAAATCACAGCATGCAACTCCCACATTCGAGGTCCAACTTCACGCTTGTTGAAAGGATCTATTACAGCAAAATTAACAAACTTGGTTTCTGGTATAAGATGTAGAACATGACTTTGCAGTGCAGATTGAAAGCACCACACCAAGGCATTATCACAGACAAATCTGGCAGCAAAGATGAGAAACAATCAAGTGATAAATCCAATACTTATCAACACAGTGTATAAGAATCAAGAAATTACCTGAAGTGTATGACTTACTGCAAACTACATATCCTTTGCTATTTACCAGTGTGGCTTATTCTGCCAAAGGGTAATGGCATCCCTATGCTTCAGGGTTTGATTTCAATTGATATTGCTGGCAATAGGAACAAATGGGGGGACAAAGGCAATCTATGAGGTTTCACCGTCACTCTTGGTCACTGTTGTGTATAATACCCCAGCATGACTGACTGTTATTAAAAAAATAATAGTAATTATTAAGAGGAAACACTGATGTTCACTACTAAATTTTCTACTCTACCAAAGTTTCAAGTAGCTGCCCAGCTCAAGGTCTAACCGGCAGGGTGGGAGCATCGGGATGGCACACGTGGATCTGATCCTCTGCCCATACAGAGAATGTCAGAGGCAAGCTGTCAGCAGCAGAAGGTACATCTCACTCACACAGAGTGACAGAGGGCAGCTGCTCCCAGCTGCAGCAGAGCCTCAGCAGAGCTGGTGTGCACTGGTCATTAGTCTCCCTCCGCAGGGTCTGCCTAGCTATTCAATTGCTGCAAATAAGGAAAGGATGGGGTTTACTTATAGAATAGGAGTTGGCACCAGCAGCTGCTTTTTCCAGAATAAAGGTTTGTGATTTCTTTGATAATAAGGAGCCTTTTTCTATTGTATTTTTTTTTCTTAAAGCAATTGATGTCAATAAAGAACTGCACACAAAATGGAGTTTACAGTACTTTACACTAAGCGTTCCCTAATGGGCTTTAGAGGACTCCTGCAGCTGGGGAAGCACGATTCAGAGTTTCCCTAGATTCCTCCCTGCCTGTTGAGAGGCTGAGCTCTCCTAAGGATCCTGCTCAACAAGAGCTACTCCAGAAACCTTTCTCCAGCACCTAAGCCTCTCCACTTCCGTTTCCACTGACCGATTCCCTTTTCAGTAACTCTGAGAAAAAAATAAACGAGCTTTTCTTGTTAAGAGCGCCCTCATTTTATTAATCCGTTGTTTTGGCGGCAGCAAACCCCAGCAGCGCTGAAAGAACAAAAGCCATACTATTTTCCGTAAAAGACGTCTCCAGCCTCGAGGTACTATAGGACTGGACATACACACTTAGATTAAGTTAATTGGATCAGATCTCAATCTTTTTTTCACCAAAGTATTCAGTCTCCGTAGAGACTGTCAAAAATTGCCAATGCCGACTATATTTCAAGTCGTCATGGCGGGGTATTGGGAAAAGTTTTCAATTAGCAATAATCGCGCCTCGGATTAACCTCATTGGCTACGATACTGCCACTGCGCAAAGCTGACTGGGCTAGCCCGCCGCTGCCACCACTCGCCCCGGGGCTGACGCGAAGGTCGCGGCGAGTCGCACCGCTCGCCCGCTCCTGCCTGCACCTTCCTAGCCGTGCCCCCCGCCCGCCCCGCGCCCCCCGCGCCCCACCGGGACCGGGGCGCTCCGTTCTGCCCTCCGTTCTGGGCCCCCGTTGCACCCGCGAAGGCTGCTGGGAGGGATATGCAAAGTGAGCGTGACGTCACGGCGGGCAGCCCCGCGCGGAACGAGGGGCTCCCTCCGCGCATCCCCGCCGTACCGGGCCCGGGCACCGCGGGCCGTGAGCCCCAGCCAGCCCCGAGCGGCCACAGCGCCGGGGAGCCCCATCCCAGCACGAGTCCTTGACGAGCATCGCCACCACCTGCTCCAGCAACAGACACGGTTTAATTAACTGAGCGCGCTTTTAGATTTTAGATTTTGAGATTTTTTAGATTTTTAGAGTTCGGTCTCTATCTTCTCTTTTCAAAGATGCTGAAGGAGGAATGGTCAGTGAAACCAGACTTGGAGTAACCCGCATGCTGAGTGATCCGCACTTCTGAGATCGAGATGCTAAACTCGGTACCCGCTTACTTCTCTCCACATGTCTATTTTTTGGACCACACAACATCCGCCTCCGAAGAGGCTCTCAAAAATTGCCAATGCCGACTATATTTCAAGTCGTCATGGCGGGGTATTGGGAAAAGTTTTCAATTAGCAATAATCGCGCCTCGGAACACCCTCATCGGCTACGATACTGCCACTGCGCAAGGCTGCCCTGCCCCCGCGCCGTCCCGGGGCCACGGCCGCCGCGCCCCCGCTGCGCTCAGAGCGGGTGCGGACGGGCCCGCTGCCCCCGCCCGCCGCCCCCGCCCGCAGCCCGCGCCGCCCCGCGGCGGCCGGGGATGCACCGGGAGGCCACGGAGGGATGGACCGGGAGCCGGTGGCACCGCCGGGACCCGCGGAGGTTGCCGGGAGGGCACTATGGTAATGAGCGCTGCTCGACCCGGGGGCACTGGCCAAAAATCGCCGTTTTCCACCCGAGAGGGGGCGCACGGAACGGGGAGGGCACTCTCGGGGAGCACCAGGGAGAAACGGCGTCTGCCGGGTGCCCCCAAAGCAAAGTCATCACCCAACAGTTTAAAACACGTTTAAACTCCTAAAGTTTAAATCACTCAAAGTCGTTTAGACTCACGACGCTGCTAAAACCAAGGCTGCACTCCACACCTAAGCCCGGGGCAGAGGGACAGGCAGGGTGGCACTGCACACCAAGCGAGCAGGACGCGCTTCTTCCTTGTGATCACAGAATTACACACTACTACACAGACGCTCAGGCTCACCTGGTCTTTGAAATAACTGTAAGAGAAAAAACAATGGATTAAAACTTTCTGCAATGGTTTGAACTGTTTAGCAACAGCTCTTTGGTGAATGCATTTGAAAAGCAGCCCAAATCTTTAGAAAGAGCCCTCTGTCTGTAAGACTGCTGGGCATCCAGTGCATCAGGCTGCTACCATACAGCAGTCTGGCCTTCCCCATATTATTTGTTCCTCAGAAATATTAGCCTCATTTGAAGAAAAACAAAACAATCACAAAAACAAAACAAAACAAAAAATAAGAAAAAAAACCACAAAACCAAATGCAAACTCCTTATTGCCAGGCAAATGAAACAAATTATCAGGTGATTATTGAGACTGAAACCTGCACCAAGCAGAGGCAAAAACATGGGTTCCTGCCAGGGTGCACAGCCAGCAGCAGACAGGTTGGCACTGCCCTATTTTCCAAGCTAGACATGTCTTTAACAGCCCTCAGTGAACTTTTCTTCCATGATTTATTTAGTCACATTTTAAGCATAAAACATGTTAATATCAGTTAAAGGAAAACACATCTTTTATAAGGACAAGCATCTACAATGCATTTTATCACAGCTATCACATGCATTTGTATCAAATGAATTCGGATTTTGACCTCACACGTTTCCTTGAGGGCTGCTATGAAGCTCTGAGCGTTTTCAAAGTGTCTCAGGGGTTAGGATGTTGGGGACACCTTTGACTGCCCCCCTGCCCCCCTTTGACGCACGGGATTTGTAGTCTCTGTGCTTTTTTTTCCCCGTGAACTACATTTCCCAGAGGGCTCCCCTTCCGGTAGGCCAGCCCTGTCCTTCCGCGGCCGGGCGGCGGCGGCATGAAAGGTGAGTGTTCAGCGTTATTCACCGCATCGCTCTTCTTCCATCAGCCGGCTTCGGCTCGGCTGTCACCCCGTCCCCGCCGTTATCACAGCACAAGAGACACGTGCGGGTCCATATGGCGCGGGGGTCCCTTTGGATTTCTGGCCTCTAGCCTTTTGTAGGATCCTATTCATCTTCTGTTTTAACCTTGCCTGATCTTTTCCTGTGGAGCATCTTGGGTGTGTGCTAAAAACAAACTCTAGCCTCAGATCTCCGTGGGTTTGTTTGAAGATTTTCACTTGTTATGTAAAGTAGGTTTTCGGTTTTTTGTGGGTTTTTTGTTGTTGTTGATGTTTTGTTTTTTTTTTTTTTAATCTGAATACTTTCATTTTAAAAGCAGCTTCGTATTTGACAAGAAATATTCCATCCTTTAACATTTTCTCTTCCATAGTCCTTACCTGGTTCACAGCAGCTTTCAAATGTATCTAAATGTATCTGTAATTTTACCTTTCTCTCTTGTGGGCCAACCCCTATTACATTTCTATTTCATTTCACCTCTGAACATTTCCTTCTGAGAGATCTTTTGATGATAAGGGGCAAGAATGAAGAGTTTTCATCAGTTAAAGCAATTTAATTACCATCAAGCTGGTTTAACAGCCTTTGGGGAGCATCATGACACAAGTTACTCTCAAATTAGTTTATTGGGAGACTTTGTCCCTTCTAATTAATTCATATGGGAAATTAAACCTCTTTAGAGGGAATGCACAACACAACTCCTGCTAAACAGCAAAACAAAGCAAAAATCATTGCAAACAGAATCACTGCTTAGATACAAAAAACAATTCAGACTATGGAGTCTGTCCAATCATCCCTGCATTTTAACTGATGATGACAAAAAGCTTTGAGAACTGAAGACTGACTGAGCCAAATCTACCCTTTTCTACTAGCAACAATTTAGTATCACAATGCTTGGAGCTGAACACCTAAACTTCAGACGTATCTAAGCCCTCAGTTACCCACCAGTACTAGGTCTTAAAGTAAACCGAGCAATAACTGAAGTTTAGGTGTTCAGGAGATCGTCCCCTTTCATCAGTAAGTAAAGTTCTTCCTCTGTCTTCCACATCTTGTACAAGGCTCCCTGCTTAGGGAGATTTAAGGAGGCAGAAATACCAGACAGTCAATTCTCAGGACTGTTGCTTTCAAATCTTTTTGTACATTGTTTGCAAAACCATAGCAAGGCCCAGAAAAAATACTTTAGAAATAGTGAAATAGTGAAATAGAGAAAGAACTGCAGACTGCTGGAAAGCCCAAACAAAATCAAAGTCCAAACCCACCCACTCATGTCTCAACAGGTCCTGCACACAATTCCAGGCTACTTAATCAGCAAAGCCATCCATCCTGCCTGTCTCCAGCAGGGCATGTCATTCCTCCCTTAAAGCAGGGTGTCCCTCCCATTCCTACCTGACAGGCAGTTCCTTCTGCCCCAAACACTTTGGATGATCCCTTTTCTCTCAGAAGGCCCCTGTGTCTACTGAAGAAGCAAAGCAGTGCCCACCCAACTCCCCACTGACGCTGGGGAGGTGGCACCCACAGAAGAGGAGGTGCCAGAGGCATTTAGACAGTGCCCTAATCATCTTCAGTCCCATTTCAAGGCCTGTTCTGCACCAGGCCTTTGTAAAAAACAAAAACAAAAAAACCAACCAAAACAAGCCACACAGGAGTAACTCCAGTCAAGGCCTTTGTCAGGAAAAAAACCAAAACCATTTCAAGGCTGTTTTTCTCTCCCTTCCTACAACATGTATAAAGAATGGGGTAAATATAAAAGACTGATTTGGAGCAGGCAGAATGTTAAAAATGCAGAACAAGGGTCTCTTCTGGGGAGGAACCAGCCAGTGCCTCTGGGGTGAGGTGCTTGGCTTTCCAGCCATTTCCTCTCTGGCCTGCTGCACATACCTAGGAAAGCCTTTGCATGCACAGGTCTTTCTGGGCTCTTTACAAGTCCTCTTAGGCAGCCATCCTTCACACCAGGGTAGAACAGCAGGAACCCTGCAAGTCAGAGTTGTTAACTTTGTGCTCAGTGTTCCCCTCTTCCAAAAGAACATACTTAGATGGTGGGCTTTAGTTTATGTTTCCAAAATAATTTGTTTCTTTTCAAAAAAGAGAGCAAAGAATACTTAACAGCATAATTTCCCAGAGAATCGCAAGCAAATGGCATTAAGGACGTGGTTTTTGCTTTCTTTTACCTGCATGTGTTCTGTTCTTGTCTTTTAGCTGAACATGTTCTCTGCCAGGAAGTGGTCTGGCATTTTCAGGGCTGTCAGACTGCATCATTTCAGATCCCGTTCTATATCCAGAGCCTCTCCAAACCTGACTTTCGTGCCAGCCTGTCTTCCCCCAGATCCCGCGGAAGTGGAGGAGCTGCAGCGCTTTGTTTCTAACTCCAAGAGGCTGTTCGTAATGACTGGAGCTGGAATCTCCACAGAGTCAGGGATCCCCGATTACCGCTCTGAGGGCGTTGGGCTCTATGCCAGGACAGACAGACGGCCAGTCCAGCACGCTGAGTTCGTCCGCAGCGCCAGTGCCCGGCAGCGCTACTGGGCAAGGAACTTTGTGGGCTGGCCCCAGTTCTCCTCCCACCAGCCAAACAAGGCACACCTGGTACTGAGAGACTGGGAGAAGCTGGGCAAGCTGCACTGGCTGGTGACCCAGAACGTGGATGCCCTTCACACCAAAGCTGGGAGCCAGCGCATGACGGAGCTGCACGGCTGCATACACAGGTACAGCTGCTGGCACAGGGCGGTTGTCAGTGGTGACTGACAGGCAGCTGCAGTGTCAGCTGCTGAGAAAGGAGGCAAAATGTCCACGCTGCGTTCCTGGAGATGACAGGCACAAAGGTGGTATTGGGCTGGGGTAGAGAATAAGATCACAAGCCAGTGCTGTTCACAGCACAGTATTTAAGAAACATGACCACCACTCCATTTTTTGGAGCATTATTTAGATCCATTTCCTTGAAACCTGCATCCATTTCCCCTTTCCCTGGTACAGCAAATGTCCTCTTAGTAAAGAGAATGAGGGGATCATGAGGATACAAGGATTATGCAGAGTAGATAGTGCCAGAATTGCACGGGATATGTATATTAGAGAAGGGCCATCACAGCCTGTCTGGGATCACCCAAAATTTCTAAATGAAAAAGCACAGCATGAACTGGGAGAGAGGATGCATGGCAGGGTTGAAAGCACTTCCTCTAGAGCATTCCTACAAAGCAACAGAGTAGAAAGACATCTCCATGACCTGTACTATTTGGTAAATAAATGTGGAAAATCATGACAGGCCTCCTAAGGAACAAGTTAGAGTCTCCAGATCTTCAGCTGACATGAAACTTTCCATTAAGACTTTGCTCTGAATTTCAGGGTTTTCTGCTTGGCCTGTGGAGACCGAATCTTGCGTTCTGAGCTCCAGGAGCACTTTGAAGCTCTGAATCCTACTTGGAAAGCTGAAGCGTTTGGTGTGGCTCCGGATGGGGATGTCTTCCTGACGGACGAGCAGGTGCGCGATTTCCAAGTCCCAGCCTGCCGTAAATGTGGTGGAATCCTGAAGCCTGATGTGACCTTCTTTGGAGACACAGTGAGCCAGGAAAAAGTCAGTTTTGTACACCAACGCTTGGCAGAATCAGACTCCATGCTGATAGCTGGATCCTCTATGCAGGTAAGTAGGTTTGCCTCCCAAACTGCATTCCTACTTTGCTGCTACTCTGCCTGCAATGATCCTTGGTGCAACAGCTTAGGACTACAAATGGCTTGTGGATCAGATCAGCCTTTGCAGAGCTTCTTTGTATTTTATTTTTACCTTGGTTGGAATCTGGCTTTATGGGTGACCTGTTTGGGCTTCCCTGTCACTCTCTTGCCAGTCTACTTCATGCTGCTGTAAATGCCTCCATTCAGACCTCTCTCTGCTGCCTCCTCCATCAGGTCACAATTGTGCATAATAATAAGATACCTACCTGACACAATTAATTCCTCACATTTTTTAACCTGAAATTTTTAGCCTTTGGTAGCTTTTTAGGCCTCAGGGCACACTGTCTAAAATACCAGGTTTTAGGACCTCTCATTCTTTATTAAATTCTCAAGAAGAGAGCTGAAATATCTCTTCTGCCTGGTATTGTCCTTTGTATCACAATGTAGCCTCTTATCTATAAGGTAGGCAGCTAAACAACAGGGGTTTCTAAACCCATAAAAGCTTTTGTAATGGTGTTTATGTAAGATAATTTTTTCCAGGAACAAGTCCTGTTACATAAAAAAAACCCTTACTCTTAACACCTCTCAGAAGGAGATAAAACCAAGGCTGCCTGATTGTGATTCTCTTGGCTTCAGGATAGTGGATACAAATTCCTTGAGCTTGCACTTCTTAAGCTTATAATCCTCTGTACAGGAATGATTGAAATGCCTTAAGTTTGTTCTTGTACTACCTAAGCTGGGCCATGCAGGAACCATCAAAGTGCAGCATTTAAGTACCTGTGATAACTAATAAAAACTGCTGCAGAGATTTACTAAAAGACAAGGACACTTCCCTTCAATCTGCTCTGAAGTTTCAGTTTCTCTGAAACTGCAAATCCTTCACTGAGAGAGGTTAAAAACTGTTCTATTCTATGCATTCCTGAACAAAGACATTTCCTACCTGAGCTCAGTGCAGCTGCCTAACACAGCATGTATGTACAGCCCTTTTCCCATTGCCAATGGCAACTATTATATTCCTTTCTGTAACTCCTCTTTTGCCTAAGCTGCCTGTAATTTTGTTTTCTGGTACTCGTGCAGGTGTACTCTGGTTACAGGTTTGCTCTTGCTGCTCGGGAGAAGAAGCTGCCAATTGCAGTTCTTAACATTGGGCCCACCAGGTTAGATCACTTTGCATCCTTAAAGCTGAATTCCCGCTGTGGAGAGCTGCTGCCTTTGATTGTTTGCACATGACCCAACCAGCTGAGCTTCAGTAGCTATCAGGATTAAACTTATTTTTACAAGGTGAGTACCTTCCCTGGTCAGTCACCTTTCAGGGTAATAATATGGGTTCCTAGCAAATGCTGAGACTGAGATGTGCTCGCTGCACCAAAAAGTGGATGTAAATTTTAATCTGTAATTGGTGTGCTCTGATGGGCCATGACACTGTTTCCCATGATCATAAACAAAAAACATAGTAAGTGCTAGCACTCCCCGGGAATTGGGTAGGAGTATCCAGAAGACTCAGTAGTGTAGAATTCTAATCCATTTGTTACTATTAGGAAACTACAGGGGATCACCTGTAGTTCCAGAGAACCTGATCACAACCATTGCCTTTGCAACTGACAATTCAAAAGCTGCTCCTGATTGAGTTGGTCCAGCTAATCATAATCAAACACTGCTGTTTAAAATCATCAATTCAGTCGATAAAGCTTCTTTCTTCCTCTCCTGCAGGACTCATCTCAGAAAGGAGAAAACTCCAATCCAAGAGGCAGCTGTGAGATGCAGTGCTGAGGGCACCAGGAGAGGGCAGCAAGTCTCACACGTGTCAGCCTCACCAGTTCTCTCCACTGAAACCATCTCCACGTATCAGGAAACAGAATGAGGATGAAAAAAAAGTACTTTTTGCCTTACCTTGCTGTTTTAAACAGTGCCTTTTCATTCACTAGGACAGGATAATTGGACTACCATGTCTGAGGACAAAATATCTTTCTTATAATTATCCCCCGAGGAGAAGGGGGGGACAGGGATTTTGACCAGGTAATTTGAGGTTGTAGCACGGGAGGGCGATGTGGGACTGCTGGGGGATCCAGTGTCACTGGTGGGATACTGCAGAGTGTGCAAGGAAAAGAAGGCAAGAGGAACTGCAGTGGTCACTTAAAAGAAAAAAGGTTCAAAATAGAAGCTGAACAAGAGCATTGCTCTTGTAACAGATTATTTGGAAGCACAGGCTATAAGGCTGACATCTTCCAGCAAGGAGGGGAAGTCAGTATTTCTCTCAGCTGTTGGTTGACAAGGTAAACTCCTTCCTATCTGACCCCTTTAAAAATGAAATATTGTTGAGATGCCAGAGGAGTTACTTGAAGCTAATCTGACCAGCACTACTTTCAGTGAGGCCACTACATTTTCCAGAATGCATTTTTGAAGATGTTATTTAATTAATGAATAGCTATGGAATCAATTAAAATTGTTTAGAAGATTGAGACTATTTGCATTGTAATTTTCTCTCCCTCCCATGATTTATTTAGATATATTCTCAGTAGCCAGTTTATGCTTTGTTTTTCTGTTGCAAAAATGCAGGTTGTAATTACTAGCAGCTGATGAATTAAGAGAGAAATATAATTAAATCTGTACAATAGGTCTCCCTCAGGAGGTAATCTCTGTTGAAAGGTGCAATTTCCACACTCCTAACAGAAGATCCATCACTACCACGTAGTGATTTTTTTGTTGATCCTTAGGATGGCATTGTAAGCTCTATCAAACTGTATCCAGAGTAAAATACAGAACCTGGCACAAACTAGAACACTAACTTTTTGACCTGACCTTCTTCATGAAACTACCGCTCCCCCTCTTCTAGCTCTGAAGGATTTAATTGTTGGGGTTTTCCAAGTGCCCCCTCCCACTCCAAGTAACATGTCCTGGACTAATATTTTGACAAGAACTGTAACAAGCAGTTGGAAACAGGATGCCAAGGATGCTTGGCTTCACTTTGAAGCCAAGCAAGAACAGTTCAGGACTCCACCTGCATTCTGCTCTCATTGAATGGTGACTCCACTTTCCAATGACTCGGGTTTCTGCTGCTTGGCAGTGAGCAAAGCACACAGCTCTCTCCATCTTTAGCTGCCCTGTCTACAGTACAGCTGTCCCACCAACCAAAGCTATTGCAGAAATCATGCCTAAAGCACAGCAGAATCTCCACATACACCATGTTTTCATGTAGGGGCTTTTCCTGTAAGAAAAGATGCTGATTCCTCCTTAGCAGAGGAGCTGGGGCTGAGTTTCTCACTATCCACATCATCTTCTCTCCCTCCTTGAAACTTACACGACATTGGTGTGTCAAAACCAGAGGCTGCATGTTCAGTGCCAGTAGAGCCAGCATTTTGAGAAGGTGTGGGAGCATTGCCAAGCAGTCTAAAGTCTTGGAATGAGTTCTGTGACAGGTAACTAAACCTCCCACATCTACCCCTGCCTCCTCTCCAGTTCTGCAGCTGAGCTTGTGGGAGAGGAGTTAGGATGTCTCTTCAGCATCAGTCTCAGATGAGTCATTACCCCAGCTCTCCACTGATTGTACTTTAAAGCCACCAGGACAATGATTTAGAATAAATGAACATAATAGTAAATTTCCTGTGCATTGTTTATTACTGTATGGTAATGAGCATATCTACAACAACTATATGAGGCTGAGATGAAGAAGTTCCTTCTTTTTTCTGCTAAGTTGATCCAGCACTACTAAAATTGACCTCTTTTAGAACAGGATCAGAGCACGTCACTTCTTAACATATTCCCCAAGATACCATTAAGTTTGCTCACGTGAGAAATGCCTGAGAGACCCTAAAATTCCTATACCAAAAGCCACGACATGAAATTAGCTGAATCAACAGCTTTTGCGCTTCTCTTTTCTTACAGCTGTTCCTCCTGAAGCTTGGATAGCGGAGCTGAGAGTACCTTATAATGGATTTTTCTTCTGCTCCTCTGAAAGTGGGGTTGGAGTTACCCAAAGCAAATAAAAGTTACTTCCTATTTGGCAAATCTTGTCTTTGTTTCTGGGCAAATTCTCAGAGCAAACTGTAATTGAGTCCAGCAGCCTGAGGAAGGTATTTCACATACTGAGCTCCAGTGGGGGCAGCACAGAATGCAGATGGCCCAGAGGGTTTGGTGTAAGTGCAGCCTCCCACATCTTACAGTCAGATTTCTCCTGTTGACACACCGGCTTGATCATTACTTCTGGAAAATGACCCAAAACCCTGGGCGTGGAGAACTTGGGAGGTTCAGTGGCGTGCAGGTGACTAAATCTACCATCTAGAGTGTGCCGCTTCCCCTGGGACTGCCTTGGATGTCGCCCTGTCCCAGCCTTTGCAGCAGGCAGGGAAACAGCAAAGTCAAGCCAGATGGGCTTTAAAACCACTGTTCCAGACTCTTCCTGCCATTCTGTGTGCAGCTCCCTGTCATCTCCCTTCCCACCAAGGAAGGGTACCCCAGTGCAGTTCTTCCCTTCTGCACCACTAACTAGACAATGGCAGAGAAAAAGAGAAGCTGAGCCTGAAGAGGACGAGCAACAGTGCCAGTGTCTCGAATTGGTTCCAGGCCCAAACAGAAACTGACACAGGATCATTACCATCAGCAGAATTGTTTGCTCTCTGCATGTCTCACCTCAGCTGGAGCACTCTTTTTCATCTGTGCAATGCCCATGTAGTTAAGAGTAATTCAGCTCTCCCTGCAGAGAGTGAAAAATCTTGGCATAGGAAACAACAATAGAGAAAAGAGAAGAGACTTGAGACTTCACTTCTGCAGTGAGCCCACGGAGCTGCTCTCCCTCCAACATCCCATGCACCAGCTGTGGTGCTGTGTAGAGTCTCAGAGCTCCCCCTTGCTGAGCACAGGGATACCTTGCGTTCCAGGCAGTCCTTTTCTGGTTTGGAACAGAAGTGCAGGCCAGCATGGTAGGTCTTCATGCACTCCTTGTACTCCCCCCTACGCTGGCAGTTCAGGCACTCACCAGCCCTGCTCTTACTCTTCCCACGACGTTCCTCAAAGCCCTAATGAGCAGCTTTGCACACCCCCTTCAGCCTCCCCACCTGTGCTGTTCATTAGGGCCTGACACTCTGCATTATGTGGGAAGGCTCCCTATGGATGGGGAATGTTTGGATTTAATGGTGGGTCTTTCACACCATCAAAGCAGCATGGAAATGAGAAGGGACCAAACATAAATGCAGGCTTATAAAATCTGTATGGAGTAAGACAGATATGGAATCAGTTTGAGCCTTTATCTGTCTCTTTGGTTTATCTACGGAATGCTAGCATGCTCCAAATGCTGAATGCCAGGAGTAGATACACTGCTCACCTCAAATCTGGAGTTCCTGTTACAGGTAAAATTCATACGAAGTTTCTGAAATGCTTCCAATGCACCCCAGCAATCTTCCCTACTTGTGATAATACAGCTTGAAAGTGCAGTGTTCCTTCCAGATAGTGATGATATTTTACTTTTTCCCTCTACAATAAGGTTTATCACAAGGGGATTTTAATAACATTCACTTAGGAGCTTTACTGTTCTACAAACAGTAATTTCAGGGCATCTAAGCTAGTGAGTGAGTACAAGAGACCTCATCTTGCTCTTCTAGCCCTAAGAATGATTCATTTTGACCATATGATAGGATTGCATCCAGGATCCTCAGGATTTCTGTGGAGGGCTCCAAGCACTCAAAGTTTCCAGAAAATTCACATACACAAACACCTGAGGAAAAATAAGCAACAAAACCAGGACTCAATCTACCATAAAATGGAATGTCTGGCTGTGACACAATCCCCTCCCCTTTTCAAGGAAAAGAAGAACTAAATGCAATTCTCTATCCTTTCTCAATGTCATTCTAATGCCCTCAAAGATACATTTCAGAAGGAAGGCATTGCAAGTACCTTGCAATAACATGCCAAGCCAGCTTCTTCCTTCTCCATTTGTTTCTCATTTCCCAGAGCACTCTTAGATCCTTGGGGTGTGCTCCATGTTTGGGAACAGCTCATTCTGATGATGAACCAGGGCCCTCCTCATGCCCTGCCAGCAAGCAGGGTGTGTGTGTGTAGACCCTGCCCCAGGAGTTCACCCACACCTCCAAAAACCGCTGCCAGCAAAACCGGTACCAAGGGTGGGGGGCAGCTTTGGCACAGGACCTTGGCAGGGCTGGGAAAGTGGGGCAGATACTGTCCCTCAGAGGGGCTCCCTGCCTTCCAGGCTGACATTACCTCCTCCTCTGCAGCTCCTGACTGGGAACAGGGCAGGGGAAAGGCTTCCCAGGGTGAGCGCACTGGAGACCCTCAGGAGAAAGGCGCACCAAGCGGCTCAAGACCCTCACACAGCGATGCCCCGGGGAAGAGGGACAGCTGTGCTGCGGCTAACGCGGGGGCAGCCCGAGGCGAGGGCGGCTGAGGGAAGGCTTGAAGGGCGCCCTCTGGAGCCCCGGGAGCGTGAGGGCAGGCGGGAAGGGCGCCCTGAGGAGCCGCGGGGAGGTGAGGGCAGGCAGGGACGGTCGCCCCGAGAGGCCTGGGGAGGGTGAGGGCGGGAGCCGCAGCCCCACCCTCAGCATCCCCACCCTCAGCATCCCCACCCTCAGCATCCTCACCCTCAGCATCCTCACCCTCACCATCCTCACCCTCAGCATCCCCACCCTCAGCATCCCCACCCTCAGCATCCCCACCCTCAGCATCCTCACCCTCAGCATCCCCACCCTCAGCATCCTCACCCTCAGCAGCCCCACCCTCAGCAGCCTCACCCTCAGCAGCCCCACCCTCAGCATCCTCACCCTCAGCAGCCCCACCCTCAGCATCCTCACCCTCAGCATCCTCACCCTCAGCATCCTCACCCTAAGCAGCCCCACCCTCAGCATCCTCACCCTCAGCATCCTCACCCTCAGCAGCCCCACCCTCAGCATCCTCACCCTCAGCAGCCCCACCCTCAGCATCCTCACCCTCAGCATCCTCACCCTCAGCAGCCCCACCCTCAGCATCCTCACCCTCAGCAGCCCCACCCTCAGCATCCTCACCCTCAGCATCCTCACCCTCAGCATCCTCACCCTCATCATCCTCACCCTCAGCATCCTCACCCTCAGCAGCCCCCAGCGGGTACCTGAGGGGAGGGGCGGGGCGGGGCACGCGAGGCCGCGAGCAGGTGCGCCCCGCCCCCGCCGCCTCCAAGGGCCAATCAGCGAACGCGGAGGCGCCCCTCGGGGCCGTGGGCAGAGGGGGTGGGGCGGGGCCTCCCTCCCCTCACGCCGCCCCGCCCCGTCCCCTCAGCGCGGCGGTGAGCAGCGGCCAGGGCGTCGGTTTAGGTTATTTATTTGTTTATTTGTTCCTCCGGCCGCCCTGAGGCACATGAAGGCGATTATTTGCAGTATTTGTCGGTGTCTAGGTTCTTGTTCGCGGGGTTGTAGGGCGCCTTGGCGAAGCACATGGCAGCGGCCCGGTCGCAGTTGCAGATGAAGTTGGCGCAGTCCTTGTTCTCACCTGGAGGAGAGAGAGGAGCGGTCAGAGCCCGCGGCTCCTTCGCCAGGCGCTGCAGTGGCTCGGGCTGGCATTTCTGTTGTCACGGTGTGCCCGTTTCACTGCTGCCATCGTTTTGGGGATGCACAGGCTTCTGCCCACTAACCCCTGCCCGAAAGCTGTGTGTTCCTCCCAAACCAGCTCTGTCCTTGCCCCTTTGTCCCTTCCCTGCAGCCCTATTTGCCAAGCTCTGCTCTTTACTTCTGTTCCAGAGCCCTGTAAAGTCTCCACTATTCATCAGAGGTGTCTGGCAGAAACTGTATAACAATGCCAAGTTAACATGCTGATCTCTTGGATGCTGCCATTAGAAGGCCTCCCAGAAAAGTACTCAATCCCCTGAAGACCAGACAGGTTTCTCTATATTCTGCTGTACCATATATCTTCACAAACTTTGAATTGTGGGCTATATAGAGAATACTCATTCCAGTGCCTGTGTGAGGTGCCCTCTTTCTAACAACCAGGTCCCCTGGCAAGAACTTGCACTGTGCCTTCCTGCCCCAGCAGCGTGAGTGTGACACAGCCCTGCTCTGTCCTAGGAGAGGCTGGAGAACATCTGGAGGGAAGTGGAAATGGACGTACTGCTACATGTGATCTGCTCTTCAGAGCAGCTGAAGCGGTACAGCTTAGTGTAGGGGTTGTCCAGGAGGAATTTGCAGGAGTCCATTTTCATTGCCTGTGTGTAGCAGTTATCGTGTACTTGGCAGCACCTGGGAAACAAGGAGAAAAAGGTTAGAAAGTACCAGAATCACAGGTTCAATGGACCTGTAAGACACACAAATACATTAGATTTGCTTTGACAAAGCTCTTGACAATAAAAAAAAAGATACGCAGTGATAAGAGGGCAGACACAAAGGACCTCAAAGGGATACAGTTGTGCCAGCTCATGGTCCAAGAGGTGTCTGGTACATATGTATTTATGGGAGCATCTTCACAGTTGTCTACTGAGCACCGGGAAAGCAAAAGCCAGTGTTTACTCTACACTTCCCCTCAGTGCCTGGTAGCTGACAAGCTCTCAGCCAACACAATCCAAGACTTGGCTGCCAGATCTGTGTGTGTCTAAATTGCCCATGCCATTTCCTAGCATTTTGCAGCCCAGCCTGTATATGTTGATGGTCAAGCACCAGGCAGAGTGTGCAGAGTTGCGTCCATGCTGCTGGCACCGCACTGTTGCAAAATAAAATGCTGGAATGAGCACACTGTGCCATAGAAGAGCTACTGTAATTATATTTTATCTTAGTAATAAGGCATCAAGGTGTGATAGCACACATTCTTTTTCCCCTGAATCCATCTGTGAAAGAAAGCTTCCTTCACAGCAGCCAGAGAGTTTTGTAAACATTCATAGGCAGGGCCAGCTGGAATGAAGCTGAAGCAGAAAAGTACAAGCAAGGAAAGAGGTTTGTAAAAGCAGTCTTATAAACCTGTCGAGCTCGTCCACTGGAGTGCCGCTGCCCCCCAAGCCACAGTAGCAGCCGTAGTGGTTGAATTCCAGCAATGGGTGGCTTTCGGGCAGGGTGCACATGATCATTTTGCGGAACAGCCACACGGCCCGGGACGAGACCTCAGCGCTGGCTGCGCCCACTGGGGAGAGACACACGGCGAGGTTAGAGTCAGGTTTGGGGTTACCGGCGCCAGGACGAGGGCACCTACACCTACCTGACAGCAGGAAAAGCAGGGCCAGGAATTTCATTCTCGCAGGTCTTGACACAACACTGGTGCTAAGGGAAATGAGTCTTTATACAACAGGCTCACCTTGACATGGGTATGAGATAAAACAGCCAGTATTTATGTTACTAAATGCAGACTTCTTCCATCAGAGGCTGTGGCGTGACCAGTTGAAGGCCAATTGAGTTAAATCCATAAAAGCCCGAAAGGCAAATATTTGCTCTCTAGATTTTTGCTATAAAATTCTTGTAGTACTACCATTAGAAGTCAGCCTGAAAGATCTGGATATTTTTAAGGGCTCTCTACTAAAAAATAATAGCAGTATGGTAGTTAAGTTGGACGTTTCTGGCACACTAGTAACCACCTGCCACTAATACTTGCATCCTCTTTTTATGGTATCCCATGTATCATTAATCCTGTATCTCTCCATGGGTTCTCCTGGCATAATCCATAGAATAAGATACAGGTTGTCCATTCACATCAAATGACCATTTGGCATGAGCTCAACTGAAATAAATAAAATCAAGCTATTCTTTACTTTAGAACCACAGAGGAGAAGGAGGTACTACTAGGTAGGAAATAGGACCCAAGTGACCTGGAAAAATTTTAGGTGGGTTAAACAAGGAATAGTATCTGGTTTTATGTGGCCTTAAGCAATCTATATTGGAAATGAACCAGGCTTGGAAGTTTCAACACACGCAGCAGACTTCAGTGACTTAGAGCAGTTTCTCTTTCTCCAACACCAATGCAGAACCCAGTTAAGAACCTTTGGTTTTCTATGCCATGGGATGAGGAAAGTTGGGAACCGTGAAAGAAGCTCAAAAAATGGGTAAGAAAAATCTTCCTGGAATCAGTCAGGGATAAGTAAAAACACTGCACTCATATTTAGATTCCAGAGGCTCTGGCATTTCAGGGCTATGGGTTTGGCATTTTTACACGCTCAAGATACAATTCCTAGACATGGTTATGAAGTCTGCATTGATTTCCAAAGCACCAAACAAACCCTCAGCTTTTAAGAGCAGAGGAGGATGCAAAGGCCACCTTTCTGCAATAGCCTAATACAGCAGGGTGTTCATGCAGGAAGCTTTGGGCTCACATCCCACCGTAGGTTCCAAAAGGGGTGATGAGGACACCTTCCTCCTCATAGGGTCTGAAACTACACCAGGGTACCCACAGTACCTGGTGGATGTTGACATATACATAGGACATCTAGGGAAAGCTAGACATGGTGCTGAACAACCAGACCCATTCCGACTTTTTTGATCTCTTCCAGCGCTCCCATTCTGGGGCTCCCCACTCATGGGTTACCTACAGCTGAGTAGTTGCTGAGTTGATTTAAGATTCTCAGTGTTCTAACCAAGTATTGAACAAACATTAAAGGTTGATGTAAAGGACAATCTGTACCAGTTAGTTCAGAAAAAATAATTTTATCTTTTGCCCACAGATGAATCTGCCAACTTTCCCTTCAATATCCACTTAAGAGTTCTCTGTCTTCTCTGCTTTTAACTTTTTAATTAAAAAAAAAATTGTTTTCTTACCTATGAAACGTAGGAGTCTAGTTCCCTTTTCTTCTGTTCTCAGTATCTGATGTACTATTGATGTTTCCTAGAAAGTTTCCAGTTAACTGGCCTTTTTAAAATTGTAAGTCAACAATTTCTTACATTTTTAGTTCAACAAAAGGATCACCAAGTGTGGGAAAGCAAGCACATGAGTATTACAAGAGTGCCTCATGAGAAAACTCCCAGCAGGGTAAAGATTTTTCCAGCAATGTTATTTTTGGTTTCCCCCAACCTGTGCTGTATACAGAGCCACTGGTCCCCTGGTACACTTGTGAGCACATTTCAACCTATACCTAGTTCCAATTTATAGGCTTAAGCCTTAAATTGTTTTAAAGACTTTTTTATAAGCCCTATTGCAGAGTTCCCTACTATTCCATACTGTTAAAATTCTCCTTTCTCTCTTTTGTCTGTTAAGGACTTTACTCTTTCCCATCTCAACATTTTACCTCCTTACATCTAGCTTCCTTGGTCCACCACAGTCAACTGAATCCAGGGTATGTGCTAAACCTGTAAGCACCACATTATCGCCTTTTCTGAACCTACAAATACTTACACAAAAACTCTGTAAAGAGACACAATCTCTACTAAAACCAGATCTGCCTCACATTATAAACTGGCCACTGCCAAAACGTGGGAGCAGAACAGCAAGTCAGAGACCTGCCCGGGGCTTTTATCCTTAAGGCAGGATGCAACTCCTTCCAGGTCCAGAAATCTCCCCCAGTGGAAAACCTCGCGCCCTCAAATAATGACAGAGAAGGACAGTTTTCAAATAATTTATTAGGAATTTAAAACTGAAATCTGGAAAAAGGGTTACAGGTGTGGAGAGAACAAACACTGGAGTGTAATAACTTACTGGCTTAAAAACACAGCTTTATTTCTTTTAAAAAAAATGCCCACCCTGAAACCAGAGCCCCAGCCTCCAGGCAGTGGCCAGAGAGTGACTCACAGCCCAGCAGCAGCACAGCTGGCCCGGGATGTCTGGAGGGGGCACGGAAGCAGCTCAGCGCATACACCAAGAGGGAGGAAAGCGCTGTCCGCAGACCCAAATTTGAAGTATATAGAATAAAAATAAACCCAATAAAATGCAGCTCTTCTTTAATTAGGAAATATTTAAAAAAACAGACATACAGACTCTTGTCTCAGTAACAAAAATTATTGCTTTGTGTTTTCAGTACTGATCTGTTAAGTACCTTCTTACCTAAACAGAACTCTCCAAACGCATCGCCCAAGTCAGGACAAGTTCCAGCAGACGGGGGAGAGATAGAAGAGAAAAAGGGCCCTGTGGGCACTGTGGCCCTCCCAGTCCTTTTCTAAATGCCCATCTCCTTTACAGGGGCTCAGTTTGGGGGAAGAGAGGGAATGATTTTTAAAACTTAAGATGAAGCTTTTATTTCCCTGGGAAAAGAGTTTGGCTGCATCTTAATAAAAGGCTTAATCACCCCCCTTAACAAGGTCTTTGGTTCACTGAAATCCAGACCCAAACCTGCCCCATGTACTCCTGCTGGAGGCCTCCCCTGGCAGAGTGCTGGCTGGCAGAGGCCTGGACCGTACCAGGGGAAGCCCTAAGCAGGTTCTGGAGAAGGGACCAGATCACCCCGCACAGGACAATGGACAAATTCCCACAGTCTTCAGAACACAGAGTAAAGCAAACGGGAAGCTGCAATTCTATAATTCATATAATCCCTGAGAAGCCCTTAACCCGCCCCCAAATCACCACCCTAATGCTTTTCTCCCCTGTTAATGAATCCCCATCCCAGAGCCCTGCCCTTCACAGAACGACTACCCAAATCTCCCCTGGCTGACACCCCTTCCGATACCCTCGCCTCCGGAGGAGGATCCCCTTTCCCAGGAAATCTTGACGCAAGCGATAAAGTTTGGAGAGTGAATTCCTTTCAAAGTAACCAAGACAAGCAACGGCAGCAAAGCCCTTTCCCTAAGCCAGCCCAGAGCCGGTGCTACGGAGCCCAGGGATGGAGTCTGTACATCAAGCAATTGGAAGCAGCTTTAACCCGCTCAGCAAAACAGCCGATGGCTGGTACGTTTCACCCCGCCCGCCCCCCACCCCCCCTTTCATCTCATCTCATCAGAGGTCTTAAAATCTTACAGTAAAAGGTGTACAAAAAAAGAACAAAGTCCTGTCAGGATTCTGCTGGAGAGTATTGCTCACGCTGCGGCACCAAGTCCAGGACCTGGAGCTGCTCCTTGGAGCCAGGCTGCCGGCAGCAGCCAGGTTCAGCTCACGATATTTACATATTATACAGGAGGAAAAAGAAAACCCCACGTAAAACTAAACCTAGGAAAAAAAAAATCTTTCAGCTGTAAGGATAGTGTTTTTCACTTAGCAAAATATACATTTGTTTTGTTCCATAGCGATGTCCAACGTTTTCGGATCCTTGGAGTTTCACACTTTTCAAAGCCTCACATTTACAAAACAGAAACAATTAAAAACAGTTTCTTTAAAAAAAATAGAAATACAGCAGTTCCTCTCAGCCTTTGCTCTCTCTCTGTCTCTTTCTTCCCTTCAGAACTGCATTCTTGTTACATACCGTGCTTTAAAAACACTGACGACAACAACAACAGAGTTGAAAATATTCAAAACAGTTTCAAAGCCAAATAAAAATACTCCTCAATGAAAACTACCTAACACAATCACAAAGCCAATTCATAAAATATGTCTACTAGCTCGGGAAAGAGCAAACAACAAAAAGAAGGGGCAGCCCCCAAAAAAGATAAAAAAATAAAATAAAAAAATAAAACTAACAGCTAATAAAATAAATAAAAGAAGAATCAGTGGGCTGGGGGCAGGGAGGGGGAAGCGTAAACCGTCGGTGGTTAGTAGGAAAGCGAGATGATCTCCTCGGGTTCAGTCCAGTGTGGTCTGGTCAAAGGGAGGGATCGGGCAGGGCGGCAGGAGCCTGGCAGCCAGCCGGCAGTGTGCAGTTTGATTCAAGAGAAAAGTAACCTTGGCTCATCCCCCGAGGCTCACCAGATCCTCCAGCCACTCGCTGTCCTCGGTTAGGTCACTGGGGAATCTGCGGGAAACAGCAGGGGAGGGAAGGGACAGGGTCTAGAACAACCACAGCTTTCCTCCTGGGGTTTTCTTCTGGTGTGATCTGACAGAAACACCCAACACCCAAACTTTGCCCCAACACAGTCTTGTTCTGCACATGGCTGGCACAGGGACAGGGCATGGCAGGGATGTTTCTGTCTTCAACGGCAATGTGCAGGCCTGGGAAACAAGTCCCACACACCACGTGGCCTGGTCCCTGTGAGGGCTGGGACATAGCAGAGTCCAGCCATTTTCCCAGCACTCAGCTCAGTCCAGCCCTGCCAGGCTGCCATGGGCTCCTGTCTGTGGACACTGTTCCCTCCAGTTTTTTTGAAAAGCTGATTTCTTACTTTTTTTTTTTTTTTTTAATTTTAAGCCAGCTAACTTCAGTCACATTTACAAAGCAAACAAAGACTATTCACCAGTTCCCTCTCAGCCCATCCAAGGACCAATACCAGAACTGATCAGATTGTCTTTCTGCCCTTTTCCCAGGCAGGAGATGAAAAACTTCACTTGCCAGAGACTGGTCTCGGCAGCAGCGAGAACAACCAGCTGCATGGTGGAGGCTTCCCCAGCCACACAGAAGAGCCAAGCTTGTCTCTCAGATCACTGGGTTGTGACTCTGGCCAACCCTGCAGATGTTCTCTCTTTTTGACAGTGCTTCATCTTCTTCCTCTTTGTGTCAGACACTAAGACACTCTCCACACCCAGCCTGGGGAGTGTTCAGTAGGAACCCAACCTGCCAAGCCTCCTGGTTCAGGAGAGAGCTCATGCTGGCCACAGGACTCCTCCCACAGACTGGGCCAGGCCATGGAGCCTCACAGCAACATTCACAGCTTCAGCTGAGAGCCCAAGCACAGGGACCAGCTCAGAATCTCACTCCTCTCTCTCATTACCTGCTCCTGTTCAAAGCTGTCTTACCTCCTGCCTCCTTGGTCCCCAGCTTCAGTGATACCCATTGGTAAAAGCTGTTGCAATCAAGGGACCCTGTGAAGAAAGAGTTAAAACCCCACTCTTAAACAAAAGAACAGTGAAGAAGAATTGCTAACACAACAAATTCAGTCATGGCCCAGATGACAGAGTAAATGTTTTCATTTGGAGGTGCCAGATCTAAGATCACATCGCCCTGCAGAATCCTGTATCAGGGCCAAGATGGACTCCTGGAAAGCCTGAGCTAGATCAGGGAAAGGACTGGAGATCAGAACCTTGAGTGGTGATCAGAGAGAGCCAGCAGAAACCAAGCATGTGGGCTCCAAGTGAGCTGCTGCACTCTGCATCGTCCATCCAGGTGTGAGGCTCAGCAGTGGCACAGCCAATGCTGCAGTGGGTGGTATTTCATAACTAGAAAACAGACTGTGGGCTGAGGGGGCTGCCCGCTGCTGCTCACCTCCCTCACCACGAGGAGACACAGCCCACTCCCCATCTCCCTCCCTCCACAGAGGGCGCAGGGAGCACTCACCCCTAGGCTGTGTCCAAAGCCGGTGCTCGGGGCTGGACTGGCAGCGCTGATGTAACTGCTGACCCCTGAGTCCTGGTTGGCTGCTCCATAAAGCTCTGCCATCGGCCCGGGACTGGTGGTGCCCAGAAAGCCACCGGTGCGACTGGGGGTGGAACCTACAGCAGGCAGCAGAACTACGTAGTGAAGATCCCAAAAATGCAACCCCGTCCCACCCCCCCTCCCGCAGCCCCTTGGCAAACCTCTGTGACAGGACCCGTGCTGGGAAGGAAAGTGGAGTTACCTGTCCCTCGCACCACGGCCGCTGCAGCCGCTGCTGCTGCCATCGGTCCATACGCAGTGAGGGGGATTGCTGGAAAAGAAGGAACAGGCATCTCAGGAGCACCGTGGCTACATGGGAAACTCCTCAAAGGGAGCCTGCATTTCCTGCTGCAAAATACTGGGCTCACACATGTGTATTGGCTTAGTGCACCACAGAGGACATTAAAGGATGACAACAGGGAAGTGCATAGCCCTGAATTTATCAGTGTTCTTTTGCACAGCCAATGTCCAGGGGAATGCACGAGCCATGCTCTGTCAAGCCCACATCCCAGAGCAGCCAAAGGCATGGTGTGCAAGAGCTGAATGAGAAGTGGGCAATTTCAGATGTATCTTGTCACTACTAAGCTTGCAAGATGCAGTTAATCTGAAGCTACAGATCCAGATTTTGGCAGTAAACGTGGAGAATGGCAACAGCTCAGGGGAAGCAGCTGAAGCTTAAGATCCTGAGGCTCAGCCCCTCCTCTGTCTCTTGTTAATAATCTTGAATAACAGTTTAATAGCCTTTTTCTCCCTATTTCTTTGCTCAAGACATACCATTCTCCCCACACTGAGTTTTGCTCCTGATTGCTCAAAACCTCATTGTTCCATGTAGAAAAGCAGGAAATATATACCTAGGGAGCAGGAACTAGAAATGGCTTAATTAAAACAGTAAGTCTTAATTTATATGTAGCAGTTCTAATTCCCAACTCTGCTGCCACAGGCATTCAGCCCTCGGGGCAGGAGGCATCTAGCCAGTATGTTTCTCTTTGCCCTTAAAATGACTGGGTCAGCATTTCATGCTTGAATGTGAAATTCACTGTGATTCTGTTTAGAGCACCATAAAAAGAGGTCAGAACAAATCAATCGCGTAAAGGCTGAAACCCAGACTAGCTTAGGAGGGAATATTTAGTAGCAGGCACCAGCCTGTGTCAAGCAAACGTCATACGAGGCTTCTATCTGGGTTAGCTGCTCATTACAGGCCCTGGGCCAATGCAGGCATGTTGCTGCTTCACATCACCCCCAAAGATGCTGTTCTGGGAAAGAAAGGCTGCTGGCAGCCACCCTCCTGCCCCATCCCTGCTGCAACTCCCTAACACATGAGTGAATGTGGTTTTACTGAGAAAGGAGGCAAGGTCATCTCAAAAGCTCCAGCTCTTTTTCCAAGAAAAATCCTTCTTGCCTTTGCAGTCTCATCTGCTGAGACACCAGGTTTGTGTTGCGGTGACAAAGCACGTGTGCGTGCATCCCTGCCTGTGCCGTCCCCTCCTCTTGGCTCCCCTCACAGAGCCGTGAAGCGCAGCCCGTGTGTGCTGCAGCCACTCGAAGGCACAAGGGCCCTCGAGCGCACGGCTCGCTGGGCTCTGCCCTCCGCAGGGCCAACTCCAGCCTATACATGGGAACCGCAGCCGCGGCCCAGCCAAGCGGCTGCGCAGCGCTTGCTTAACAGGAGGTAAGCGTATCGGGAGGAAAGAATGCCACGATCCCCAGCTGGTACTTCAGCGAGACACTCGGGACTGTAAGCTAGCGTGGCACCCAGCCAGGACAGCAGCATTAGTAACGTCTTGTCGTGGAGAGCCCTGGTGCACCCCAGCCACCAGTGACAGCCAGGCCCTGGGCGAGTCACTTCTGCTAGGAAAAGGCACAGGACAGCCCGGGGTGGACATGGAGGGAAAAACTGTTCTACCAAGTCACCAACATTCCTCCACAAATGTGATGGGTTTTGCAGAAAAACACACAGGTAAATAAACAACTGGACACGCTTCTGCTTTGCTTGCCAAGCAGAAGGCTCAAAGGTGCTTATGCAGCTGCATACATGGTGTCAGGGAATGGTTTTGTTATGAGGGAAATGGGATTTAGTTTTCCCCTACCTCCCTCAGGGAAATTTGTTCATTGGTGGCTGCCAACCTCAGCATCCTCACAAACAGAGTCCCTGAGGATTAACATAGTTTTGTGCCACAGAAACTCCCTTTCAATCCTGTTTGTACTGCTAATTCCAGAAGAGCTTCCTAGGAAGGTTTTCCATACCCCTTTGCAGAGATTCAAACCCTGAAACAGGTGGGGCCAAGGAAGCACTGGGAATGAGGCACACTATGGAAATGAAATGGCACATGGGGAGCAGGGTGCTACACAAAGCCGCTTTTCTATGACAGAAACCAGGGACAGGACAGAGCTGGGGAAAACATGGCCATGGAGGGGAGAGTAGATAGAAGGAACATCACGTAGGGAGAACACACTGCACACACCCCAGGGGCTGAGGATCCGGAGGGCATTTGCACTTTGAGGACACTGAGGACAATCCTCTGCTCCTATTTTGTTCCACAGCTCCCTGCAAGCACTGCAGGACTTTGCAAGGTCCCACCACATTCACTCCTACCTGGGAAGCCTGTGTGGGGGTATCTGGGGAACTGCACCACTCAGAGCAGGAAAAGCATTCCCGGCAGCCCCTCTCCCAGGGAAATGGGATTAGAGTAACCAGGAGTGCATCCACACCCTCTCCCTCCTCCCAGCACTCCAAATTTCATCCTTGCAACAGCTCAGGTTAAAGCCATTTGTAGACCTGTGGAAGTCACCCTGCTCTCTGCAGCTTCCATATCTGGTTTACATACAGCCTGGGGCAAGGAGCTAAAAAATGAGGCAAGCAGCAGGAAAGGACCTGCAGGGCCCTCTTCAGAGGCAATACACATGGCTCTGATTGCCTCTCCATCTTTCCATCCCCAACTTTGGATGGAGCTTATCCAGATGAAAGAGGAAATAAGGCACATTTCCAGTCTAACTGCACCAGGCTGTGGAGCAGCAACACCACTGAAACAGCACAAAGCCCCCTTCTCCCCTTCCAGCTTGTGAGTTTAGGAAATGAGTGGGACTGACCTGTGAGCTCAGGGAGGACGGGGGCACTCGGGAGAGGGGTCCGCTCTACACGGAACTCTAAAAACGAAATGCAAGACAGCTTAGGAACTCATCAAACGCCCCGAGGGAGACCCCCAGAGACACAGCAGCCGGGGTCTGCTGGGGGAGCAGTCTGCAACCAGACTGCGACCAGGCCAGTGTCTTCTTTAAACTGATTTATAACTGGTGCTGAAAGGTGCTGGACTCCTGCCCTGAAGGCTGAAAGGATCCATTTATCCTTGGATAAATGTGGCCAGGGCAGGGCCAGTTCAAGCATCACTGTGTAGCCTCAGGTCTGCCCTGGAGCATCGCTCTGCGACCCGGCCAATCTGACCTCTCAGCAGCAAGGCTAGTGTGTGCTCAGTATGTGCCACACTCAGCCTGGCACAGGTTTACAATGAGGGACTTGAAGCCACTACAGCTAGATTCATGGAGAGCTTCCAGACAGCCAGGAGGCAACAGCAACTTTCAGCCAGTCAGCCTGGGCTCACCTCAGACAAAGAAGAAACTTCCCATTCCCAGCCCTTAATATCAAAACTTCATATATCAACCATCACACAGAGGGATGGAGTAAGGAAGGGATGCTCAGAGTTGCCACAACTCTAGAAAATAGCAATAGCAATAGTACAGTGTGTCCCTTAAGTGTGCTCTGCCTCATTCCCCGGCCTGGCAGAGAGCAGGAGGGGAGGCCACACAGCTCTGAGCAGCTGTGGCACAGCAGGTTCCAGCCACTGATCGCTGAATCCATGTTCTCAGCACATGGCACTATTAGAAGCTTGAAACCACCCAGTTTGCAGGGGATCTGCAGCCCCCTGGCTCAGCAGATGCTTTGTGAAGGCTGTGAGTGGTCTAGGCACTGTTCAGAATACAACTGCAGTGCTGCAGGCACCTGCCTTTCGTGTGCCCAGGAGATCCCTGGCACATGGGGTTTAACATTCTGTGCTACTTTCAGAGTGGTGGCAACTCTGGTAAAGAGAGACAGACACACACAAAGGCAGTGAGACAGGCAGAGCTGCGGGGCCCTTCTGTGTCACAGCAGCAGCCCTGCAGAGGAGGCCAGCAGAAAGGACGTCGGAGCAGCCTTGGGCTTTTCCTGCCACTGCAGTGTGAGGATAATCCTAATGAAGGACAAGCTGTTCCCACCTATTCCAGGGCTTCTCCAATCCCCCTTCCACATCCATCTCCAATTTAAAGAAAGACCAAACAGGGGAAAGGGTGAAAGGGGCAGAGCCTGGGTTATAGATCATGCCAGGGGCTCCCATCACCTGAAGGCACACCAAAGAACAGAGCAGGGAGCTCCACTCACCAGGGAACTGGTAAGTGTAACCAGGTGCAATGCCAGTGTAACTTCGACTCGCGTAGGTGGCAGCTTGGAAGCCCGGATAACCTGGGGAAGAGAACAGGACTCCGTTACTGCAAGCTGGCAAGGTCTGGCTGCTCATGAGCAGCATGAGCATCCTTTGGCATTAGACAACAGAAAGGGGTAACAGCAGAAGCCCCAGGAGAGTGCTGGGCAGAGCGCACAACACGCGCGAGCCTGCAGAGGAGTTTCAGCAGGCCCATTTAATTTTAACTTGTTCCAAACATGTAAGGGCATGGAGATTTCCTTCTCAGACTCACAGCTCTGCAGACTAAGGCTTTGTGATGCATCAGCTGGATTTACAAACAGGAGATCAGGAACGAAAGGGCATTTGAATGGCTGAGTCACTTTTGCACTAGAAGGGTTGGTGAATGCAGTTACAAAGAACATTTCTTCATGGTGCAGGCAGGAGCACAAGTCCTGCTCTTCCCCAGGAAGCTGACCACCTATAGGAACAAGCCTGTGAGAATGCAGGGCATTGACTCACAGATGAATATTTGATTTGAGTTCTCCCAAGACAAGAGTCCGTGGATTTCCCAGTGACTCAGTTTGAGTCTTGCTGCTTTAAAATTCAGATGGTTTAGTAAAGGTAAAACCACAGGCTGGAGATTTATTTTTCTTCAATAAGTCAAGTGAAAACACTGGTGGAAAAATGCCCTTTTGGGGGTTTTGTTCAGTGACTAACTGCTACTCAGCAGGCTTAGCACAGAGAGCCAGGCTGAGTACACCCTGTCCAGCAACACCAGCAATGATCCTGAGCAAGCAGTGCTCTTGGGTCAGCTCAGTCCTGGCTCCACTGAAAGTGAGAAGAGAGAGAAGTCAGGACCAGCACCCACACTGGAAGGATCATGCTGACTCTCAGATCTAGGCATGAGGTTTTGTGATCCTGGAAGACAGGGCTACAAATAACTTTTGTTTTTCATTTTTAAATTTTTATCTGAATGCTTTTGTCTTGGGAGCATTGGTAGACATAAAACCCAGCCTGCTTGTCACCAGCTTGTCCTTACAAGACAGTCCTCTTATAAATGTATAGCTTTCCCTGCAATACCAGGTATTTGCTGTATTTGAGAGCATGGGAACAGAGTGAGACAACACTCAACTAGAACTTTAAGGGCATTTTAACAGTCTTTAAATGGCAGTGAGGACACTGCCGTTAGACCAACCACTGCTTCAAGTGGAAGGTTAGCAGCTCTTTAATCAACTAATTCATCAGAAAGCCTGTACAAGTGTAGGATGAAGATGCCTGGGTACAGATTACTCCACACTCAGCTCTGCAGTTACATCCTATTCCAAATGAAGGAACTGCTGTCCATGTGCCACGGCATTGCGGGTCCGTGGAGGAGCTGCCGAAGGGCAGAATCGCCCCGCAGGGGCTGTGCCCAGGCAGCCCGGCTGTCGCAGGGCAGCGGTGGCACGTTTGCAGTTTTTCCAGGTGCCACCAGAGGGCAAGTTGCGATCGCGAACAGGTCCCGGCGGCCCCGCACGGGGAGCGCTGCCCTCGGCCGCCCCGCCGCTCCCGGAATAAACCTCTAAGCTGCTGCCTGGCACGGCCGGGAGCGGGGGGAGCGCGGCAGAGCTGACCGGCGGCTTACCCAGCATGCCGATCCCCAGCATGAAGGCATCCATCCCGTAAGGCATGACTCGGGACCGCCCTCGTGCAGAGCCCGTTGGGGACATCACCTCCTTCGGCTGAGCTTTTTTACACTCCACCTGCCACAGGAAAGTAAGGATCAGGCTCGCCTGTCACAGGCTGGATCACAGACTGTCACAGGACACGGCCACAGAGCACAGGCAGGTCAGGCAGGGCTGCCTGCGTGACAGCACGTCCCAGCTCCAGCCACCTCTGTCACTGCTCCGCTGCCCTTCTCTGGCATTGCTGTCCCCAGCCCACATGGTGCCAGCCTTCCCTCTTGCTCTGCAGCCAGCACAGGCAATGAGGAGTTCCAACACTGCTTTTCTCCTCGTGGTGTTGCCCTTGATGTTCTACCTGACCCTGCACTAGGGCCTCAAAGCCTAATTTTCCTCATTTCTGAATAAAGGTAAAACCCACCCCCTCACAGGCCACTACAAGGTTTTGTTTAACTTCAGAAACTCCAAGTGCAGTACAACTCCTTGTTTAGTTAGCTGTCCTCCTTGAGAACTCAGTATTATGCTTGCTCACTCCCATACAGCGAGTTTCTTCCCCAGACTGACTGCTGTGATTTTTAGGAAAAGACTCAATGTGATTCCCCACTGCAGAGAGGATGCGTCAGGACCCAAGTGCCTCGCACCCTGCCTCTGTGCCACTGCCCTGCTCTCTCCCACACCTCTGTCCCCGCTGCCCCAGGTTCTGCCCCAGACACTCACCATTTTGTTGTTGATCTCATGGAAGTGGATTTCACATACTTTTTCCACAATGTCTTCACTTTCAAATGTGACAAACCCAAATCCTGAAGAAAAAGCAAAACTCCCTGATCAGGTCAGACCTCTCACAGTTTGAACCCTCTACTCACAGCCTTTTATTGGCAGGAGAAAAGGAGAGTACAATCAGCCCTGTCAAAAACAGCTGTCACTCATCTCTCTTCAGCAAATTCTACTTTTATGTACAAGAACAGGACTGTCCTCTTACAGATTGTCCTCTCCTACTCATCCCGTACTTCCCACCCACTCTGAACCCAATTGGTCCCAAATTCAGGTTTGTTGTTTCTTTTGTTGTTTTTTTTTTTTAACTTTGCTATTTGCAAGGCAAACCACATGGCTGGTAACACTGGGGAGGATCTGGGCAGATGCTCACACAAAGAATCGGTGGGGAAACCAACAGCTGCTTGCCAGGACATCACCACCCTCGCTAAACGCACCCCACCAGCAGGAACACCCTGCAGCTCCCTCGCAGGCACTGGCCATAAAGCCTTGTGTGAGCAGGCACAGATCAGCAGTGCAGCTGCACACAGCAAGGCAGATACAGGCACAGTGATTTGCAAAGTTTCACCAAAGTAAGGTTTGTATCTGGGGTAAGACAGGACAGCGTGTTCCTGGCCCCTGGCCCACGCTCACACCTCCTTTCTCTCACCAACCCCTTTGCTGACAGTTTTGGCAAAGCCCAGCTCGGGTGGGCAGACTGAACTCCTCTAAGCTGACTGCAACCATTTCCGGAGTACTGAGGCAGGTGGGAGGATGTCTTAAAGCTTGCTGTACAAGCAAGCTGGGATTAAGCAGAACTTTCCGCTTTCCAGAGCTGGCCAATTCCATGGCGCTGTAAAATAACATTCAAAAGCACACGGGAATCCACTGCCCAGAAGCCCACCTTTTCTCCACACTGCCAGAAACATCTCGCTATAAACTCCTCCATCTGTCTGTGCCCAGGTAGATTCACATCACTCACCCCAACACCCACAAGCAGAGGAGCTCAGGAATTCATCAGAAAAATGTCAAAAGCAGTCCTGAGCCCCATCAGACCCCCACCAGGCCTGCTATGCCCTGGGCTGAGCCCTCACTGTTGATACAGTGGCTGGCAGCTCTCCCTGCTGCCTCCCAAAATGCCCAGCAGCTCTAATTGGACCAGTGACTGGTAGGCACCCATGGAGGAACAGGGGTTAATGCTTCTTCCCTTTCAAGATGAAGCTGGAACAACATCCGAGGACTGCTGAGGCCTGGCAGTCAGAGTAGATTTAATGGCTTTAGAAAAAAGTAAAAATCTGAAGGGCACAGAGTGTAGCAAGAGCAGAAGGGAGAGTTCCCTCGCTGCTCTGGGGGCAGGAGTGCTTGGAAGTGCTTCAAACAACACACAGGAAAGCAGCCAGCATAGGGCTGTTACTGACCCTGACTGGGAAGAGGCTGAAGCTAAGTTTGCAGGTCAAGTTGTTGCTATTAAATCTCCGAGTTGGATGCAAGTGTCAAGCCCTGCCACACCACCAGGTAGTTGGTCTGAGGACTGACCAGGAGGGCAGAGACGCCCATGGATGGGCTGGATCCATATAGCACAACTAGTAGAGCCTTGCTCCCATCCTGTAACCAGACTCCACCAGCAGGACTCGGGTAAGAAAAGGTGACCTGGGAGCACAAGTGGGCTCCAGGCCGAGGAAGGGGCAAGAAGCAGGCTCTCTTCAGGCTCTCGTGTCAGCTTTCCCAGAGCTCAGATTACTCGGGACAAGGTAAGACACACACTGCAGGCTGGAGCCACGGAGGTGAGCATGCAGAGGAGGGGGCCGTCTCCTCTCACATATCTGCAACTCGACGAGTTTACAGCACAGGAAACGCACTGGACAAAAGCTCTCTGTGCTGAGAGGGCCACTGGCAAAAGATGCAGATGCAAAAGAATGGGGCGACTGGAGGCAAGATAGAGAGCAGCTGCAACCCGCATCCCCTGCTGCTGGGATACGGACCCCTCCCTAGGCAAGACAGGAGGCAAATCCTCTGCAGTAGCCTCTCCTAGGGCCAGAAGACAGCTCTCACCTCGGTGTCGGTTGGTTGTCTTGTCAAACATCAGCATCGCATCATCCACCTGCAAAGAGAATGGCTGCAGTCAGATTATTACTGCTGCGGCAAGCATCTACCAACACAACTGTTCAGAGCTTCCCTGGCCTTCCCAAACCTGAGGGGATCAAGATGAGACATCCTGTCCCCAAGAAGGAAACAGGGTGCACACATACGCAGTGCACATACGCTATCACACCAGGCACTTCCTCAAGCCACAACCAGCATGGTCCTGGTCCCCCCACCAGCCCGGGGCAGGTGCTGCTGGGCTGAGCCCCCTCGACCCAGCCCCTGGCAGCAAGCGACCCTGATTGTTTGCCTGCAGCTCCAGCCGGGGGCCAAGGAGCAGGGAGGGCATTGTTCCCAAATCCCGGCCTCAAAGGAGAGGAGAATCAAAGGGGGGCAGAGAAGCAAAGCTGGAGAGGGGAGAGGAATAAGGGGCCTCCCAGCGGTGGGGGAAGCGGAGGCCTCAGACAACAGAGCCTGCCTGGGAAAGCTGGGAAGCACCCCCACCCCCACCCCATGAGGAGCCTTTCCTCTAAGTGAGGTTTCCCACTGCTGGAGGCTGTAATTAGAGCAAATTTACTGCAAGGCCTGAGCAGGGCTGCCTTCCCGGGGGGGAGGGGCGGCCGGATCCCATCCCCCAGCCGGCCTGGGGCTGCTCTCCTCCCCAGCACATCACCGCCTGGTGCCACTTTTCCCCCCATCTTCCCGCGGGTGTTGCCTTGCGGAGCCGCATCCACTCCGCAGGTCAGCCCGAGCAGGGTTAAAAAATACACTTCAATCCCCTCCGTGTAAGCCCCAGTGTAAACCTGTCCCACTGACCCATCCCTCCTCTAATACCACTGCCTTAATCCGATTATGAAACTGGACGTGCAAGTGCTCAGGGGAGGTGGCAGCAGTCTCCGGCCAGCAGCTGCCCTGGCCCTCCTCCTTCTCCATGTGACACAGCCGCTCCCTGAGCGGCAAGCCCTGCACGCCCCCAACTCTACAGGATTACTCCCTTGCCTCGCCCAGGGAAGAATCTGCATTGCTGCCTCCTCCTGAACAGTCACTGGAGAGGGCAGAGTGCTGCCCCTGCCCTGGCACAGGCAGCCACGGGCTTTGCCCATGGAGACCCCACATCCCCAGTCAGGAAGGGGAGAGTCTCCTGCTCTCAGGCCCCCAGAACACCCACTCCACCTCAGGGCCAGGTGGATGGAAGGAGCCCTTACAGACATTTCCAGTACCATCATAAGCAGACAGAGATCCTATTTGATGCCCTTGGCCTTGTCTAACACATCCACTCCAGGTGACAACAGACAACCTGGCTCCTTCTCATCTCGCACACTTACCAACCTGGCTCAGCCTTCCTCAGCCAAGTAAACAAACACCTGAGAAACATGCCAAGCATCCAGCCTGCAGCCACAGGGGACATAAGCCTTGACACAGACCCGAAGCAACTCCTCAGCAGCTTCCCGGGACACACAGTTAGGGAGATGGGTGCTGAAGGCAGCTCCTCACACTGTCATTCCCCATCACCACTTGCTCCCACATCTGCACCATTTCCCTTCATGGTACAGCACAACTGTGATGTGCTGGAGGGAAACCCAACGTGGCTTAAAAAAAGTACAACAGGTTTTGTTGTCTAGTTTTCCTCATTTTAAAATCTAGATCCATTCCCCCACCCAGTTCACAAGAAGGCTGGAGAAATAGCTGTTTTCCAGTAAACACTGGACAGCTTTCCCCAGTAAACTCTGGGAGAAAGCTGTGTAAAAGGCACTCTGAGGCAGTGCCACACCTAGCTCAGGTAGCTGGAGACCACAAACTCATCACAAGGACAGATGGGCATGAGGAAAAAAAACAAACTAGTGTCAACGAGCACGGGCCCACTGCTGACTTAGTCTGCCTGACCAGCCCTCCTCTCTGCAGAGCCTGGGAAGCAGGAACAACTGCAAGTGGCAGAGCCCATTGCACTTCCACACTAACTCCTGGCACGGCAATATCCCAGGCAACGGCTGGGCACTGCCACAGCGCTCAGAGAAAGAAGATGTGCAACCACTTCATCCCAAACCACGCTGTATGCTGTGAGGAGAGCTGCAGCCTTCCTCCTTCTGCGCTTTTTCCGATGGCTGTGCTTTGAGGTGCCTACACAGCATCCCAAAATGTACTTGCCTTGCAAGAACATATTTATTGTAAGACATGTACTCTATTTGAAAGCTGTTTCCTGCTAAAAAAACTAAATCTTATACAGTACATAAGTGGAAAAAAATATAGAGGTGTATATGCACACAACTCCAGGGCTTCAACTCTGTGTATGGCTGTAACTGATATATTTTATTGCCATTAAAATCTACACATGGCCATCGTTACGTCTGCTTTCAAGGCAGCGTCTGCTTTCAAGGCAGCGTGTGAGCTGAGTTGGGTGGTCTCAGCACACACCTGTGAGGTAAAGAGGGGCCCCGATCCCCCCTAACCCTCGCCACAGGGGACACGCCTGTCTTGTAGCAGGGATAACTTGGGCAGACCCGCACGCTGAGGCGCCACATCCAGCACCCAGCAAAGCTCCGCCTGCACCGACTCTACAAGCACCGCGAGCCGTAAGCGGGCAGCTATTGTGGTGGTGAACCAGCACAATCGCCCCCACCCCCGCTCTTCCCTCCCGCCCGCCGCGGCCGCGCTGGGCCTTTCCCGGCTGGGCCGCGCCGGGCCCCAACAAAGGCGGCCGCCGGCGGGGCCGTCGCGATGGCAACGCGGCCGCCATGGCAGCTGGGGCCCGGATTAGCGGCTCACAAAGCCGCCCCGCAGCGCTCGGTGCCCGCGGCCGGTGATGGATTCGGGAGGGCACCCAACGGGGGCCTCCGGCACCCCAGCACGGGCGAATCGGCATTCCCGAGGGATTCATCACCTCGTTCCAACCCCGCGGCTCTGTGCAGGGACACCTACAAGGGGGTTGCTGCAAGCCCCGTCCAGCCTGGCCTTGGACCTGTCCCTGGATGGAGCAGCCACAGGTTCTCTGGGCTACCTGTGCCACGGCCTCGCCAGCCTCACAGGGAAGACCTTTATCCTAAGATCCAATCTAAACCTACTCTCTCTCTCTCTTTCACCTTGAAGCTATTCCCCCTTGTCCTGTCACTACATGCTCTTGTGTAAATGATCGCCCCCAGTAACTTGGTGCCTTGAGCTAGAGCAATCGAGTCAGGATGACTTGGTGCTCCCTGCGTTCTAGGTCCTAAGTGTTCCTATGCCTCCCCTAAATAAGAAGAGAAAAAAAGAGGAGTGATTTTTGGCATGCTTTCTGTCTGGGCTAAAATGTATTTTTCAAAAGCATCTATCCTAATTTAAAGTGGTGGCAAATCTGAGACACACTCAGGCTTGTGGCCTGAGGGTGACATTCAAACCTTCATGCAAAAGCCATCCAGCAGCCTGGACTCCCCTGTCCTCAGAAGCAGAGCATGATCTCCCCCTAAAGCCAATATCCAAACTGAGTTTACCACTGGATTCTCAACAATTGACTAAAAATCACCCCTGGGAACCTGGTACCTTGAGCTTGAGGAATCAGCTGTCTTCTCTCTAGATGCTAAGTGCTCCCATGCCTTCCCTGGACAGGCAGGAGCAAAGAGGAGCAATTTTTGTCCTGCCATGTCCTAGGTAACTGTGGGGCCTCTTCAAAGAGAAGGGAACAGTTACAAAGCTCTTTCCTCAGAGGGTTAGTGCTCTGCTTTCAAAGAGCATCCTTAAAGTTTTTGTCCGGCCAGGTGCTAAAAAACTGTGAGGCCATTTGGAAAAAGAGTGAACAGAGTTCACTCAGAGAAAGCCCTTTCCTCAGAGGGTAAGTCCCCTAAAGAAATGCTTTAAAAGAGCAACCTCAATAGTTCCTTTTCACACAGTCCCAATGCAATCCCAGAAGTAGTACTAGACCTGAATTACTCAGAAAAAGTCTGTCTGAAAAAACATTTTCTGAGATGAGGACACCATGACTGAAGCTTCAGCACCTCTCACTTAAAGGTGACATAATCACAAATGATCCATCCAGCCTTGGCCAAAATACCTGGGGGTTTTCAGAGGTTTAATTCCACTCTAATATCTTTCAATCTTCCAATGTTCCATTCTTAGTTATCTGCTATGGGGAAGCCAATGACATACTCATGCAGATTTAATAAAATAATAATTTCCAATGCCAGTTTGATAGGAAAGGTTGGATGCACTTTCACAAATGTAGATTTTGAAAGCTGTAAATATTCAAGCAAAGGGTTTGTGGAGATGGACATCTTCCACCTGAACTGCAAATAATAATGTCTGAGCTGGTCCTAGAAGGAATCACAGCAACATATTTGTAGTAAAGTTAGGCAGAAAAATAGTAACTGTTGAGACAGCTTCCATAAGGAAAATACAAACCAAACTATCTAGAAACCACTCTGCCATCCTGTCAGGAGACAGACAGCATTAACAACCCTGTGAGGTTCTCCCAGCTGCACAAACAGAACAGGCCAATTCCAGGGAGGAGGATGCATGGACAGAGAGCCTGGCTCCAGGGAACAGGTGTGCTGTACCATTAAGACCCTTCTTACCCCACTCTGCAGAGCCACTCTCAGAACTCTGGGAATGAGACTTGGCCAAGGGGACAGAGCCTGCTCCATGCCACAGGAGAGCAGAACAGCCTGTCCAGGTGTCCTTGCCCGCTCTCACACAGGCACCTGGCAAATATCAGATGAACCCCAGAAGACCTGAATGACCATTACACTAGAGTGGTTTTGGCTATGTGCCTACCAGATGCGGAGCACAGAGAACCCTTTGTTCCAGAGGCATTGTTACCACAGGCCAAACTGCCTACTGCCACAAGAGAGGTGATCAGATTCCCCTTCTCCTCCCCTCCCCATCTGTTCATGGCAACCATGTTATGTGTGAGAATTTACATAAATTGCCCTCTGATCTGTGGAAGAAAATCCAAAATCCAGTTTGGAAATCCACAGCAGGTTGACAAGTAGCTTTGATCCCTGAAATTTCCAGAGAGCAGCAGATTAAGGATTAATTAATTAACATTCTCCCAATCCAAAGTGAGGAAAATCATGACCACTGTAAGCACAGAAACAAGTCTTCCTTTAAAGACATCAGTATCTGAGGGTTCTCCCATTAGTCAGCAGGGAAAACTCATTTCATACACCTAAGTCAACCACCCCATTCTTCTGTCAGGAGTACATGAATAGGCATTTGTGACAGACCTACAAACCCTCATCTTATCCAGCACCTCAGATACTGTGATTTTCCCTCATCACAACAGTAACAGCCATCACCCCAGTGAGACCTCAGGACCTCTCAGGTCCAGAATTTGGATGGAGTATTAGATGGCAGCCTAAAGGTCAGAACCCTCCTCAGACCCCAGATCTTTTTTCTTGTTTGCTTCCAGGGTATTTTTAGAGAGGAGATCTCTCTGGGCAAGAGCTGCCTCACAGAGAGGCTGAGCTTTCATGACCGACTCATCTACACACAATTACCTCAGGCCCAGCGAGAGATGCAGACTGGTTTTAAGCACTTTCCAAGCACCCTTGGTGCTGCAACTGATTAGTGAGTCATGCAAAGACGTCACTGTGAATGTATTTCCTGCACTGCTGCTTCACCAAATGTAAAAGCACACAACAAAACCATGAGTTCAAAAACCTGATTCGGGTGCAGGCCCCCATTTCTTCCAGGACCTCTGCACTTCCAGTTTCTGTTAAGATCAGCATCTCTCCTGATGACAAACAAAAGACCAGCTGCATCAAGTTAGAGCGGAGCTCTGCCTTGCCCAAAACCTCCCAAGATACCAACCAACAGACAACTTTGGAGGAACATAAAGATAAGGCAAGGATATTACAACAGAGCCCAGAACACTACATCCCCATCCAAGCTATTTGTGATTTGGAGATTTTCTGAATTCAAAGGGGTGTCTGTGTATGTTAAAAGGCCTTCCATGAATTTGCCCAATCATTCTGAAGCCTATGTAAATTTTAGCAACAACATCCTGCGGCAAAGATTTCACAGTTTAGATATGCTCCATGATAAAATGACTTCATTTGTTCTAAGCCTCCTCCTATCTTGCAATTTATATGACTTTCTCTACCACAAAACTTCATCAGACCAACTCTTGCATTAGAAAGATGATCTGAGTTTCTTCAGTTTTGATTTGAAACAAATAACCTTGCTTACAAGATTGGAGACCCAACAGTCCAAAGAAATTACTCTGATGGATAACCCCTCTTCCTCCCAAAAATAATATAGAGCAACATGCTCCCACAGGTCGAAATAGCAGAGGAGGAAGCTGCAACTTGAGCTCCTCTGGCATTCTCATACGTGTTGAACTAGACAGAGGACTAGCTGTGCCTGAGGTGGTGGATGCAAGACACCTTCCTCCTCTCTTTCTTCTGCAGGTTTCAGTAAGGGTGGTAGCCTGACTCTAGAGAAGCTGTTGAAATAATTCCTTGTGCTGTCTAAAGATCTTCAACACCATCCAACTTAAGCCAAACTACTTGGCTACACATCCTGTCAATGAAAGTCTTTCCAGGACTTCTGTCCTACAGCTGAAAAAAATGATCTCCTTTAGAAAGCATGTGCATGGCCTGAGCTTGGACCTGAGAGAGATTCAAGTTTTGGAACCAGAGAGGTGTTTCCTAGAGATCCCGCTATGCTCAAAGCCCTCGCAGCTGCACCTGACAAACCACCGCCAGTTTGAGATCACTTTTCAGTCTCTCTCTCTGTACTAAAAAAAAAAAAAAAAAAAAACTTTGTACTTTCTTTCACAGGAAAACAGCAGCCCATATATTTCAGTCAGAGTTTTGGAAGGGAAAAAACCCAAAAGTGATTCCTCTTTGAAGCAGAGACACTCACACTGTATTTGGGATCCTCTTTGAAGCTTCACCTTTTGTGCCTGTTAAAACCAAGTATTTTGATATGAAGAAATGGGGTGCTAGCCTCTCCCTCTCTTGCTTGATCACTGAGTAATACTCATGGATTTCCTTTTCACACATTTTCCCTTTTTTTTTGCCACTTCCATTTGCCACTTCCATTCCACAGCAAGGAAAGAAAACAAAACCAAACAAAAATAAGAGAATACGCAGAAATGCCAAAATGGAAAAATCACATTTGGGACTTTTGTCTAATGAAATAGAAAAACATTTCCTTTGCAGCCCAACTAAACTTCCATTTTTTTTCTGCTAATGGATGTAGGAGGTGTGCTGCTTCTGACCTGAGATGCACCAACACCAACCACCTTGGCAGACTTGTGAGCTGCAGTTCACGGAATTGAACTGGAGAGAACATTATGATAATCTAATTTGACCTCATCTGTTCTGCAGGCCATAGCACTTCCTCTTGTAATTCCTTCAGCATGTACATGCTTTCTGTCTGGGCTAAAATGTATTTTTCAAAAGCATCTATCCTAATTTAAAGACCTTAAGTGGTGGCAAATCTAAGACACACTCAGGCTTGTGGCCTGAGGGTGACATACAAACCTTCATGCAAAAGCCATCCAGCAGCCTGGACTCCCCTGTCCTCAGAAGTAGAGCATGATCTCCCCCTGAAGCCAACATCCAAACTGAGCTGCCACTGGATTCTCAACAACTGACTAAAAATCACCCCTGGGAACCTGGTACCTTGAGCAACCAAGACAGGATGACTTGGTGCTCTCGGCTCACTCCTCTCTAGGTCTAAGTGTTCCCATGCCTTCCCTGGACAGGCAGGAGCAAAGAGGAGCAATTTTTGTCCTGCCATGTCCTAGGTAACTGTGGGGCCTCTTCAAAGAGAAGGGAATAGTTACAAAGCTCTTTCCTCAGAGGGTGAGTGCTCTGCTTTCAAAGAGCATCCTTAAAGTTCTTTTTCACACAGTCCTGATACAATTCCAGAAGCAGTACTGGACCCAAATGACTTGGAAAGTCTTAATGAAAAAAACATTTTCTGAGATGAGGAGACCATGACTGGAGCTTCAGCACCTCTCACTTAAAGACGCCATAAATCAAAGAGATGAAGACCACTTGTGGTGTGTGGGACACCCATAAAGACAGGATTCTAGGAGACCTCTGAAACCTGGGAGGCCCCAGCACATCATAAAGAGCCACCAAAAGAGAGTGTGCATCAAAATCATGTTTTCCATGAGGCACAGCTGAAACTGAAGGCAATAGGCTTGACCCTACAGACCCTATAACGGCACATTCAGAGCTCAGAACTCCAGAGGTGAAGGCCACAAGGCCTTCCTCTGAAATGAACTTTCCCACTGATCCTACCCATCAGCCATACCAAGCTATCTACTGTAGAGAATCTCTCAGGAAACAGTTCTCCTGGCCGTGGGTGAATTATTTGAGGCTTGGTCTGGAAGATGGTTACAGGCCAGGAACGATGCTTTACACAAGAGCTCTGAAGAGCTGTTCATCTGAAGTGAACAGATGAGTCAGAAAATTGCTCTGAAAATGGCAAGTCAATCTGACCAGGCCGAACGTCTCCCCATGGAAACTCCCCAGAGCCAAAGGAACAACTGCTCCAGCCTCACGCAGACTTGAAGCACTGGATGTTGTCCAGAACACTGGTTCTTCAGAAATGAATTGCACCGAGCTGTGCAGAACTCTCCCTCCTGCCCACTCCAGAAAACAGTCTCACACAACAGTCCTTGCCAGTCACCTGACATCAGGACACCTCTCAGCACACAACCATTAAACAAGAGAAACAAAACAGCACCCCAAAAGAGCTGGAAAGGACTGCTCAGACTAGAGCAACTGTAACTGCCTATAAACTGAGTGCCCTGTGACATGCTTCTTTGAATTAGCAGGGATACAGTCAAGGTTAAAAGGGGATTATGCCAAAGACAGTTTGTTTTCCTATCAAACACATCCATCCACAGGAGAACTTGCAAGTCAAACAGCCTTTAGACTGCACAGACACTTGAACACCACCACCTTTAGTGGTGGCACCCTTGAGGATACCATGTAAAAGCTCTTGGGAACATAACAGAGTTTGCCTATTTCTTATAGAAAATGAAACCACACAGAGCTACCAACTGGCAAACACGAGGATATCTGACCACTTTCTCTTAGGAGTGAAGAGAGTCCCACTTTGCACACCAGGACATGCAAATTTGGCTTCAGAAGCTGAATGAAAGTTCTGAGCAGATACTTGTCCCAAACTTTCTGCCCAAAAGTTTCAGCAATATGGCAAATCTGGTTACAAAACTCCCTTTCCTTTCACTAATTAGTGTGCCTTAACATGACATCACCCTTTTGCAGGAAAAAAAACAATCCTTCATCCCCACACTGCAACTTCCATAGTACTTCCCTCCATGACCATGATTCTATCAGCAATGTTCTGGCCAGGTCACCACCTACCAAACCATGTTCTTCCCCCCTAACTGGGCAGGAAGATTCCAAGAGCTGCAGAATGCAACACTTCCTGCCCCAAAGAGCGAACCTATGCACAACTCCACTGAACAACAGTGAAACAGTCACAGTGTCCTGCCCACAGAGGTGACCACATTCGGAACCTGGGTACGGCGATCCCCTTCAGTTCCTAATCCCATTAAAAATCTTGGGATCCTTCAGTCTAATCCTGCTGATATCACTCCTGGAGATGCTGACAATCTCCTCAGCTGAAAGGTCACAACTGAGCTCCCTCCAATCCTCAGATTCAGTCCAGTCTCACAATTCATGCACCTGGCTGTCATGGACCATGACACAAGCGACTTCCAGCCACAGTAGCCCCACCTTTTCCTGAGCCACCACCAGCCACAGAAGAGCCAGACCAACACAAGGGACAGCCTTAGTGCCAAACTTTCTTCAACAATACAAAACTTACACCATCGCTTGCCCAAGACTCAGCAGGAGAAGTTTCAGGACCAAAAGACTTATTTGTAATATAGGATTATTGAAAAATAAATCACAAGGTTTTGAGTTAGAAACAGGCCAAATCAGAGGTTTGATACAGCAGCCACTCTGTTAGGAGTGTCTACAAACCTTCTTCCTCCAGCATTTGAACAGACTGCAAATCTGTGAGCCACAAGAGGCTTCTGGATAGGGAAAAATTTCCCATAGCCGACATCCTAGCAACTCTGGGAACAAGAATAAACTCTGTTTCAAATCACCACAGGGCAGGAGTCACTGGCTGTAGCCCCTACAAGGACATTATAGGCAGCCAGCATCTGTAAGTGACCTTTAATCTACTTAACCCTTGCAAAAGACTCAAGCTTCTAATCCCGCCCCCACAAAAGTTCAGAAAACTCCTTTTGCCCCAGAAGCAACAGCTTTGATCCAACATCACTCAAGAGACTTACCTTCCCAAATTGCTCGAAATATTGTTTCACATCCTCCACAGTAGTGTTCACAGACAGACCACCCACAAATATCTTCTTCGTTCGGGTCACCATCTGGAAAAGGGAAGGACAGGAATTCACCAAATAAACCCAGAGTGAGCAGAGAACGAGGCTCAAAAGGCCACTAACTCCCCTCTGCTGCCGGGAAGCGCTTTTCCCTTTGCTGCAGCTGAGCTTCCAACTTCTTGAAGCCCTCTGGCCAAGCACAGCTAGTAGATCTGTCCCACACCAGATTCATGCTCTTGTCTTCACAGAGCCCACCACACATGCCAGCACCCAGCCACCACCTCCTCGTCAGACAATTACCACCAACACGCCACCCTCACCAACACCCTCATCCTCTTCCCTCACCAACATGCCACCGCTCCCTTGGCACTGTGATATCATCCCAAATGTGTGGGGCACAGCTGTCCCTTCCCCAGCCCTGCCACTCTGCGCAGCCAGTGCAACCCCAGAGGTACTTGCTCGGCTCCCAGGCTGGCAGAAAGCCTGCCATCACAGGCAGGTTCCCTAGGCTTTGCCCTCCCACCCCACAAATTGCTCAGCCTTCCAGTCTGAAATGGAATAAGCCTCATTTCACTACCATTCTCCAGTCACTTAAATGGAGCCCAGTCAACACCCAGTTAAATCACTTTGCCGCTGCAAGAAGGTAAAGACAAGATCCCTCTGCCACTTGTCACAGCTGGGACAAGGAACAAAACGAACTACCCTGAGAGGGGCCATGGCTGCCAGGCTTGAGGCACACCGACATCCTTTGAACCAGCTCTCCAGCTGCATCCTCCCCTTAGCTGCTTGGCTACACCCCTGCTCTCAGAGGAACACATGGTCCTAATTACCCCAAGGAGCATAGGGCTAATCCGCAGCAATTCCCTGGCTTGGAGAGCAGCCCGTTCTAACACTAAAGCACCTTCTGTCACCAAACTGCTTAATGGAATTAACCCAATTCCTACCATGTGCTTCCTGGCTCCAGTTACTTGGGATACCTGCTCACCAATTGTTCTCAGTGCCTGAACTCCTTACTTCCCTCCCAGCACCAGTCTCTGCTTTCCTCTCTGCTTCTCAGCACAGCTTTTCCCCAGCTCTTTCACCCCTAACAGCACTTCGAATACAGACTCTAAACTTTAAAACTCACATCCAAGAACCAAGTTAAAGGAAGACACAAAGTCTAAAGGCAGTCTCCAGTGTGCTGCTGGCTCCTCAGCTAAAAGTTTCTAGCTGCACACCTGGAAAAAGTTCCTGCCACTGTGCATTTTAACACCAGAGCCTCTTGTACATAAGATCCAACACCAAACTCCTTTTGCCTTTTCCAGTGCTGAAGCACACAAGGGCATTTCACAAAGTGAAATCCTTCTCCCCTTCCCATCACACACAGGTGCACACACATGACACTCTTCCACCTGTGTCACCTCACAGCATGGAGCTGTTCCACATCTCCTAAGACCTGGAACTTCTACCATTGTCTGCAATTTCGGAAGGACTAAGTTCACCCTGGGCAGCATTTAATCCACTAGCTCTATCTAGTGCATTCTGAAGTACAACCAAGGGGCCTCCTGGTTCCTTCAGTGCCATGCAAACTCCCAGCATTCCGCTCCAGGTGAGTCCTGAGCAAACCCCAGTGAGCAGCTCTGTTGCATGCACTGGCCACCTTGCACAGAAGGACATGGTTCACCCTCACAAATTCTGCCCCTTGTGGCACAAGGGCTGCCCACAGTGCTTACCTTGGGCTGTGCTCGGCGAGGGAACGCTACCTTCGGGTCAATCTGAAAGAGATGTGGGGAAGAACAGGTGAACACACTTTTCCTGCCTATTTACAGACATAGGGTTTCCTCCATATGTGCAGCTGTCTGTGCCCATGTGGCACCTTGCTAAAAACCCAAAGAATCTACCTGAGGTGCATAAAATGAAGCTGGCTGCAGACATCTTTCCCTCTTGGTAAGGTGTAACCCAGGGAGACTACAAGTCCCAGCATGCAGTGGTCCATCTCCAGCTGAGCTCTGGGCAGATGCACTGAGAGCCCATCACATGCTGGGATTAACAGGCTGGGCTGCACCCTCCCGCTTGGCCGGCCCCTGGGTGCCTTGCATCACCAGCCTCATATTAAAAGTGGTTTCTTTTGCCTTTTTTGCTCTCACCCTTCACTCTTCCTACAAGTACAGAGTTCATCTGGGTAGTAACAAGACAGAAAAGAAGCAGCGCACAAATCCCCAAACATTTCATCCCTTCAAACACAGACTGAAGAGCAGACAAAAAGAAGCTGTAAAAGAGCGGACAGGATGGCACAAATTAACCCGAGGAGCCCGGGCCTGCCGGCTGCGGCCGCAGGGATCGCGCTGCCCCTCTCCCCAGGCTGCGCTGCACACAAAGCCGTGATGCCTCCCTCCCTCCCTCCCTCCGCGGGCTGAGCCTCCATTGTGCCTGTTCAGCTTCCCTATAAACCTGCTGCTGGCCGGAGCAGCCGGGCCCGCGCCGCCATCCAGGTGCCGCGTGTTCTGCCGGGCTCAGCACGGATGAGCGCGTGCCTACATTGGCCTCACACCACCACCAGCACCACCACCACAAAAGCTGGGACAAACACTAATGCAGCTGCAAGCCAAACACCCACAAAGCCTTCTCTCCTCCTCAGCCACCACTTCTTTCTTTATAGGCCTATTTTTACAGCAACTTCTGTAAAGTTACATCACATCAGGGATGATCCAGACCTACAAATCAGCTTACAAAGACCTGTGGTAAAGGCAGGTTTGGCTCATCCCCACACTTGGACTGGCTGCAGCTGGGAGGGCAGCCTGGAGCATTGTCCCATCAGCCCAGCAGCTCCAACAGTCCAAAAGGAAGCTGTGTTTCTCCAGCTCCTCTCACTGCTTTGTTCAGCTTTCCAGCCTGGCTGCCCTCCCGTCCCGCATCCTTTTACTTGTCTCACAGCCCCGGAGCCTGGCCCCCCTGTGCCCTTCCACCAGCTCCTCTCCCTGCCTTCCCCACCTCCATCCTGACTCACAGCTTACAACATAAATAAACTCAGCACGTAGGTAAACACAGGCAAAACTGAAAAGCACAAATATATTCAAAAATAAACCTCGTTCCCCAAGCTCCATGCAGATTAGCATACCCTCCAGTGCCTCCCTGGGGCATCGGAACCACCCAGGCCCTCCCCACCCCAGGCACACCCCCCCCTCCCCACTGCTTCCTGGCTAGTGCAGACACCCACAGCGAATTCTGAGGACAGGGGACGGCAGGAGACCAGGAGGTTGATGGCAGATAATAAGCAAAAACAATAATCTACTGTCTTTTACTTCTCAGCCAGTGTCATTCAGCTCCTGCCAATAAGATGCTTTCATACTCAGCAATGCTAAGCTCAGCCTCATTTTCTCATTACCCTAAGTGTGATCAACTGGGCAGAGATAACGTGTCCTCCTGGCTGGAGAGAGCAGGCAGTCATTTCACAAATTCTTCTGCACAACCAGCTATTGTTGCAGGTAGAGGGAGGCTGGGGTGACTGATTGCAGGCACAGCCCTGGGAACATGCAGAGGGGAGCAAGTTCGGTGCCGGACTCAAGTTACTCAAACTGGACTGCTCCTTGGCTGCTGGAGTCTTTCCTAATTAAAGCAAAGGCACTGGTACCTTATTCCCTCATTTCTGGTGTTAAAACAAATAGCCCTGGAGGAGTTGTATTTCAGTGTCACCCACTGACGTAATGGATCCTTTTTACAAACCCAGATAGAAATCTTCTAAGAGCATTCAGAACTGCTCAGATTGTACCCAAAAAAACAAAAACCCAGATCAGGCTGCAGTGAATGGAAGTCACCTGAGCTCAAACTGCTTCCAGTTCACCCCACAAGACTTTGATGAGGAATCCCATGGAAGCCGCAGGTGTACCAACAGGCCAGCCAGGTCCTCAGTAATGCTCTTCAGGCCACCTACAGCCCCATTTTATAGCTCAGATCTCGTAACTCCTGTGTTAGCCTAGCTGGTATCAGTGTCCCAAAACACAGGGAAGGCTGGGAAGGACCTGTGAGATGTCAGGTCCGGGTTTGTTCTTTCCTTTTACCTCTGTCACTACCTCCGCCCTGCTGGTCTGCACTGCAGGGGAGCAGCAGATCACTCCCTCCAGCACAAAAGACAAACCCAGCAAAAACTCAACAACGGCAACAAAGAAACTACGGGATGACCCAGCACTGCCAAGTGTTCTTCCCAGAGTGCGTAAAGAAGCAGCTTAAGGCAGAGGCCAGCTGCAGCTTTACAAAGTCACGCAAATCTTTTACCTTGAGCCTGGAAAGCCAATTCTCATATCAAGTATTTTCAAAAATAACCCTGTAGTCTGCTATCTAGCTTACAAACAAAGAGGAGTCTGAAAAGAACAAGGCTGCCCCCAAGAATTGGGCCAACTGCCTTCATTAGAGTAGGAAGAATCAGAAGACAATGCAGCAACAAGTTGAGCAGACGTTGTCTATCAAATGCTGTTTGCCAGGAGACACCAAGCCCCATGAGAAGGCTGTCCTTACAGGGCACCAGGCCTTTTCCTGCAAAGTTTCATAAAACTCTAAATTAGGATTTAGATGAGTTTGTGTCATTTAACCCATGATTCACAGCAAAGCCTTTCACCTCAGCAGGGAAAAGGCATATGGAGGTTCCATGTGCTCCCTTAAGATCAACCTCTCAGGAGGCAAAACACCCCAAAACATCTGACTGAGCTGAAAACTGCACTAAACAAAAAATAAGAATGAAGGGGGAAGAGGATCAAAGTTCCTAACAAAGAAGGCCCTGGTGAAACTGTCCCCATTCTCTGTGCCGTGCCAGCGGGGTGAGCAGAGCAGATGCAGCAGGGAATTTCAGTGGCGGGCCGGTCCCCACGCGCCCTATGCCACGAGGCTCTTCTGTTCTCCTGCAGCGGCCACCATCCCTCCCTGCCCGCATGGGCTGCACCGGGGGCTGCAGAGCGCCTTCGCACAGTCGGCAGCGGCGGCTTGGGGAGAAGAATGGACAACGTGGATTTCAGCTCTCTCCCAGCCCTGAAACACTTCCAGGATTAATGCTACAACCAACATCCATCACTTGCCTTTTCAAGAGGGGTCTATGCCAGCCCACAGACTCATGACAGGACTAGCTGATCAGACACTGTGTTTACACAGGCTAGTGAAAAAAAAAAAAAAAAAAAAGAAAACCCTGGGCCCTCCTCAAAAGACATTACTGTAAACCCCCCACTCAGAGCAAAAATCAGTTTACATCACTCCTGGAAGCAGGAGGGTCGGGAGTCCTGGGGACCCAGCCTCAGCCAGGAAGGCTGGAGTGGGTTTAACCAGGAGCTCCCGTGGGGAGGAAGGACCTGTGCACATCAAAGGGAGCGATCCAGGCAGTTAAACAGGAACAGACATAAATCTTGCTGCAACTCATACCGTAAACCCTAAAGAAGAGGGTCTCACTCTCCCGCCCTCTCCTTCTGCCAAGATAAAGACTAGGACGTCTGGGCCACGCACTGCAAGAAATAAAACTCTGCATTTGGACTCCTCAGCAGCCCTTGCCTGGAGCCAGAACATGCCTCCTCACCATGCCATACCCTTACAGCCCCCACCACTCCCCCATCACTACCCTCACCTTCACCCCAGGGCAGCAATAAGGAAAAGGAATTCAGGGGAAGGCAAGTCACTGAAACTAAAGAGAAGGGACCTCCCACTCAGACATCTCACCCCCACCCCTCAAAACAGTCTGCACATCTCCTGAGCACCACAGGACAAGGCAGGACCCACCACCTTAAGCCACTAGTCCAGTGAGCCACCAAATCTTTCTGCTGGCCCAGCTAGGGCTCCTCATCACCCAAACCTGCAGAGTGAGGGCTGGAGCCGCAGCCACTCCAAGAAGCTGGTGGTAACCCACATGGGCAGACACTGGCCACACTTGGAGACAATAAAGTCCTGAACCTCCATGACCATTACAAAAACTTCACCTGGGGAAACCACAAGAGAGTCTCTGGGGTGCACAGAATGAGGAGTCTCTGCCGGGAAGGGGGGATGCACAGGCCACCATTGGCAGGGAAGCAGGGCCTGGGCGCTGGGGAACAGCACCCCTGAGGAGGGATCCATGCTCAGCAGCACACAGGATGAAAGGGCGGCTTCCCTCTCTCCGAACCAAGCCGAAGCCACGTCTTATTTCCTGGGGCAAATCCTCATCCCAAACGTGTTCAGGTGTCCCAGCTTCGAGAGGGCTACAGTCACTGCCCGGACGGGCCTTACAACCAACAGCGAGAAGAAAACCATCACCAGGATCCACAGACCCACACCAGGAATCGGCACACGGTGAGCCCTGTGCTTGGACGGCAGCTAGGGTACCCGCCGGCAAGTGGGACAGAGAAGGGAACGATCGATCCGTATCAGGAATCAATAGTTTACAACCTCTAACTGGAAATCAAACACTACAATCGACGGCTGCTCCGAGCACAGCCGTTCCGCCGGTAAAAGCACCCCTGAGATGAGAGAAGTCATCTCACCGTCTTGGAGTCCAGTTCATGTCTGGATTGGGCCAGGACCTTGTCGACGCCAGCCTGGTCCATGAACGTGACGAACCCGAAGCCCCTGAGCCCCGCAGCCCGGGCAGAAGAGGGGGTGCGGAGAGAAGAGAGAAAGTTGGTTAAAGTGGCGGTCGGGCCGCGGCGGGGGCGAAGGGAGGCGCGGGCCCGGCCTCTCACCTGGATCTCTTTGTCAGCGGGTCCCGCATCACCAGGCACTCCTTCACCTCGCCGAACTGGCTGAAGTACTCCCGCAAGCCCTCTGCAAGCACAGCAGACACTGTGGGTCTCCCGTCCCGTCCTGGCCTCGCCGCACACCCCCCCCTCCCGGGCTTAGCCCCAGCTCAACCACCCCCGGCCCCGGCGGCAGGTGCGGGGCCCCGCGGCGCTCACCTTGCGTGGTCTGCCAGCTCAGTCCCCCGATGAACATTTTGCTGCGGGAGGAAGGGGAGAGCCGTGAGCGGGGCCGCGCCGGGGGGCCGCGGCACCCCGCGGGGGTGGCGGCAGCGGCGGCGGGGCCGCGCGGGGAGGGGAGGGCGCGGATCGGCCATGTTGGCAGCGGCACCGCCGCCGCCGCCGCCTCCGCCGCCGCCGCGCCTGCCCGGGCCGGGCGGCCGGGGCCGGGGGTGGGGGCGGCCGTGGCCGGACCGGGGGGGGCGGTGGGGGCGGCCGGTGGCGGCCACCGCAGAGGTACCAGGGGTCGTGCGGGGAGTCCGGGGAGGCGAGGCCGGGCTGGCTGCCGTCTGTCTCCATTCGGACCTCTTCTCCCTGCGAGGAGCGGCGCCGCACTCCCGGGGCAGATGAGCGCTGGAAAAGGGGCCGGACGGACAGGCCATGCTGCCCCCTCCCCCGACCCCTCTCCGCCGGGCGGGGAGGGAGCGAGGGAGGAGGGCCCGGCGGGCACAACCTGCCCGGCTCCTCCCACCCCCGCCGGCCCGCCGGCCGCCCTGCGCATAAAACCCGCCGGCGGCACCGGGGCCGAGTGCCGGGAGCCGCGCCCGCATCGCGCTGGGGGAGAGCGCCCGACCCTGGGCTCGGCGGCGGCAGGAGCAGCCCCGGAGCTCGCAGCCGCTTTGTCCCTGGCCTGGCCTGGCCTGGCCTCGCTGCCCGCACCTGCCCCGGGGCGGTGGACAAAGGGTGATGGAGCCAGGCCCGGCCCGGTGCGCTCGGGCTCGCTGCGGCGGACCCCGGAGACCCCGGCCCTGTTCCTCCCGGTGTTTCGCCGCTGCCGAGGGCGCTTCCAGGTCGGGACCAGGACTGCCCTGCTCACCCCGGGATCCCGACCGGGCAGTGGAGAGTCGAGGCGCCTTCTCGGAGCCCTGGTACCTCCATGCCCTCTGGCAGCCCACGGGGACCCTGCAGGGGTCAGGGGCTTCCCGGCCTCGCCGCTTGCTGCCCCGCACGGCAGTGCCCAGGCTGCAGGACCCGGGGCAGAGCTGCTGCCGGGCACCACGGAGCCCCGTAGAGCCCCGCAGCACCAGGTATGCACAGCCCAGCCGCTCTCCTCTGCCCGCGGCTCACTGGGAAGGGGGTAGGCTGGTCCCCAAGGCACCGCGCAGTTTCTTGCTCATTCAGGCTGACAGACTCGTGCGGAGCTCCATTCGAGTTCTACTGCCACACAAGTTCATTCACATGCTGCTTCTTGAGCAGGTCTGTGTACTCCGCCTCTGCTCTTGGGCAACCTAGCCCGGGTGGCTGGAGGAGCTCAGTGAGGAACAGATGAAATACCTGTAAAGTTGGAGTCAAGAGGAGAGCTGAAACCTTGCGTGACTGCACCAAGCATCTCTCTGGGAGAAGGCACTTGTTTGCATCTGTGGCATATCAGAACAGAGCAGTGCTCAAAACCTCTGGTGACAGTGCTGTGACCACTTCTCATGTCAAGAGGGTATCACTGGATTCCAGGCATAAGCTACTGTGATGCCAGATACTTCCCACACGCATCCCTGGCTCTGCTCCTTCCAGCATGGCCCCCCCTGTACCCCCTCACTGCCTAAAGCAAGGTATTGACAGCTCAGGTCAGTGCCATTTTCATTTGACCTGTCTTCCCCTTCTCTCATGACTATTTTTCCAAGTCCCAATACACATCTTCTCCTTCCTGGAGAGGAACCACTACCCCTTTGTTATAACAATACTTTGCAACAGTATCTTTTGTTACATGGGCTGCAACTCTGAGTTAAATTCATCCTCTGCCCATTAGCTCTGCCAAACCACCATTTACCCACCCCATTTCCTGAGCTGGTTCAGGATCCTATCCTGTGTCCTGGCCCTGTGCTTGGGTACAGCAACACACTCAACACCAGAGACTTGGTAGCTGCCCCTGGGAACTGAGCTATGCAGCATCCCAGCTCCTGCTGCCACCGGTCCAGGCTGAGCTGCTTCTCCAGAATAACCCACTCTTCATTCCACAGGGCTGAAGTCATCACTTTGGGTGGAGGTGCCCTGAGAGGCAGCAGGGCTGGTGCAGCAGGGGAATATAATTAATGACATGCAGAGGTGGTACTGCAGCTGGCAGTGATGGGCAGGAGTGCAGAGCCAGTGGAAGCAGTGATGCTGGGGCAGCACCCCAACCATCTCCCCTTGCATGTCCTGAGAAACCTGGACAAAGCTGGGCTACCAGGGCCACCACAGCTGCCTGCCACACTGCCCAAACTCAGTGATATTTTACTTTTTCCCAGCACCTGCTCTCTCCCATTTGGAGGGCAAATACTTTATAGGAGGAACTAACTAACAATTTCAAGTCACCTGGCACAGGATTTATGTTCCATAATTGCCCAACATAGGCATACTACTAATGCTAATTAAAAACAAGAGGAGAAAAAAGAAACAAGAGCTCAGTGTTGGACTCACTAAAGGATAACATCTCTTGGTTTGCTACCAGTGCATTACTATCATTTTAAACATGTTATTTTTAAGACAGTACAAGTTGAGCCCTCTCAGGGACACTGTTAAAATGCTTCATTGTCTTTTTTTAATGTTTATTATTTTATTCACTTTTTCTCCACCAAAATAATATTGGAGAGGGGAGAATAGGATCAATGTGAGTTAACATCTGTGAAGATCAGAGGAAAAAAAAATGAGCCTTCAGGAAGATTTGGATGGAGGATGTGGTTGGACTTGCACCACTGGCAATGACACAGTAACCTACCATGTAACTTATTCCAAGGTTGTTTCCAAAACATACACATGATATTTTGTATATCCACCTTAGGACCCCGAAGTGTTTTGTAAGTATCAATTCATTCATCTCTGTAATGCACAGGACAGTGGGTCTTGAAAAATCTGCTGATTAGTGACAGTAGGAAGCTTTCCTCACAGAGAAGTAAACATATAAAACATTCCCGACCTTATGATTGGAAAGATGATCTGCCGAATATAAAATAATGCAGCATTGTATTCCTGGGGCTGCAGACAGACAGCTGTAGTGCCTCTGTGGCTGCTGCTGAGAGGTTGCCAAACACCAGCGAGATTAACAAAACTGCTCAGTTTTCTTGCTGCTATTCAGTGTCTCATGTGTGGTAGAGTGACACTATCAAAATCATGTCCACTTCCTGCTGAGGAGGATGATTGGCAAAGCTCTGCCCAGCACCAGTGGCAGACACTGGAGTTATTCATGGTGAGAGGGAGGTTCCAAAAAGTGGAGGTTAGGGGAGGGTCAGGGAGAGCAGCCGCCTCTTTTCCTCCCTCATCATATAAAGCTTAAGGAGAGATTGTCTTGGAGACCTGTCTCTTGCTGGGAGGTTTTGGCAGTCAGGAACCATGAAAAGTTTAACTTTTTATTTAGTTTGGACAGTTAATAAACAAATTTGAATTGAAATATTTTTTGTAACACTTGCATTACAGTGCTGAAGATGCAAACCTGGAAGGTATTAACTGTGGCTCCATAGGCAGCCTGGGGGCATTGCTTGGCTCTGGCACTGGCTCCTGGTGGTTCTCACGCCTGCTTTATGAAGGATGCTGACCCTCTGGAAAGGCTGCTGGCAAAACCCTGCTAGCCCATGCATGAGGCAGCCAGGGGTGTCTACCTTGAAGGGAACCCACTGCTCCAGCAACCACCTGCCTGGCAGGAGCTTGCTTGGGGCAAGAGTCAGGCACACAGGCAGAGAGGAGCTATTTAGGGAAATTAAATAATTTAGATTCCACTCAGGTTGGGGGGAGGGACAGAGTCAGCAATAGGAAGAGACCAATGACTGCAAATGCACCAATGACTTCTTTAATTCATATAAGAAACCTCAGGGAGCAAGATTCATGGGGGTTTACATGGTGAAGAGCACTGAAGAACAGGATGGGTGGGAATACAGAAGAGGAACAGGGTGGCAGGCAAGAGAAACATAGGTGCTAATAAAGAGCAAGAGAAAGGGGATAGGAAGAGTAGAGACAACTGGGATAACTGGAAAAGGAGTGAGGAAGGAAGGAGGAGGAGACCACCCCAATTACCACAAAGCAGCAAGAGAGATTGAAGCCTCATGGGGGAAAAAAAGGGAAAGAAGTCTGCAGGGGATGAAAAATAAAGCATTAAGAAGACTTGCAGCATAGTAAATTCAGTGTAAGGATTCAGCACAAAACAACAGAACCAGAGAGGTCTCTGAAGGACAGTAGGAGATTGCAGGCTTCCACCCACTGTCCTGGAAATGATGGCTAAGGGAAAAATCAGAGAGCCCTGCCTGCTATTCTCCCTCTCTACAAACTCTAAAAACTACTACGTGGCGTCTAGTCTCCATGATCCTATCTAAATCAGTCCAGCAAACGAGGGAGGAAGCCCTGGCTGCTGAGCTCTAACACAGGAGCTGTTCCATGCATGGAGTGTGCCCAGCACTGCAGCAGCCCAGCCCAGGTGCCACTTCTCTGCAGCAGCTTGAAAAGGATACCCCCTCCCCAAAGAGCAGATGAAAACATTTTCATTTCCCATTAATCTTTTTTTTTTTTAAATACTCCAAAGTTTGCATATAAAGTGACCAAAAGCAACAAAAGATTTGAAAAAATGAGATCTCTCTCCTTGAAAGTGCCCTGAGCTCCACCTTCCCTCTAATCTATTAGAGTTTGTCCCAGCCTTCCATCAGTCACTGCTTTCTGCTCTATCCTTTCTCCTACCTAACCCCTTCCCAGTCTTCACTTCCTATGGAAAAGGGACCTATCTTAGAGTATCCACTGTTAGGAAGCTCTTCCCCAGCTGAGAAGCAGAGCATTGCCTCCCATTCTTCCCCTCCTCACCTGGAAGCTCAGAGCTTCCCATGGTGGGATACACAGGGACTCATTTCCCCACCATTAGAGAAGAGAGATGAGTATGGATGCAACCAAAATCCACCAGATGTGCTGGACTCTTTTAAAGAAGATTGATTAAATTGTTTCTAATGCTCACTGAAGGTAAGGCAATAGGTTTAGTTGACACAGAAAGAGATAAATGTTAGATATTAGGAGAAGCTAGCAACTATAAGGACGGCTAAAGATGGGAGAGGGGAGCCAGGAAGGCCAGGGAATTCCCATTCATGAAAATTTTGAAGAATAAATTAAATGAATGTCATAACCTGTTTTGTTCTTGCACATTAATTACATGCATAGATGGAGCCTAGAGAAGAGGAATAACAGAGAAATGTAAGAGCTTTGGTCCATGGGTTCATATCAGGGCAAGTAACGGTGCAGCATGAGGCCGGGCAAGACCAAATACCACCAGACTGAGAAGATGTTTGGGAAAGAGCTGGATGAAGAGGGGTAAAAGAAAAGTTCTGAGTCAGGTTTGAGAGCTGCCAGACACCTTATACAAAAAGGATTTCCGTATGAACATCTTAAAGTGTTAAAGTTCTGAATTTAAAACAGAAACCTGTATCCCAGTGGAAGAGGGGCACGGTGAGCCCCAACCACACCACCACAGCCAACACAGCGTTTCCAATGTCTCCTTGCAGAGACACCACTGGTGCCTGGCTGCCCAGTGTGCTGGGCCTCCAGCACCAGCTCCTCAGGCAGTGATGCTGCACTATCTGTGCACCTGCACATCCTCTGCAGGTCTGACGCATGTGTGAATTATTAATCTGGGGATGAAGTCAGCACCATGTCAAGGACCTCTAAAATCTGCCTTAAAGAAGGTAGATTCCATAAAATAGAAGAACAAGGGGAGAACAGGACTGGATAGAAGAACAAAGGAAGGACTGGATTCCCTGCTGAGATGCTTGCAGGAGGTAGAAATCTGGGTCCTGGCACTGTCGCAGAACAGCACCAGAAGGAAGCACTCAGAGGAGCAAACAGAGAACTTTTGGCTCAATACATGAACAGGAGCTGAGCAAGCAGAAGCTGTTTCTTCATACCCTCTCTTTCAGGATATAATCGATTTCCTACTATAGCATTCGCACTGGCTTTTAACTTTCCCATTTCTTCAAGAGTTATTTTCTAATCTAAGATGATGGGACCTCTGCCTCACAAATCCCAACGGCACTTCTCAGAGGACAACATTATAGCATTCAGGTACTATGATGGTATAAAGTAACTGGGGCTAAGTAACTGTTAAACTTAACAGCACAACATTGAGAAGGTTTGCAGATTATTTGGAGGAAAGAACAGAAAAAAGTATCTTTAAAATCCAGGGTGCATGCTGGAGCTCCTGAGATGAGAAAGGTTCAGACCAAGGCAAGTATACAAGACAGAAATACACACTGTAAATCTTCCTAAGCAGCTCAGCCTGTCCTGGTTCCTCAAGGTTTTGCCAAGGTATTTTGTTTGTACTTGTCACATGACTTATATCAGGCATCACATCCTAATCAAGACGGACACCAGTGTCTTCCCAGGCAAAGCTCCCATCCTCGGATTGCAGGAGAGGCTTAGCTGCTCTGTACACATCACTGCTGCCTGAGCCTCCTCCCTGCTGAAGGGGAAAGGAGGCGAGAGGCTGCCAGGGACCAGGTGCACTTGTGGTCAGTCATCCCTGGTCATTCTCCTGTTTGCTGTAGAACAGGCTACTGCAAGGCACAGACTCATCCAGTGTGTTATACTCAGAACTGTTTTTCTACAGCACTGCACCCACCACAGATGCTTTGGAGCAGGAGTGGTGTCCCCTAGAGAGGAAGGGCTTCCCTCACCACAGGGCACATCTTTACTCAGGCTTACAGGCTCCCAATCCTTCCAGGCCAGGGAATGTGAAATGAGATGGCTGTTACTAAATACTCTACTTTCAGCAACCTTCACCATATTTTAAATGTGTTTGGAACTAGAAAAGGCTCAGAATCTGTTCTTTGGTCCCAAGACACAGCAATTCCCCTGCCCACACACCCTGCAAGCTGACCTCTAACTGAAGAGAAGCTCTCATTCTGCACTGCTCAAAGTCTAGTGGGAAATACTTTGCTCATGCTGCTACTTGTCCATCCTTGCCCATCTTTTTCTCACTTTTCACAGCCTTAAAGCATTTATGTTTTCACGCCTTTGCCTGCTGTGGATTTCCCTCAAGGCTGATTTTGCTACCTTAGGGTCCTTATGCCATTTTCTTTTATCTGGGTTTTTTTTTTGTTTTGGTTTGGTTTGGTTTTTGTTTGTTTGTTTGTTTTATTTTTGGGGGTTTGGTTTTTGTTTGCTTGTTTTTGTTTTGGTTTGTTTTTTGTTTGGTTTTTTTTGGGGGGGGGAGGGGGTGTTTTGTGGGGTTTTTTTTTTGGGAAGGGGGGGTGCGGTGTTGGGTTTTTGGTTTGTTGGGGTTTTTTTGGTTCCAGGCAGAAATTTCTCCACCTACCTCATGCCCATGCAGTTCCATGAGCTGAAGTAAACTGAGTCACTGACCCTTTTCCCACCAGGAGTAAGTAGTGATTCAACTGTATTCCTCAGAGCTCCCAGTTGGCTGGTGGCCAAGGCACTGCAAGAGCTAAGGAGCAGCCCCCTCTGAAGTAGCTGGCCAAGGCATTATTTAGCCCAAGGCTAAGACAACATGGAGATACTCCTCAAAAGCAGGGACACAGAGGAGCAGCAGGAAACCTCTCTCACAGTGGAGGTGTGAAATGTATACTGAAACCATCCCTTTAGTAAAAGTATGAATGAAACTGTAACCTCTACAATTCAAAGATTCTGTCAGACACATTAACCAAAATGGAGAATAGTAACATTAAATATTTAAGTAATATTAATATAGTAACATTTAAAAAATGCTTAAGGCTCAGACAAAAATGTGTTTAAGATTTTAGTTCCATCTCCATGCCATATTCCCAATTATTCAATGAGCAATTCTGCACTCCTTTTTGCAGGAATGATCAGTGCCTTTTTAGAGACATCAGAAGAAAGGACTCTCATGGGTTACACGTGAAATAGAGGGATCATACTCTGCTTTAAGACATCTTGACTCACTGGACTTGTAATCTGATTATACGGGTGTTTTTGGAATCCCTGTGCAGTATGTCCTGCCCTGCTCTAGCCTTTCCCTTCTGGAGGTAACCACGTGTACTGCTTCACAGACACCCTTGGGGTTTGGAACCTGCCCACTTGTGAAGGATGGAAATAGTGAGGCATCTTCCAAAACTTCCCACTGATTTTAAATGTTTGAAAGAAGCTGGAAAAGAGTAAACATTCCTCTTCCAAAGAAGGCCTGGGAAAGCTCTCAGCACACAGCATTTTCTGCAAAACAAGCTCATGGTGTCCCATGGTGCACCCACAAGGTCTGGGATTGTTAGTGGCACAGGTGACCAGGTCAAAAGCACAAGGCTCAGTAATTTATACCTTCTCTATGTTTTTAACTGCCATGCATCCTGGCCTCTGTTTACTGGCACTCTACTGGACACCCAGGAAACCAAGTAGGAGTGTTTTGCTCTCTCAAATCCTCCAATGTTCCTGTAACAGAAAGTGTATTTAAATCACATTTTCAAGGGTGAATCTAAAAGGGCCTCTCTGGTGTTTGAAGAAACCTGGGAATAGAACAGACAGCTGCTAGTAGAGCAGCTCTGGAGTAAAACAAGTTTTTGAAGTAGGAAAGCTGCTCTTACACACTCCTGCTGTCAGGCAAAGCATGCTCAAGTGTGTTGGTCATTCTGGAGCCTTGAAAGCAATGCAGTGTCTGGCAAGTTCACTCCCAGATGCTGTGAGAGCAAGGGATTGTGGGAGACAGTGTAAGATGGGGAGGGATTTACAAAGAAAAAGGGTATCACTGGAAGTTTGTTCAGCCTTACTTCCCTTTTGGTTTGGTTTTAGTGAGGCTGCAGTAGGAAAAAAATTTAGATTTTATGCCTGTGTTGCTTTAAGGACAGGAATGCTGGAAACAGAGGTATTTGATACCTTTGCTGCTAATTACAGTGCAAGCTCCCAGTGTCCTGACAATGCCCTTGTCCCTGACCTGGAGGGGCCTCACTGTCTCAGGGTCAGCTGTAATTTAGTTTCAGGTCAGACCTGGGACTCTCCTGCCAAACCAACTGCACTTTGTTTTGAAGTAGAGACCATTTACTAGAAAGTCTGAGACCATCAAACTCATTTCACTAACAAGAAACAGGAACAAAGTGCAGAGCCCCTGAGACGAAGGTCAGTGTTCGACACAGGGAGAGTTCAGCTGCATCATGAAGGAAGGGGCTGTTCTGCCCACTGAGCCTCACAACCACAGAAGCTCAGATCTCCTGCTCTCTTCAATTAAGTGAGTTTATTACAGACAGGCCTAGGGACCAACCAAGCCATGCCAGGCCCTGAGCAGGCAACAGCACTGTCAGGCCCCACCTTAGAGCGCTGCTACACCGTCGCTCCATTTCACAGGAGGCTCCAGAGGAGAGAGCTCTTCAGTGAAGTCATAAGTTGTTTGTGCTGCTCCTACCTCTTTCTCACAAATTGGCCAGGTGATTTGGGCCAAGAAAATTCTCTTTTACTACTTGAAAACCAATGAGTTTTCTCCCTTCTTCAAAAAAAAAAAAAAAAAGCTTCAAGATCTTCAGAGAGAGCATGCTGCAGAAAATAACTCAAAGCTAAAGGGAAATACTTTTTATCTTCCCCAAATAATCAGCCCTCTCTAACTCAAGGGAAAGTAGTATCTTTTCAACAGAGAAACAGATTTTGATTCTGATCTTCTTCCTCTTTACCACACTGATGGAGAGATTCTACTGTCATGATACCACATGGCATTACCTGAAATTAACTTGTCATTTAATGAACAGTTCTTTACAATTTATGTCTTAGTCTGAGCACCCCAAGCATTTTGCATATTGTCAGAGTCCTTGTTCTTTTGCTTTTATGTAGACATAGGACTGAGTTTGCTAAGGGATAATCCATCCACAACACATTTTTTTTACTTTTAACTCTGCACATCACTGCAACAAGAGGCCAACTTAAAGAAAAAAAAAATCTGGATGAAAAATTAGTGCCAATTTACAAAATAGTAAGAAGTTTTTGACATCCAAGGAAGGTTCCATGTCCAAATCTATAAACACATGAGTGAGACAGACAAGTATGGACCCAAACAGATTTTTTGGAAACAGTAAAATAAATTCAGCTCTAGTTGATGGCCAAAGTTGGGGTTGTTGGTAAGATGCGAGAGACCACAGCTATAGCAAGGAACGGGACTTCTAAGGAATGTTCAAATCTTTCTTTCATAAAAACTGACTAGAAGACTGCAACACACCCTGAGGTGTGTTAACACTGGTTCCCTGCCATGCTGGACACCTGCAAAGCAGTGTGGCAGGAAGAATCACCAGCACCACAAACTACAGAGGAGTTCAAAATGCAATAGTTCTGTTGTCAGACATCACAGTTCCCTAACTGCCTATACACCCAAACCATTCCTCTAAGCATTGCTGCCTCTAAAAATATAAAACCAGCTTCCAAAAGCTCATTTCGATTGCCAGAGCTCTTGTGGGACAGGTCCCAGCTACCCAAGAGCTGGCTATCTCCTTCCTGACTCCCTGAGAAAACTTTTCAGGAGCAACAGAATTGCCATACACCAGAACAAGGCTCTGGAACAGAGCAGATAGCTTCCTTGGCAGCTGGCCTGCAATGTAGGAGCTCACTCCCAGGAGAGATTAGAGGGAGTAAAAACCTCATTGCAATCACAGCAAAGCGCTCAACCTGCTTCTACCAGAGATTTCTCACAAGAGCAAAAAAAGTCCAAAAGTATCTGTACAAACAGGAGGCTGCAGGAACAGAGAAAAGATAACCCAGTTAATGTCACGCACACAGCTTTGCTACCAGCTCAGACAACACTGATCAGTAAAGGACAGGCAGAAGCTCTGACTACAGCCTGTTTTACACCTGGAAGATTACCTGGCTAACATCTGGACAGAGAATTGCCTCCCTACATAAAGTCACCTAAGCTCCAGATCTGCAGCCACAAAGCTTCCGAGTGAGGTTTTTAAATATGGAAATGGAATAGCATGAAATGTATTCTATCCCCCAGATGACCTTATCCAAGCTCATTTTCAGGGCACAATAAAGGACAGAAGTTACCCTCAGGTTCCCAGGTAGTGCAGTTTATACCCTGAGGAAGATGAAAGTACAAAGTACTTGGACTCATATAGACTCTGTGTGCTTTTGGACTTCTCTGCTACTTCAGGTGTCACTACACTGGCATGACTCCCACAGTGACAGAAAAAAGAGAGGGTTTTCACTGATTTCAAGGAAGGCTGAGCTCTGCCCATAGACAAGGTAATTTTCTGTCTACACACAGAGGATTCTGCACACAGGAGCTGTTTCCCAAGGGCACAGCAAGAGATCCTTTCCAGACAGCTCCCAGGGCTGGGGCTCCTGCAGGACACCATGTGGGCTCATCCCCAGCCTAGGAGGCTCCTTGGAACAGGGACACAATGAGCAAGGACTGCCCAGTTAACCATATGGAGGTCATCTCCCATCCTCTGCTTCGCTGCCACTGAAATAGGACTCTGCAAGGTGAAGCATGAAGCTCTGGGCAGGGCTGTGCGGGTGGCAGCCCAGCCTGGGAACTCAGGAGCAGCAAGGAAGGAGAGGATGCTGGAGTGGAAGTGATTTGAATTAGAACAAACTGGCTGCTGAATAGAAGCTTTTATTCCAGCATGGAGAAGGCTTTGTTAGTCAAGCACATGTGATGCACAAAAGCCTCCACTTGAATTCATTGAGTTTTAATTGGTTCTCAGGTGGGGGAGGAGATGGGTGTTAGGAATTAGGGATTCCTTAAAGAGGCAATATCATTAAATCTTAACGCCTCTTCCCTCTCACCCCCAGCTTCGGCTTAGGAGTCTGGCCTCATTCAATTGTCTCATGTTAGAGAATCAGAAAAACTGAGGGAGAGAAAGGGTGGGATGGATAGTCATTAATAAAGCCTTAAGGGAGATCAATGAATGAGGAGGGTGAGGGGCAGGAGGAAGACTGAAAAAAGAAAGAGCCTGGTTGGAAGAGGAGGGAGGTCACACGCAGGCAGGGAAGACAGGAGAACCTCAAAGGGATGCGGGGAAAGAGAATGATGCCATTCGAGTCGGTGCTTTCTTTTCTCCCCGCATTCCTTCTTTTATTGAACACTTAAAACTTCCCTTGGAGATCCTCTATCTTGTCTCTGTAAGCCTGTGCTCCAAAATAACAGAGTCAATCACCAGAAGGAAGCAAGCAAATCCTGGTATGGGTGTGGGGTGCATGTGCAAGGGGAATGACAGCAGTGAGAGAAACCTGCTTGGAAGGACCTCGCGAGAGCTGCTGCTTGTTTTGCCAGACATAGCACTTTTCAAACACAAGTTTTGTTACTAAGAGCCTGCCACAGATGTAGCTGACTCAAGGTCCTTGTGAGTGAAAAAAAGGAGAGTAATCAGGAGCTAAGGAGAATGCATAGCCAACATTGCAGGAAGCTCAGCATGCTGCCTAGTGTACAGAAGGGACCCTGGGTACCTGCGAGCCAGACCCTGATGGACAACTGCTACGCTGTGATGTGGAACACAAATCTCCCAAATGTGTAATGATTTCCATCAGTCCAATACATCATAGGAGAATGAATTAATGTTGATTTAACTACTACACTTGGAATTTAGATAGGTAAGTGAATGACATACCAAATGCACTGCCAGCAAACACCAACTCAAATGCATTTTCTTTTAGAGTTCCTGACAGAAGAGCACTGTTTCTATATTTAAGCCAGACAGTTTATTCTGTACAAAGCCACACGCAGGAGATATTTTTTGCAGGAAGCACTGCCTACTGTTTTATTATAATTCTTCATTACAAAATTAGACTGCACGATCTCTGCTTGTAGACAGCATGGCACTAAAACAGTGGCACTGCAACCAATTACTATAAAAACTCAAATAAGGAGGTCTCTGACTTCTGTTCAAGGACAGTGTGGGATGCTGAAAACAGCATTTCTATGGTGGTTTCTCTCTGAGAGACTGTCTGATCCAAATAACTTACTGGGTTGTGAAATCTGAAGGAAACACAAGATCCTCCACTGACATAGCTGTGGTACAGGGTAGCTCTCGTACACTTTGGTTATTCATGTATTTCAGAGCACAGGAGAAAAAAGAGAGATTGGTGAATTACCCCATTGAAAGTGTCAAAGGATTCAATTTTCTGAACCTCCTACCTGAAAGAGGAGCCTAAGTATCATTTAGAAGTGACAGAGAAAACAAAGTCTCATTTGGTCCTTAACTCCAGCTAAAAGCAGACATGGTCTCCACCTGGCAAAGGCATTTGTGAGCAGTGGGCTGCGACAGTGCCTGGCACCAGCTACAGAGAAAGCATTTAACCACACATGGAGAAGAGCTAACACCACTTGCCTTGATTTTTAGTACTCCAAAGTCTACATGCAGACTCTGCCAAGCTGCCTACTGTCACCACTTGACCAGTGACAACCCACGAGAGCCCTGCCCTTCAGCAGCAGCAGGGCTTTCCTCCAACAAGGAATTCTCCTTTGGACAGCTCACACAGGAAAATACAAACAAAAAAAAAGTCCTATTAGAGAGACATTATTTTTCCTTTTCAATAAATGTTTCCTGTGTGCTTCAGCTTGTCTCTTCTCAGAGTATACCTGCATTACGGGTAACAGATTTATTTCAGTTTTTATCTTAAGGGTTTTAAATACTTTGTATAATTCCAGACATAATTTCAAATTATATCTGACTCACTTGAAGCAATCGGCTGCTCCCCATCAACAACAGTAACATGGGTGAGTCCATCTCATAGTGCATAGCTCTAAACACAATCCCTGCCCTGTTGGAAAGCCACATCACTCTACACAGGACTGAGCAATTGTATTGTTTTTCTACAACCCTGCATTCCACACTGGAGATAGAAGAACTCCTGTTACTATCTTCCCAGCAGCAAAGTGTAGGAAAAGGCTGTTGTAGTAAGGATGGGCAAGGTCATGCCTCCAAGACTGTTCCCTATATTTATCTTAGACTTGTTGCCCTGGATGCATTTGCCCTCCTCCCAGCAGTTTGCTAGTAACAGCCTTTCCTGTAATTGTTTTCTTCTTTCAGATATGTTTAGTTTATACTTCAGTGCTAGAGTATTAGTTTTTATGATTTCACCTTGTTTCTCAAGAATCCCCTATTCTGTAGCTCTCAATAGAATCAGACCATTTATGCCTTTGGAAAGAAAAATAACAGGGGAAAAAATCTCCCAGTACTCTCAAATATCTCACTGCTCTCCTATGGCTTTCAGTAGGTGCCTTTGGTAGTTGGGATCTTCTTGCAACATATTTCCTAGCAAGTACCATTTCCACAACCTCTTGGTATGCGACAGCAGGCACTTCTGAACTGCTTCACTACACAAGCCACAGATTTGTCTGTCACAAACAGTGTCAGTTATCACAGCATCAAATTTGCTGTGTGCAGCAGGTCTCCAAGACTGCCATGAATTGAAAATTGTTTTGCTACCTCTTCTCAATGCCTGATGGGACAGGTATCTCGGCAATCAGCAGTGGCTTTGGGGCAAAGTGTGACTGACACATCTGTATCAGCTATCCAGTTAATTTTATTCCTGGCCTGTTTCATTACATTAAGCCTCACGATGCTCACCATATTTCCTCCTTTCCAAGTAGGAGAGATAGCAAAACCATCCTTTCAGCTCCAGAAGCACTTTAGCTACGGCTGCTCCACCGATTAGACTGGCTTCACCTCACAGGTCCTCCTGCAACCAGGAGATTGCCTCTTTCTTTTTGAGTACTAAAACCACAAAATGAAGCCAATCCGAAGCAAAACTTAGCCTAAGAAGGTATCACTGACAATTTCAACAGGACCACAACAGAAATATCCTGTGCCAGGCTACTGGTCAGGCACAGACTTTTACTTTCCGTTATTCTCTGGGTGGGGGCCGAATTCTCTGGCTGCTCACAGTTTCAAGAATATGAAGGACACCTACAGCACAGGTCTTTACAAAGCTGTTCAGAATGTTCAAACAAAAACAAGCCCTGCCATCCTTGGAAATCGCTTGTTTCTGCTCCAATGGACAAGCCCTTGGAAGGATGCTGGGAACACCATCCTTTGCTCTGTCAAGGGCCACATCAGCATCGTGTGATGAGCCCAAGGGTTTCCTGCAGATTGCAGCTTCTCATGCTGCTTCATTTGAAGCTCCAGCCCCTAGGCAGGCTCCATACACAGGCTCCAGATCCAGCCCATGCCAGGGCTGTAGTACTGCAGGACCAACCACCAGAGCACTCACAGCTTCTCTGGGCCCACAGGCCACATCCAAGTTTGTGCAGGAGGAAGCCAGAGCTGCACTGGAGCCAGGCACTCTGTGTTACAGACAGAATGAGGCTAGGATGACTAATGAGAGAAGCCAGCACTGCAGAAGCTTTCCAGCCCAGTGCCCTCACAGGTTTCTGTGTGAGATGATAGCATTTGCACATTTATCAGTGTAATAGTGCACACTTACTCTTCTTCAAATTTGAACAAACCTGCACCTCCATTGCTCTGCTGGTCAGTGGATCTTGCTTGGATAGAGCTTTACAAATGCACATCACTACTGGTAACAACACACAAGTTTCCACTGGGAACTTCAGGGAAGAGCTCTGCACTTCGGTACATTCACTCATTGTATCTAAACATGTTATTTCTCTGAATGATACCAGTGCTCTGTGTTTTGACAGGTAAGTAGATGAGGGGCACTGTGACTTTAAGAAGGTCATTTCCACTGTCCTGCCGCTGTAATTAGCCTGCTAAAGAAAGGGCAGAGGCTGGAAATTGGATTGCGCAAACCAGGCTTTAGCCGCAGGATGAAGGCAGAGCTCCGGGATTGTTATGTTAATCACCTGAGCTCAGCAGTCCCTGCCCTTCAAACAAGGCAAACCCAGGACCTCTCTGCAAAGCAAACCCAGCTTGGCTCAGGCTTCAGCTGCCCCAGGACATCTCGCTCCAACTCCTGGGATGCAGGGGCCTCCCCTGTGGAGGCGTGGTGGCACCTGGAGAGGATCCCCTGCCAGGCCACAGCCTCAGCCCGTGGTCATAGAGCTCCTCTGATCCAGAGCACCGGCACATAACTGGCAGCAGTGGGAACATTAAATAGAGGTCACAGGTGATGCTGTGAGCTGATGGGCCAGGGCTGTTTTACACCATCGGAGGATCCAGCCCCAGCCATGCTCAGTCAAAAGCATGTTTGAAAGCACAGATTGCTTACTGCTACTTCACCGATGAAAAACAGCGTTAAGAACAATAGGCCAGATTAGTATTCGGCATAATAATGGCTGTAAGCAGCAGGACTGCAGGTGGGTGTCAGCCCCTCTGCAACAACAGCACAAGACCCCCACGTCCCTGGGCCAGTGGCTAGGTGCTCCAGTCCCGTGTCTTCAGCACCAGAACTACCCCAAGTTAATCCCTAGAGCAGGTCTTGAGGGTACAGCTCCCAGCCTGCCCCCGAACTCTCACCAGGAATGCAGCCACATCGTGTGCCAGAGCTGTCACCTGCACCAGACAGTGGTGTCACCTCAACAAGAGGTGCTGCACAAGCCAGCAGCAGTGGCAACCTTGGCCCAAGGTGCCCTGTGTGCTGTAAAGACATGTTTGTGGCACAGCCAGTGAGAGTTGGCCATGAATTGCTCCCAGCCGGCTGCCTGCTGCCTCCTGTTTTGTCCTCTCCACCTCTCCCCTCCACGGGGAGGGTTTACCTCACTGCACTTTACTAGCTTGTATCCCTGGGAAACGTACCGTTTTGTCTCCTCTCTGCTCAGAAACTTTGGGCTAACAGCCCTCACCACCACCCACCTTCTTTTTAAGGCAGCAACCCAGGCTGGCCATTGTCCCCTCCTTTTGCCCCTATTTTCTTAGGGCAAGCTTGTGCTTCTCCCCCGCATCGGGCCAGCTGGGGCTCCGCGTTACCTCCCTTGTTCTTTGGCACATTTTCTCACTGCACCCCTGCGCTGCTGGGGAGGGGGGAGGGAGGGGAGGAGGATGGGAGGGCAGTGTCTGGCTCTGCATCCAGCGCGCCGGATGGCATGGTTTTGGAGAGGCCTGGCTTAGTGAAGTTATTCAAGCCAACGGCAGCCTGGCAACCGGGCGGCCACAATGGGAGTGCAGGAGGAGGAATGTTTCCACATGCCTGATCAATGGGAGCAAGGGAGACAGCAAAGCAAACAGAAGCTGGGAAAGAGACACAAAGAGAAAGCAGCCTTTTCTCTGCTCAGTTCCTTTCATTTGTCACAGCTCTTTGTGCGGCTGATGACAACGGAGGCCCTTCGGAGGCTAGTTTTAGGGAGTTTGGTTTTTCTAATTAAATAAAATGCCGTGTCCTTATTCACTTGTCACCTTCCCGCTCGCCAAAAAATCCCCAAGAGCAGCCCCATCAGCACCTCAGCCTCCAGCTCCATGCACCTCCCAGGAGCCCCAAGCACCACTTTCTCCCCGGGAAGGTAGAAAGACACAACTCCCCCCTCACCACTCAAGAGCAGCTCCGTGCTGGACGCGCTGCCCTGCCCAAGCGCCGCCAGGGCCCTGCTCGGGGGCTGCAGCACAGGCCACCCGTGGCCCCCTGCCTGCTCATTACGGGAATAAAGAGTCCAGCGAAGGACAACTTCTCTGGAGGCGGCCTGCTCCTGCAGCAGCTGCTGACGAGACTAACGGGCAACTTTCTATGGGAACCAGGCAGTTCAAAACAGGGTGAGGGGACAGTTGCCTTGGAAACTGGGGCCATTTTGCTGCGGAGCTACAATTTCCCTCAAAATGTCCCAGACAGGGTTTACCTGGGAGCTGACCGGGGGACAGAAGCTCCTGCAATCTGCAAAGCAGATGCTTAGAGAACAGAAGAAGGCAAATGAGGGGTGTCAGAACAGAGGCACTAGCGTGCTGGTGCTAGGTTGTGTGGTGACAAACAATCCAGTCCTGTTGCATAACCAGTGGTGGGAGCCCAAAGTTGTTTCCTCTAATTACTATGCAAGAGTTCACATCGACAGGCCTCCTCTTGTGCAGGAGTTTACAGGAAAGGTCCTCCCTGGCTCGAAGGCATCACCAAGCAAAGTAACAGGAGAGGGAGTTTGAGGGTAAGCTTTCCTCCACTGAGGCCAGAGGAGAGGTTATTAGGTCTCTTTTTTAAAAAGAAGTCTAGCTGAATGTATGTAGTCCTGAAGAACAGAGAAACCTCCTGGTTGCTGAGGAAGAGGAAGCAGGACATCTGCCTCCTCCACACCTCCACAGAAACACAAGCTTCCCCCTCCGGTAAACAACTCCATCCCCAAGCAGTCAGGGCTGCAGCAGCCCAGCTCCAGCCCCCTGAGCATCATGAGTACAGGAAAAGGACTAGTGATCCTGCATGTGTCTTAGGAGGAGGGAACTTTGATAATCATGGCAACATTTGTGATCTCACCAGGCTTTTGTTCAGAGTTAGCGTCAAGCTGCAACCAAACCATGAAAATGAGCTCCAGTAGTGTAAGTCTGTGAATGGCAGCATGAGCTCAAGGAAATAGAATGAACCTTGGTCCTAATCATGGATGTAGCCTTGGTTCAACAGCACAGGAAAATTCCTGCCCACTTTCAACATCCAAATACACAAATAGCTAAATACAGGCTTCTCACTCCTCATGGGCAGATGTTCCAGACTGTCCAGGAGGACAGCAAGTTGTTCTGCCATCACCTCTTTCTATTCCCAGGATTTACACTGAGCTCAGGACCTCTTGGGTCTTTAGTAGTCTTGTGTCTCAGTCAATCAGTGGGACCAATATTGGACCAGACATTTTGACTCCACCTGAACTGCACTTCACACGCTGCTTCTCTATGCTGCCCTCTCCTTTGGGGGGTCAGGCACATCTGTGTAGGCAGGTTAAAGAGAATCCCACAAACCATTTTTCACAAAAGCTGATTTTCAGCAGTGCTGGAATTTCTTCTGCCTCATTCTGGAGGTTTCAAGGAGGTGTTATGTCTCAGTTTCACTGTTTTCCCCAGCTTCCCACAGTATCACATGCTATGCTTTGATAGCTAATAATGTTTGTGGGTTCATTTAACAATGTAATTGCCTCTAAATAATAATAATTACAATTACTTAAAAAGAGGGTTCTACCCTACCCCTTAACACCAAGTTGTTTGCTGCCATATAATCAGCAAACTTGCTTTTGGGAAGCATCTCAATTTCCATAGTGACTATATGATTGTTGTCCCAGTCCTGCCTGGCTCTTCCACTGCCCCCAGACACGTGCTAAGTGCCAATCTGCAGATGAATGACTGGGAGCCTCCCCTCCACAACTTCAGATAGAAAACTAACTCCACAGACATTACCTACCTCTTCAAACTTATTCTGGTGTTCCTTGAGCATTTTTGTAAGGAAGGAGAAATCCACCTTCACTTCTGCTCAAAGGATTGCTTTCATTAAGGCCTCTGTAGATTTGCAATGGCAAGTATTTGACCTGCTTCAAAAATATTCATGAGACTCACATGCATTCAGTGAGGGCAGACAAGCAAAATCCTCAGCTCATGTTCCCCTGTGGTCTCAGGGTGCTGATGGCAATATACATCCTAATTACAATATATAACATATTGAGAATGAGACCTTGTCAACTCTGGTGACGCTTTCTTTGAGTCAAAGAATCTGGAAGTGATTGTGATTATTTCTCAGTAGATCAGGAAAAAGTCTAACCACGTGCAAATATTTTTATGTAATTGCCCTTTTCCCTGGCCTCAGTGAGAGGCTTTCAAGACAGGCCACAGGTAACATTTGAACTGTACAAGAAAACTCAGACAAGTCCATAACTGGGGTTGTGCAGAACACCAAATTGGGCTGCTACTATGCAGGAAGAAAAAAAAAAATCCTCAGGTATGCAGACTGCCAAGACAGTCCATTATAGCATTCATTAAGCTCCAAAACAGAGATTGCTCTTCTTTACACACAGTGCATGGCATAATGTGCGTGCACAAAACAAGAAGGAAAAGCAGCATTCATTCCCCACAGAATTCCAAGCAGTTGCTGCAGACTTCCAGAAATATTGCAAAGCAGTGCAAAACACAATGCAAGTGGTCTCTTGTGAGGAAGAAAAGCAAAGTGTACTCCCTCTTCACACAATCACTGCAAGGCAGAGCAGGTCTCGCAGAGCTGGTGTTGCTCTTTCACTCCTGCACCTGCTGTGAAGACACCATCCCAATAAGCAGCAGCACTCTACAGCTCCCTGCTCTGCCACTCTCAACAAGATCCTTCTGTGCTGCCTGTGGACTCATCTCAAGATAACATTCTTTGATAGAAGGACAACCTGCTGATGGACACATGCAATTAGTAGCCTGCTGACAGGAGCCCTTTCAGCCTGTCTGTGGCCCCTTTTACTCAGGTAAAGCTGGCACAGTGATCCGGCCACTCATCCTTTGTTACAGCTCTATAAAGCAGAGGAAATAATTCAAAAAGTCTTAAAGGGAACCTCAGGGTGGAAAGAGAAAACCTGACAGGTATTCCATAACTGAGGGAGAGGCACCATTTTATCACTGTTGACACAGCTCCCACTACTGAATCAGTAAGTGCTTGAGCTTTTTATGACCCCCCTTAACACAGGTAATACCACAACAAGGCAAAGAGCTACCAACTGCAACCACATAAACAAGTAAATCTCAGAGGGGAGAAGGAGTGGGATGGACAGGGAGCATTTCTCTCACAAAATACTGTGTTCATCCGAACTGAAAGGGAACTACTTCCTCTAATAGCCTTTCTTTCAGTTTGTGACAATGTGACCCTGATGCAGACAGTGCACAGGTGATGGGGAGAGCACACACAAGACACCTGGGATGGTGGTACTGCCCCACCAACCTGCTGGCCTCCTGCAATTTACAGAGTACACACCATACCCAAGGACCAGATCTCCCAGCAGGCTAATTATACAACCTTGCTACAGGGGTCAACCCTCAGGATAGGAAATTCCTTCGGGCATATCACATCAGATCTTCTTGAGATCCTTCCCACTTATTTAAGTCTCAGTCCCATTGGCACACATGTGTCACAGCCTTGCATAGTTGTTTTCTGAACAAAACTGGAAGTAAAATTATTCCAACTCATTTTGGTATGGAGCAAGAAAAACAACTTCACGTGGCTACAGGACAGACTGCAAATGTTTACTATAACACCCTCTTCCACCCACAGCCCCACATCCTGCTGAAAATCAGAGAAACCCATGCCTTGGGTACAGCCTGTTCTTGGCCACAGCACATGTGGGTGCCAGAGACAAAGCACAGGGTAGATCCAGCCCTGTTTACTTCACCACTTGAGACCCTGACCTTGATCATTCACTTGGCAGAGGACGTATGCGGTGTTCAGAGGTTGCTCTTTGCAGTGTTCAGGCTCTTCTCTTTGTTCGCAAATATGTTACACAAAACACAGCCTAAAGTTATCACAGGTTTTCATAGTTGTGAAAAACAAACATCCTCTCTATGAAAATCCACCAGTTTCCCTTTAGCCTACCACAGCCCACTCTGACATTCCTAAAAAACCCAAGGAAAGTGGCTTTTAACCTGTTCTCATTTGCAGAACCTTAGAGATTTTCACTAGAAATCTGGACCTATACACAGTGACTTCCTGCCTGCTGCAAATACACCACATTTCTGTTGTCAAATACGTAGCAAGAATCCTTACAAGCTGGAGAAGCAGATATTAAGCTGGGTCAACCAGGACAACAAGAAAATATTACAATTCATCGTCTTTACCTAGGAAATGAATGCTCCTTAGTTCCAGTAAAAAAAGCTGAGAGTTGCAGAGAGTTTAGGCACACTGACTGATGTAGCCCATCTCTCATTTTGCAGTGATCAGCCAGGCTGTGCAGTGCAAGAGAGAAACCTCTTTTGGCTTGCTCTCTGTCTTAGAACAGGGGACCAAAGACCAGACCTGTGAGTGCTATCCATAAACTGCACTGAAATGAAAAAGCCATTCATACAAAGCCATCAGTACCCTCCTATACCCTGCCAAGGTCTATGCCCAGGCACAGAAGTACCTTCCTAATGGCTCTGCTAATTCCCTTTCAGAAAGGCTCTGACAGCTGATCTCTGTTACAGCACTTAGCACCTGATGAGCAGCAACCCGGAAGGGGATCCTTACAGGCGGCCACCGCGATGTGTGATGTGCATCTCAATACTGGGGCCCTGCCAGAGGCAAAGTCCTGCACAGGTCTGGGGGGAAGTGGATTTCGGCACTCCAAAACTGTGTCAGTGCAGCAGGTCAGCCATCTTTCTGCATTGTCCCTCTGTCCAGCTGTTTACAGGCTTGTTGGCTTGAACTCCAGAAGCAGCAAAAGCCACTCTCATTTCCTCTGTCATCTGTATTGTCTTAGCTCGAAAAGCCATGTGAACCCACAGAGACAAGTCCACCCACCTCTGCAATTCCAGAAGTGTTTGCATCCTTCTATCATACTAAAACAGCCACACTAATGGTGCCTAGCAGCAATTCCCCATCCTGCCTCTTGGCCAATGTGAAAATAACTCTGTCATGCTAGAGGAGTTTGTCAGCTTGTTTCACACCCAGTTCTGGGGATACTGGTGTATGGAAAAGGCATCTCTCAACAGCCCATCATAAAAACAACCACAGGGCTGAGTACCGAAACTGGCCAAGGGATGTTTGCCCACAGCTCCAAGGAGCTAATTTGAACCAGGCCGAGCTGTATGGACTCAATAATTAAGAAAGAATGTACATGAAGTCAGTATATTAAGGGGTGAGAATGCATTTCAGGTCTAGAGAATTAAACCATTGTAACCAGAGAAGAAAAAAAATATGAAGTAAAATCCTTGCATAGACCTTGACTATTCCCTCGGCAGGACAAACCTGATGACTAGTTGTTGTTTACAACGATAAGGTCAGAGGAAAGGCCATTTCCTCTCAACAATTGTCAGAAAGGATTAAAACCTGCATTCAGGCTCGCTTTGAACTAGCAGGTACTCCATTCCCCGATGGTATCAGGATCCATTCAGCGAGGTCTCCGGCAGCCTCCGGGGCATGTGTCCATAATGCCCCCATTGTGGAAGTATGCACAGCACCGCTTCCTGCAGTCACTCCATCTTTATGAAGCTTCACCCTTGTGGTCTGATACCCAGGGCAGGAAGCAATCCTGCAATCACTGTTTAATTAGTCATTTCCCAAGTCTGCCTCAGTTGAGAGTTGCTGCTGCTTGTCAGCTTCTGGAGAGGGAGGCGGGGAGACAGAAACATCACTACTAGATTGTGAGACAGGAGTTGCTCGTAGCATTTGAGGCGCATTATACCGCAGCTCCACAGGCCACATTCTCCATTTCCACTTTTTTTTTTTTTTTTCCTCAGGTAGAAGGATTTGAGCAAATGAAGAGACCATTGCACCTTCTGCAAATGAAGACAAAAACTGATTTATAACAAACGTGGCTTTACTTTTGTTGATTTGTTGTTATGGGCTGAGCTTTGGTTGGCTTGGGTTTTGGTTTGGTTTGGTTTATTTTTTCCTTGAGAAATAGCATCTTTGATACAAAGCACATACTTCAAGCGAGGCCTGTTCCAGGAATTCCAGTTGCATACTTTCCTTTGTGGAAGTCAGTACTGAGCCTGAGGTTGGATACATGCAGCCTCGGCTTTTCCAAGTGAGATCACTGGAAGAGGTCCTTCTTAACACACAGTCACCAATTTGAAAAGAATGAGAGTTACATAGTATTAAAATATTTGTCTAGATAATGAGTGTTTGTGTGTGGATGAATGCTAAAGGAAAAAAATATGTTTGTTGAAGGCCAACTGTTTTGAAAAACTTTATGATTTCTCTGTTTAACAAAATTAATGTGGTATTTAAATAATGTCAAAAAGGCCTATTTTGGCTTTTTTGATGTACTGCACATAGTTGAGGAAAGCTTTCCAAAATAAAAAAAAATATATACAATTATATAAAAAGCTAGATTTTTTTTGTTGTTTAAAGACACTTAAATCAGAGGAGCTGCTCTGATCAAAAAAAGACAATGTTTCCAGAGTTTAATTTTGTAAGAAAGCTTGATCTAAAATGCGATACACTCTGGAATGATTTTGAAATCTCAAAATTTCCCAGTAAAATGAGAACTTCTCTCTTTCTCTAGTCCCAGTTTCCTCTACTGCAATGAAATAAGTGGAAAACTTGTGTATGCAAAAAATTTCCTTGTGCCAGTAGGACAACCCTGCTTTTGATAAGTGTGTTGTGAAGCAAGAAAAGAAAATCAGAAGAAGAAAAACACCAGATCAGTGATCCCACTGAGAAATGTACATAAATTTCAAGAAGCTGGAATTCTCAGGAGACACTGGAAAATTACTTCAATGGGGAGTAGGACTGGTGAGGGAATTATGAATTTTTGTTGTTATCATATGAAAAGTTCCCACTCTCTGCAGATCTAGCATGTAACTTCTTTTAACCTTGTTCAAATCACATCCTGTAATATGCTGGATCAGTCTCTCTACAAGGCTAATGCACACAGCTTCCAGCAGCTCTGAGTGCAGGCAGAAAAAACCTATTTGCTGCAAAAAATGGTGCAAGTATGTCCTCGGAAGGGTTTCTCCCCCTTTCTTTTTCCCACTAAGGCTATACTAACCCTGGCAACAAAATTGAGAAGATATGGGGAAAAGACAATTTCACATGAGCATCATGTCTCCTCAGCCACTCAAGGAGACAAGTGCATCTTCTCCATGCTCCTTTCCTGTGATTCCATGGCAGTTTCCCTTTCTGCAGTGATGTTTCTAGGACCACACTATGCTCCTCTGTAATGTGATCTCCCTCTTAAGCTGAGGTTTCTTGCAAAGTGCCAAAGCACAATAAGAAAAATTATTGTTAAGACTGACATGGATGAGAGAAGGGTGCACAAGAGAGCTGTGAGAGAGCCCAGGAACACCTGTGAGGTTATGGGCTCCATCCCCTCACCTGGGGGAACAAAGGCTCAGCATCCAGCATTGCCATAGCACCAGCAGCCATCAATAAATTGCTCTTCTAAGAAAAGAACAGATGTGACTAAGATTGTTCCAGGGTCTGTAGCAGACCACAGCCAAAGCAGAAGAGTCTAAATGTGCTGGGCTGGGATGGCAAGGGAAGTCACAACTGAGTTCAATCTAGGGGGAATTATTCTTACACTCAATTCATCAATTTATGGGCAAGCAATTCCACAGGCAACATTGACTTGATTAAACAGAGCCATAATGACAGTGAGTGTAGGGAAGTATCCAGCCAAGTATGCAAACTAGCCTTCTCAGCCTAGAATAAAAGCTTTCCAACCAATAATTTCATGCTTTTATCTATACGATCATTAATACAGATACCAAACAATGCCAGCTCAACGTGGTGTCAAAGGCTCTGACAACCTCTAATTGATAATAAATAATTCAATTTCTGTCCCAGTCCAAAACCGCTGAATCTTGGGACATGTTCCAAATAAATGATTAAAAAGAACTTTGAATGTAATTATATCTAACACAATTGGGGATATTGCCCAGATGAAATTTACAGCAACTATTCAGAGCTACAAAATTTCAATGACACTGACAACTCCTCATGCCCACTAGAAAATGAAATGTTCTTTACCCAGGCAATGGCACAGAGTGCATTTTTTATCACCAGCTTTATGCCAGCAACTCACCCAGGCCAACAGTGCTTCCCACAGCAGTGCAGTCTTTCCCAAAAACACCAGAGAAAATTTGGGAACACGGTTTTGACACAGCCAAATCTTCATTATTCTGTACAAGAATAACTCGATCTTCTTTCTGATACAGCTGAATTTACCCCTCTCCCCAGACTGCTTATGTTACAATTAGCAGAAGTTTCTTAAGAAATTAACACTCTTTGTTCATGGAAGGAAACTAGGGGTGCGAGGTGTTTCAGCAAGGAAAGTGACTATCAGCACAGTCCTGAAAGGATGAATGCAGCATCTCAGAGGCACACCAGTTGTTCTCAGTAATTCCCAAACTCCAAAGCCAGACGGATCTCCGAACACTTACTGCAACACAGGACACATACTTACAGAAACATGCTTATATAACATTTGACTCCTATTTTTCTCTCATATGTATAAATCTTTGCTGAAATTTTACTTTCTGAATCTGTAAACAAGGGATGATATTCACTTTGAATTATTTGGATGCAAATTTTTTTGAATGCCAATTTTTAATTTTCTTAGGAGAAGGGTATATGTAAGTTATATAAAGTAAATTTTATAAAAGTGCATATATATATATATATACACACGTAAGATACAAAAAGGAGAGTGACTAACAGAATATTTAAATATCAGAAAAAACAAGGATACTTTCCTTATGCGATCTCAGTTGCACACACGAACTAGACAAAGATCTCACATGTCTTCAGAGTCTTGGTCAGGTGGTTGTTATTTTCTAAGATAATGGACCAGTGGAAACCAAGAACAAAGTACTGTAATGTCAGAAATCACTCTGGAAGTTGCTGAGAGAACTGGATTGAGCTCTGTGACCCTGTAACATTTTCACTGCCAGGTCACAGGTATGGAATGTTTGTTCACAAAGTATCTTTTAATACTTTGTGGTTAAGCCATATATCAATGGGAAAAGTGTTCCTAGCACTTTGTTATACAAAGTTCATTAAAAGGGAGTTTGCAGCAGTTCATTCAGAAATTCCACAAGGTCAAGTCCTTTCTGAAAACCCAGAAACCAGTGGCAATAACAGAGAATTCAAATTAATGTTCTGATTTCTCATTGCACACCTGCAGGTTGGAAAGGGCATGGGATAATACAACAGCTGTGTGCTTCCCCTCTAGAGAACCAGGCAACACATCCCTGCTGGCAGCTTTTTAGCAGAACAGAAGGGACAGGACAGGAAGACTCAATCTAACCTCTCTAATGTTAACAGAATTTCTCTACTAAAAAGCTCATAAAAACAAAACAAGAAGGAAAAGCATTTCAGAGCTCCAAGAGGGGCCAAAAATGGGATAAGAGAGAAGTAGAAATACAGATGATGTATTAAAAAGATGTCATCACCTCTTTAATGTGTTTTGTCTTGTCAGCTGTTAACATCCTTTAGCTGCTTCGTTTGCAGTGCTACAGAAGATGGGGAAAGGCTGAGCTTGGAGCAGCAGCTGTACTCTGAGGGCTGGGTAACTGGATCCAGCCTTCTCAAGCAGACACAGGGCGAGTGCTGCTGAGGTGAACTCAGTTTAATAGGTTGCTACTTAGAGGCTTAGACCGATTTACAGGTGTTTGCCCTGAAATATGACCGTCCATGTCACCACTGCTAATCCTCTCCCCTTCTGAAATACTCCCACTTCAACAGGTAGCTATTTTTGGGGAAGAAAACCCACATATATACTAAAAAGCAGCAGTGCTCTCTAAATCGGACTATCACACATGAGACAAGTTGTCTTTGGTGTACAGCTCAACACCAAACCCTCGGCTGCCTCTGTCACGGTGGGTGTCAGCCACCTGCAAGTGACAGTAATAACAGGGATGTCAGAGGGAGGGCACACACAGACTTCACATCCTCCTCCCTGGCAGCCTGGTAGAAAACCTCCTGTTGGCAATGCAAAGCCTGGGAAGCATAGCTGGCTGCTCCCACTATGTCCAGGGGAGCAGTGTTTTTTCATCTTTCTCTGCTGAACACTTCCCTTTTGCCTGCTCTCTCAGGCTTCTGACCTCTTTTCTGCAACTGAGTTTCCATCCAGCCTGCAGCCCAGTTTTGGATCCTGACACACTGCTGGAGACACTCGGAGAGATTCAATGGCCAGGGCACTGTGATGCTCTGGACCTGGTGAATCAGTTCCTATTCCCTGCACACACTGCTCCAGCGCTGTGGTGATGATTTGCAGACATACATGAGGAGAGGGTTCACAGTCTAAGTATACCAAACAAAAAATTATCTTGGGATTGAATTAAGTTTACGCAAGTAGATAACCTTTTTTTCCTTAAGTAATATATCATATAGGTACTGACTGTGTTGAATACATCTGTCTCTTAGCTAAGCTTAGAGACTACTGGGTACAGTTTCTAGGAATCTACTGCTCACAGCAAAATGCAGCTTCTAGGAGTTCAAGGCCATGCCAAATCTCACATATTGAGCATAAGATCTGGTATCCTTGCTGCTGTTCTCAGCTCCATACCCACAGAACCTGCATTTTAGCTATTTTGAAGCATAGCAACACTCCCTCTCTGTCACTTTAGGATTTTTATGTGGCAGATATTTTGGTATTGCAGGGCATGCTGTGGGAGAGGTGCCCTGCAGGCACCACAGGTGAACCACAACCAAAACTGCAGCCAGAAGGAAAAGCCTGGTGTTGGGGACCCCCTTGCCCATCATGTGGCCCAACACAGCTGCCAAGTGGGAGATACACAAACCGATCTCAGAGCCCAAACATTGCCCATCAGGATCTCAGCGTATTTCACAGCTTAAAGAATCAGATCCATAGACACAGGAGCCCAACTTTTTGCCCTGAAAACATTGTCCAGAAAGCTGCTACAAATTTTCACAGACTTTCTAAGCAGAAACCAAGCAGGAAGCCAAAATATACAAGTTCGATACAGGAATAAAGTTGGATGAAAGTCCACAGTGAATGTGAGTTTCATATCCAAACTAGCAGGGAACATGGATCTCTGTGCTGCTGTAAAACAGCCACACTGGAGCTCCCAGCACAGCAAGAACAATTCTGTCTGGGATTCCCCACTTCTTTCCAGTACTACAGAACAAATACCTCCACCAAAAGCTGATGGTGATTATAAGTGGTGAGGGGGTAGGGATCCCATTCCCTGCAACAGGGACCCCTCACATGCTTCATCTCCACCTCTCCTATTTTTGGCCCTAAAAGTACCATAATATTTTGAGGTATCTAAGTGTGTGCCAAGAGACTGACATTGCCCTTCAGTTTCTGTGGATGCCACTGCTCTCCAAAATTTTTCCTTGGTGTAGACAATTGCATATATGCATTTCTACCCTTTCCATTTTCCCAATGGCTTCCTTTTTCCATTCCAATACAGCTTTTTCCAATACATCCTGCTTCTGTTGTTCCTCTGCTATGTAAGCAGTTCTCTGTCTATTCTTGCTTTTTTTTTTTTTCCCTAGCTCTGCACAGCAGCTACTTGCTAGTTACTCAGAATCCAAATAATTTAGGTCAAAAAGCTCAGTGAATCTGATGTGGTTTGTTTCACATAAAAAGAGTGAAATTGAAAACCACCTTATTCTTCTCAACTGAAATGCTGCATCCCTATTAATTCAGGTGTATAAATAACACTCTCTAATGCTTCATCAAGGGCTCTGCTGTGTGATTAAACCTGCCTCCCTGACCTGTAATTAGAAACTTTGGTTTTGAAAGGCAGTTTACAGAGAGAAAAGGAGAAAGAAAAAGAGAAAAGAACCAGCTCTCAGACCCAACAATTTTGTTCTTAATAAATTATTCAGAGTTTTTGAAAGTTGAGCTGGATTTCCATCTGCTAGCATTAAAGACCCAAAGGGAAGAAGAACTGAAGGATTCTCACAGCACAACACAACAGCACAGAGCATGGGGCTTGAAACCAAAACCCAGCGGAGAAGTTCACCGTGTCCTCGCCTGTCCCTGCTGCCTGTGCATACCTGGACTTCCAGCAGGTCTCAGGGTAATGCAGAGTGACCCTCCACCAGAGTCCCACTGAGCTACATGTACAGTTTGGGACATAAGATTAGAAGAAAACCCCCAAATTTCATGAATGTTTTACAAATGTCAGTGCAATCAGGCAACAAACATGCAAAATAGTGATGGTGATGAGTACAGAAACAACACAGACACCAGATTGCATGGTCATACACCAGTAATATATAGCCTTTTCAAGACAAGTATTTTAAAGATGAATTATAAATGATTGAACTGATTTTTTTGCTCCAGGGGCAGTCAGACAGTACAGACCATTGTACTGTTACAGATGCTAATCACTGTTAGTTGCAAACCCAAGGTACATCTGCTGTTATAAGGTGAACTTCTCACTTGGAAGTGGGGAGATAGTAAATCCCTTTTTCTCCTGGAGTCATAGTAAAAAAATTACTATTCCTTCAGCCAAATGTTGACTCATTTTAACATTAAAATAACCCCAAACCAACAAGCTAAAAACAAAACCAAAAAACCCACCAAACATAACTCACAAATAAAACATTCCAGTTTTTGCAAAGGATGTCAGTAAGCTTTCCTCTTTCCACATACTGGGGATAGAACAAGCTTTTGAGGCCCAGATAACACAGGTGATGAACCGGCCCTGGGATGAGAGGTCTCTGGCCTTGGGTATTTGGCAGCTGTTTCCAGAGCTCTGCTTGACTTCAGAGAGATTTTGTGATGAATTCCTCCTCTGGTTACACCTATAATCTTTGTGATGAGGGTGTGACCGACATCAGTTTCAGTCTTTTATGTTTTCAGGCTCAAGTTTGCAAGGCCTCACACCAGGGGAATCAAGAGTCGGCTAATTTTCTGCATAACTGTTTTTCTCTAGGAACTTTACCAGGTTGATCCAAAGTTTCAGGGCAGCCTTATGAATTGAGACATCCGGATTAAGGAGACTTAAGTGACAGAGGGAAAACCTGAGTTTCACATCTCAAGGACCCTTTGGTCAAAATACCAGACCTCACTGAATTCTCCAATACTTTATATCTTCTACTCTGTTTTTTTTACATGCACAACTTTAACAAAAAGAACAGTCTAAATCTACCAAAATAATAAATTGTCACTGGTGGAAATGTCTTCATTCCAGTTTGCCTAAGTTTGGAAATGTATAAGGTACAGAGCCATTGGAGAGCACAGTCTTGGTACGAGGGTGAGGGTGTGGATCCATGAAACAAGAGAGTCCTTCAAATTCAATAACAACAAGTTTAAGTAATCTTTTGTGTTTGCAGTATAGTAGAGTCCAAGTTTATCACAGAGCTGCCAGAACATAAATCTGACACAAACTACTTTGGATTAGATAGCACAGCAGAAAGAGCTTTACTAGGGTACTGTGACAAGTTTTATGAACTTTTTAAAGGAACAGGACTTGGAAATACTCACTGTTGTTAAGTTATTGTCTTGAGGACTTGAATACTCAGCACTAAGAAGGGAAGAATGAAAAAACTAAGAAATTCAGAAAAAAAGAGTAGTACTTGAAACTCATATTAAGACACATTTGTTTTTCAACTGGAATTTTATGTCAGTTATACTTTAAGCTGAGTCCTGTGAATCCAGCATGCCCTGCCTTCCTTGGATGCAACCATGGGGTCTCCTCCCTCCGTTTTTACAAATGCTCAGTGAGTATGGTGTCAATTCTCTACCCTTGCCTTTGAGGGTCTCTCTCATCTTTTAACATTAGTATGCAAGTACATAAGCCAAAAGAGGTAAAGAATTAGGAATACATCAGCTTCCAGGGACTATCTCTCTGCATGGTACCTTCAGGCACAGGGAGTGCCCGGTAGCCCCTGAGATGCACCACCAGCACAGAGGGGAGCAGTTTCAGCTCTCTGCAGGGACCACGTTCAGGGTGAGTGACTTGTGTAGCTCTCCTCGGAGCTCTGTCCAGCCCTGGGCTCCATGTTGGCCTGCTTGAGTTACTAACCAGTTTCTCTGGTTTCCAGCAAGTCATACATGGCCAGAACCAGCCCACATGGCTTAAAACCTCTTTCCCGTCCGCTGCCATGGTCCCCCTCACTCTCCACAGCCATCAGCAGAGTTGCTCAGGGTGGGGTGGCTGCCTGCCCTCTATTTCTCATTTCTTGTGGGCAGTTTATTATCTACAGCCATTCCTTTGAAGATTTTGCTCTCCCATACAGGGATTTATTCCATAAGCCTCACACCCCCCCCTGTACATATGCCTCATATGCAACCTTCTCAAGCTTCTCAGCTCCCCTGGCAATGTCTGGGGCACGTGCATGCCCTCAAGCAGATTGTGTATGTGTTGCTGTGATAGCAGCGTTGTCCTCTTCAGGAATCTCTTATTCTCTCTTACAATAGCATTTTAATGCCCCATCTACCTCCACTCCCTGAGTAAATGGGTTCTCTAAATGTCACTGTCAGTGCTCCTGTGCATGCTTACAGTACTCCTCTAGTAGAGCACCCTTAACTCCCTCACATCTGGGTTTCTTTTTCCTTCTAACTTTGGATCTCCATTCTTCTCCAATTCTGCAGAAGTTGCTGCACAAGCCCTGTATTTATCTGGTGACAGATCTTTCTGTGTGCTCACATAACATTTCTAGAACAACAGACAGAGATGAGATAAAGGTATTGGTATGCGAGAGCTATCACCCAGTTGCTTCACACCTCCAAGTGCAGTGGTACCTAAATCACTGCTGCTTCACAATTCTCCCTGTTTCATTTGCTAGAATTTCCACAAATTAGTGGTGTTCTCTCTCACAGTAATAATAGAAAGTCACTGAAATTTTTGTAGTTGATCCGATTAAGCATTTAGAACTCATCCTATACCATGAAGTCAGAGAGAATGACCAGATGAGCACACAGCCTCACAAGTTTAGCCTTAGTCATAGTCATAGTTTAGCCTTAGGCAAATCAAAGGGAAACTTTCATCATTCAAACACTGAGCTGAATTACAGTGGAATAATGTTCAGTTGGTCTTGGGAAAAAGAGGGTTTATGTGAGGTTTTCTTGGTGACATCCCAAGTGATTTCCAAATTTCAGAATAGAAGGAAAGATGGATCCAATGGTTTGTATTATTCCCAACCTCCAGGCTGAAATACAGTACCACATTGAAAAATAATGCTAAAAAAAAAAAAAAAAGGAATTGTTCAGCATCTATCCAGTGACTCTGAAGAACTCCTTCACTGTTCCTCAATACAAGTGTTTTTCTAGCTTTAAGAATGCAGAGAGGGTTCTAAAAATCAAGCTGGGTTTCTGAGTATCAACAGAGATGCCATTTCTACACTGCAGCTTTGAAAATATGATTAAAGCCTGAAGCACAATGCTGTGCTCCATGGGACATATCTGACCCACATGCTGCCTTTTCAACTCTCTAGGTTTTCTAAATCATGTACATTATGTGTGACTAGGAAGAAAATGTGTAAACAAGAACAGAAAAGGTCATTGCAAGTTCATTAATTCTGATCACTTAATAAGCTGTAAATTGAAGTGCATGAATTCCATTCTCTTGAACACCAGGATAAATTTGAAGAATCTCTATTGACTTAATTTACACTGATATGCATTAGAATAGTTTCTGGCACATTCAGAATCAAAATAATTATTACAGCAACCTTCAGGACCAGAAGGCACCCAGCTCCCATTTAGTAACTAAATGAGGGACAGACTTACAAAAGCAAAGAATTCGCCAATTAAAAAAAAAATCTTAATTATTTTTAAAGGTGGTGCAGAGGCCCAGCCATGGAGGTTGTGAAATTTAGGGCTGCAGGACTGGCCCTAAGAAGCAGAGTGACACTTTGCACCTAACTAATGAGAACACTGTGCTGTGCAAAAGAGCTACTACTGTCCTCTGTGCCCGCTTCTCACAGAAGACATAGGTGAACTGTATACAAGGAGGCAGAACTGTTTGAATAACTTTGTCAAGCCAATAATCAGAGTGGTACTGATAGATTTCAGAGCTTTTTGCTTGCATGTCCTCTCAGAGGTCATGAGGACTCCAGGAGGATATCTTCCTATGCTAAGACAAACATTCTTTTTGAATTCTTTACTCCGTGGTTAGAATGCTGTCCAAGAAATTACGCTGGCTTTCTTGGAAAATAAAACAGTTGGCCACTTCTAGGGATTAAAAGGCATCCTCAATATCTTCCTGAACACCTCAAGTATCAAAAATAATGACAGATAAAAGCATCATGGTGGGAGAAACAAGCTGAGCAAAGTCTAAAAAAAGTTTAATATTAAACACTGGGGCTGCTCGATTGCAATACCACGAAGTTTCCTCTGTCTTCTGCTGTTGGTGGTTTGTCTGCAAGAAAGTCCCAAGAAGGCAGATCTAAAGCGATGCCCTTGAAACATGCGTCTGTGACTGCCTGGGAACGATCCAGCGACGTGTCCAGCGAGCTCCTCCTGCCGGCTGCTCTCCCGGCATCCGGGCTCGTGCTGATAGACCTGAATTTCACCTTGGCTTTTCAGGTAGCTGAAGAGAGGCAAAGTTAACGCCACATCTTCCTTATTGTCATAGCAATAATGTCTCTCATATCACTGCCCATCCCCTCCAGGAGTCTCAGATACACGGAGGTGCTGTGGTCCATGCCAGGAGGTGGGCAGAGCAGGAGCTGCAGAGGAGCTTGGGGAGCCTGAGAAGCAAAGGTGAGCAGGGCGGGCAGCAAGGACAGCAGGGGCCTTGGGTAAAGGAGCACACAGACACAGTGACCAAGCAAGAAGAGCAGAGCAGCTCTGGTGACAGTGACCACATATAGCCAGGAGATCAGTGAGCCCACAGGGATGAAGTGCCAGGTCTGAAGCGAAGCCAGGAACTCAAGTCAGGATCAGCCACAGCCAGGTCCACAGTCAGGCACAAACAGCCTTACAGCCCATCCCAAATGAGGACTGAGGACAAGGGCAGCTCTGTGCCATGGCTCCCAATGGAACTGGGGAGGCCCCAGCTGGCTTCTCCCAGCTCTTTGGCAGACAGCTCATCTCACAGCACTCTGATCCCAGATTGCATTCCACTGTATCATGACAGACCTCAAACACAGGCAGCCAAACCTGTAGGACGGGAGTAGGAGGTTGCAGAATCAGCTGGTGCGCTCAGGGCCCTGTCAGCACACTGCCCAGCACGGCCAAAAGAGAACATAAAAATTATTCCAGGTGTTGACAAAGGAACCTGGGTACAAATATGCCACAGAGATTAGCAGTGTGCAAGACAGACAACCTGTACTTCAGCTGTTTCAGGGTCTGGTAAGGAATTACCTTTGCAGGGCACTGTATGTGTGCTTGTGTTTTGCCAGTCTGTTGGGAAACCCTTCTTTCTAGGCCAAAATAAAACTGCCACTGAGATGACAAAGCCTTTTTAGCTTATAACTTAAACCAGAAAAAATGCAAATGTAAACTAATCCTGGCTTCCCATTAAAAAAGCCACCCACACCATATATTCCTCTGTGACATTTCAGTTGCTCAGCTGTTTGGTGAAACTATGTCCCATAAGAAGAACACAGACAAGACATACTGGTACCCCATTTCCTACCTCCCCACAGGTGACACCTACCATGGCCCTGCACTGGCAGGTCTTGCAGGTATCCGCATCAGTCCAAACTCCCAGCCCTGCCTGCATGGAAAGGTGAAACTTCCTGAGGCAACAAAATCCAAGTGGCAGATAACAAGTATCTTCAAAAAGGCAACTTCTTGAATTAATAAGGAAAAACTAACCCTTTAGAGAAGGGTGTCTGTGATTACCTTATTGAGTTACAGCAGGAAAAATCAAAGACAGACAGAGAGGGGAAGGGAAAAAACATGAGGTGAGCATCCCAAAACTGTTCCCAGCTGCACTGACACTGATACACTGCTCAGATAAAGCCAGTCTGCCCTGCAAAGTTTACATGGATACAGAAGAGAGCAATGATCTACTGAAGAAAGAACTTATTTTATCAATATTGATTTAAAACCCCTCCAAAATATGTAAAATATTTTGGAAAAAAGACACATTTATGAAGAGAAACCCGTAATTTGCTGAGGTGGCCAGGGATATATTGTGTCTCCTTCCATATAGAGCACTGAAAGTATACAGGACTGTTACTAAATATGGCTTCTCTGCCAAGTAATTGTATTCTCATACTTTGTATTTCCAGTGTGAAAACTCTAATGAAACATTTTAAACCAAAGCCGTTTCCTTGGAGCTGCCTTTGACCTTCTTTTCCTTCTCTCTCAGCCAAATCTCCCTGCCAGGATGAATTCAGACCTAATGTCTGCTCCTCCCACCAGGCTTTTGGATATGTGACAATATCCTCGTCACTGGGAGCTGTGCCTGCTGGTGTCCATTGTCTTGTGTCCAGTTTGGGAGAGGGCTTTTAAGGAAAAGCCCAGAATTAAATTTATGAAGAATCCAACGATTTACAGGAATGACCAACCCTGTAGCTACTTTCTGCACGCATCTACCAAAAACTTGTGAGTCCTTACTAACTCACAAGGCACCAGCATAGGAATGGTTCAGGGTCCAAGAAAAAGCTTTTGAAAGTTTAAAAAACAAAACAAATAAACAAAAACAAATTTCAAATGAGGATCCAATCAAAAAATACTACAAGCCTGTGCATCAGCTAGAGGTGTGGCAGTGGGACTGCCTACCAAGCTGCTGTGCAGAGCCTGTTACATCCCCGACAGGCACCAAAAAGGGGTTACACACAGCCCAGACAGAGCAGCTGGCTGTGCTCTGTGGAATGCATCTGTCCCAGCAGTTCAGCGACAGGCACAGCACAGACATTCAGCCTGATCACAGCCACTGCTGAGTACAGCCAAGGCACTATATGATGACACTGAGGTCCCAGTGCAGTGCCAAGACATAATAAAGGGTCTGAGAAAGGTGCTGCTCAGAATGGAAACGCCAGGTGCATTGCCAGGTAAAAGAGGAGTGGGTCTGTGGGACAGGGGACACAGATCAGCAGCCAGGTGTAGCAAAGTGCAGCTGATGCAAGGCCCTGGATAATTCACCAGTGCTGTTGGTGGAACGGTCAGACACTACCCGAAGGAAACCACATTATATGCCTTATTTACAATCAGTCCAAATCTGTAGAAACATTATATCTGTGTCTCACTTTGTGTGCTGTCATCTATACTGCCTGCCCTATATAGTTTTGGTACATGAAAAAATACATACCTTGGGAGAAAGTAAAACTGCTTTCTCTGTTAAATCTCTTGTAATCACACCAAAACCAAAACAAAAAAACAAAACAAAACAAAACAAAACAAAAACCAAAACTTTGCAGATATCTATCCAATTCCCACATAAAACCAGTATGTTACTTGACAAATGTTTTCATTTAAAGACCAAGTACCTGCTAGGAATTCACAACTAGGCTTGAGTCCTTTGTCTATGAACTCTTAACTTTTCTTTTTCAGCCCCCTGTTCCCCCTTCCATCTCTGTTCTGCAATTTGCCAGCCTCCTTTATGTCTCAGTTATGTCTGCACAATGTGAGGCAGGCAGACCCATGTGCCCACAAACAGAAAAGCTCCTCCAGCTCACAATAACTCAGCAGGCTTCTGCGATTTTCAGAGCCTGCACTACTGTGTGCCCATATCTGCTGTCAAATTACTGCCTCGACACAGGCTCCACAGCTAACCTCAGCCTTACCCCAAACATGAAATTGTCTCTGAGACCTCAGGAACATTCATCTTGTCCTGCAGCTCTTCCTACATAAAGTGGTGTAAACCCAGCTTCTAGGAAATAAAGAACAAGCTTACCCCTCCAAAGATGTGTTATGATTTTATGGCTCCTTCCTGCAGCCTACTGAGAGTGGATGTGCTCCACATCATACATTTAAAACACATCAACACAGATTTGAAGGGTGTACAGTTCTTCTGAGGTTTCTAAAGGAAAATAGAGATGAAAGCCATAAAAAACAACCCTTCACACACAGCAGAGGTTGAGAAGTAAAATTTAAACAAAAGTTCACGTTTCCCTTTAGTGTAAGTTCTGGCAGTCCCAAGACTGTTCTAACTTCTAGCTGCTTTTCATGGCTGTAACATCACAGCAGTGAGGGAAAACCCTGAGTACATTGACTCCAACCTTAGCTGCCTTCCCTTAAAACACTCATCTTGCCCTACTCTACTTGAAGCTGTGAAAAGACAGTGATAATAATAGGAAGCTGCTCCTAGAGCTCCTACAAAGGAGACAGTTATTTTCATGTCCTGCCTCATTGCAAATACCTGTTCATAGGAGAGATGACATGCACAGATCACACACAAACCTGTAATCGAGGCAAGTCAGGATGTTATTGACTGTAATTGCTGTTGCTTGTCTCGACCTTCTCCTCGAGGTGTCTCCACCTCCCATTACAATGTCACAGCTAAAGGAGTTCCCCGGTGGTCTGGAAAGAAGCAAAACAGCAAATGGCAAGAGAGAACTGACATCGTTTATATAACATTAAAATTAATTCTAAATCAACAATTCAGAGAAAGTAACGTTGCGTAAAAGTAGACTAAAAGAGATTTCACTGACAGACAGTGCTAACAGTGATATTTTGTATATACAAAGCATCCTGTACCCTAAATCCTCAAGATGTTACCAAAAAAAAAAAAAAAAAACAACAACAAAAAAAAAAAAACACCAAAAAGCACTACCTTTCTTCAGTGTTTTGCAGAAAAAGTGAGGCATAGGCATCCATAGAACTTTGCAGAGTAACTGAAAATTTACAACCAGAATGAAGAACAGAATCCAGGCTTTTTAATCCATTGGTCAGTTATGTGCATTATTTTAAAGCTGCCCTTGGATTTACTTATTTTAGTGTAGGTTGAGTAAAAAGGAGCACTAAAGCAGAAATATACATGTGTTCTACATCTTAAACCAAGACTTTCCTCCTGGAAAGGCAATAAGGATACCCTGCAGCCCAAGGTTTTCTATGCAGCCATAAAACCTTCATCCTCTTGAGTGTGCTGGTAGCCAGAATAACCCCCAATTCTTGTTCTATACCAGTGCATGCTGCAGGACGGAAAGATATCAAAGGCTGTTTAATGGAGACAGAACTCCATCAGGGAAGTCCTTTTGAGCCCCATTTCCATTAGGTCATAAAAGGAACGGCCTGGACCCACATGCTGGGCTCTACTAAGGTTGCTCCAGGCTGCAGCTCTTCATTTGCAAAAGAAATGACCCATTCATTTCCCTCTGACCTCTGCAGATACTTCAGTCTGCTGACCTCATCTGCCGATGGCTCCCACCACTATGACAGCATCTTCAAACAGGTGCTCCCAGACAAACCCCTCCACCTTCCCAGGCAAGCTGAACTACGACAGCTCCAAGAATCCTGAATCAAGGCTCCCAGGAGGGTATTTGTGCTTGGGCTGGGAATGTTCAGCCCTCAATGCATTTATTTCCTGTTCAGAAAAGCAGAGGCCATGTATGAAAAGGACAGATGAGAAGATGTAAATTTTGTCAGGTGAAGTTAAAACATGTGAGTGCACACTCGCATGAGTATGCACTTGACAATACAGATTCCTTTCCTGCAACTACTGACAGCTACACTTTCTATTAGTGTGTGGTGGCCCAAGCAGGTCCTGAAGTCCCTCTAGACAACTCAATGACTTGTGACTGGGAGTTCTCACCTCTGCAGTAGATTTCCAGACTCAGTTTTATGATCAGAGATGAAAGGTGACAATTCTACTTCAGCAGAGGAATTCCCGTGCTTGTGCTTGTATTGCATCCCAGGAAAAAGACACATCTCTTCAGACACACCCATTTACCTTGGCATTCACAGCCTTATTACCAAGAGTATCATAATACATATTGACTTTTGTTCTTAACAGCCCTGTTCCAGAGAGATTATTCCATTCCACAGCTAAGGATACAAAGGCATTCGGTGGCTGAACTGGGAATTCAGTTCTGGTTTCAAGTTCAACTTCAGAGTCCTGCTCACTGGACTAATCTCTGGACACCATTTTTCTACTTGGCAGAGAAATTTGAGTTTTCAGGTCTGAAAGAATACTGAAGATGGAGTCACAGATACATGTATCACAGACTAATATCTTTGTCAATAAAAGTAGCATAAAAACCAAGCAAGCTAGGTCAGCTCTTCCATTGGTCTCCAAAGAACACCCAATTATTAGAGTGAGCATAACCATTTTTGATAAGTAAGCTGTTTTGGAAGCTGAACTGTTTGTTCCGAGTGCCACATAGACAGCTCTTGCTACTGGCAGAAGAGGCCTGTGAATCAGAGCCCGAAGTCTGATGCAAGAGAAATTTGGGCGTCTCAAGCTGATTTCCCCAGCAGAGAACAACCCTATTAGTTTGAGAAAGTCCCCTGCCTGCTTTCTCTCTGAGTAATTAAGAGTGAAATCCTCCTCTCAGTGACCCCAATGCTCTCAGCCTAGGCTGATTTACACATGAAAGGAACCCTCTGAGGGGCTTTCTCTCTTTCACATTCACAACCAGCCAGGACCTATAAATAAAACCTTTCTGAAAACAGGAGCTTTCAAAAAGGTCTGTGTATGTGCACAAACGTGTATGAGAGAAAGGGAATGACTGTGTGCACTCGAGGATGTGTGTTTGCATGCGTATGTGAGGCGTGGGTGAGAAGAATGTGCATTCACACACCAGCCCTCATGCAAACAAGTGTACTCAGAAAAGCATCTGCACGGATGCGGGAGCGTGCACAGGTGCTGGGGCCACTTACAGGAGCCAGAGGGCATGTCCAGGCTGCTTTCCAGCTAGCACAATTCCAGGGGTTCACCCCAGTCAGCTGAGTCATGCTAGAGTTACACACAGAAAACGAGAGCAGATTCAGACCCAACTGTGCATATGAGACCAAGCTTGTGAAGCACTTTACCTCCACAAAGCAGTAAAGTAATTGTAGGACAAACACCAGTGGTTTACACTGCTTTGGCTTTGACGTGGGAGGTAACACAGAATCAGGGCTCAGTTCCTACGGTTTTGAAAGAAGATGAGATTTTTAAGTGGTCACATCTTTTCAGCTGTCCGGGAGAGAGTGAGTTGTGTTGCATTTTCCAGGGCTGTCATTGTTCAAAAGTAAAATTTAGTTTTCTGGAACATTAAACCCCTCAAAGTTTGAAAAATAAACGACTAGACAGACGACCTGAAAATGAAGGTCAGGAAATCAAAAGGACTATGACTACCTTTAGAGTAGTTATAAAAACAAAAATGCCTAGATATGCATCTGAGTTGTCCCTCCCCCACTGTCCTGTTGATCCATGTGGCTACAAAGTCAGGCCAGGATATCTCCCCTTCCATGAGGTCTAGAGAGGATCCTACAAAACTTCCAGGAAACTTGGCAGTCAGTGGGACCCTGCCCTAATACAAAACAGGTGACACGGAGCTTGGAGCCAAGCCAGGACAGCCCACAGGGTTTCACAAAGCAGGTTCTGCTCTCTGGGTCTTTGTCCCTATAAGAGGTGACTTCTTAGGACCTGGCTACAACGCGGTAATTTCAGAACTGCAAATTTTTCTACTCCGCTACTCCTGACCAGCTGAATCATTTGCTTTACTGAATCTGTGCCCGTGCCGTATGCTAATGCCAGTAATCGGGATGTAGGTGTGTTAGAACCACTGCAGCTGCTCCACTGCTTGGGAGACTCCAGGGTGTGAGAGGGAGGCAGGAGAGGTGCTGCACCCTTCTGACTTCATCACTGCTAATCGCAGCTCTTGGATCTCTTCCCCTGCCCTCAATTCTTATGCAAACATTTAGAAGAAGTAGGCAGAAAAAAAGGCACAAAACAGGAGACATAAAGAGTGCAAAGCCTCACAGGAGCGCACAAAGCACAAAATGTCTCTTCTGCGTGTTCAAAAGACGCTTCCCAGCTCCTTGCGCTAGGCAGGAGTGTGTGAGCCGGGATTCAGAGCTCCCCTCCCACTGAGCTCGCAGCTAAAGCCCTCCCCCAGTTCCCAGGGTCTTCAAATGAAGATTTGCATAGTAGTTCCAGATCATTCCCGAGGGAAGGGACAATGGCTCTCTCAAGGCCCTCTTCCCCCCATCCCTCCCTCCCAAAGCTGATAAAGCACTGGTGAAAAGGGGAACAAAGGATTTACAGATGTCAGAATATTGATTTCTGCCGTTCCAGGACTACAGGGAGAAGATGAATAAAACTTTTGCCCCCAGAAACTTCGTAGAGTTTGAGACACTGACGCTATCTCTGCAGCACGAACTCCGCGTTTGTTAAAACTCTATCTGATGGAGGCAATATTGCTATTCGAGAGGGATGAGCAGGGCCCTGAAAACGCGAAAATCCACGGGGATGAGATTACAGCCTGCAGTTCCCGAGAGCGCATTTGTTGTTCCCAGACCTGATGAACGGAGGCCCTTCACTGCACGGTGAAAGCAGTTTGCCACCAGGCGGGCCGGGCCGGCATTGCTCCGGGCGCCGGCGGTACCTCCCTCCCGGCGCATCGTGACTCGCTGGTATCCTGCCCTCTCGCTGCCAGCCACCGCTGCACCTGGGAAAAGTAACTGAAAGGAAGGTGAAAGTCTTTGAGTCTTTGGCAAGTGGCCTTTGATTCGGAATCAGGGTGGAATGGAGGTTCTCAAAACTCACTAAATTTCGGGCCATCACCTGAAAGCCAAAGCCTTCTGCTCCCACAACACTACTGTGCACATGGACAGACAACCAGAGCTTGCTTTTGCACTACAAACATTCCTTTTCACTGTACTGCATCAACTCTACCGAACTCCACCTGCACCAGCTCCCTGCAATCGTTCAAATTGTGCTAAACAGAACAGCAACACCATCAAAGTGTCACATGTCACTTGCTGCACGCCCAGCAGGACACTGGTACTGGGCAGCCAAGTGAGTTAACAGGAGTTCTGGCCTGACCTCCACCTGTCCCACCTCTACTCTGAAACAGCTTTCTCTCAGTGACTGGCTACTACCACTTTATACACATACATACATACATATATATATATTTAATATTTTTTTTTCCTGTCCCTTTTCAGAGCTAACTCTGTAGCATTTCTGCACTCAGAAAGTTCCGGGGATGCTGGATCTTTTGTAAAAAGGTAGCTGATGAAAATTCCTCAAAATGTTGGATTTAGGCCTGGATTTTTAAAGGTGATAAGGTATTTTCTAAATCAAGCTCTAGGCCCTCAGATAGGTCAGCTGGGGGAAAACCATACCTGAAACCCTTTCTGCAGGGCACAGTAGTGAGTTTGAGAGGGGCTTCCCATGCCATGGGTCAATAATTCAGTCAGAGCTGCAGAGCCAGAGCTGACTGTTCCCTCATTTCCCACACACCTTTGTAAAAACACATGCTGTCAGGAGGACTGCAATAATCACAGTGATAATAACCATCACATATTGTAGGGTTAAACACATTTCATACAACTACATCAAAACATTAATCACAATACTCTTAAAATATCTAGGTTTCTTTCAATACCTGCCTGTCTTCCCTCAGCTAAAAGAAATTATTCTTACGGAATCTTTTGTGTCTCCCAGCAGTCACTCCTAATTTACATTTAAAGATGTGAATCAGACCCACTAAACTCCTGATACACCTCATACAGAGATTAATCACAGCTGTTGGGATGATGAAGACTAAGACAGACCCATTTTACATCAGTGTAACTCAGACTGCAATGAACCTGCTACCACACTCCAGTTCAGGACAGACTTAAACCCCATTTTCAGTTGCTCTCCACGAGCCCCTTAGAGCTACATGGGTGAGCTCCTGGGGCAGCTGTGCTAAGAGGTGCCACCACTGCCTTCTCCTAAGGGCATTTTCCAGACTGTCAGAGGAGCAAAGGTGTCACGGAAAACCTGGGAGAAGCAAACCTTGGCTGCTCTCACCTCCTGCTTAACACATGCATGTTGTTTTGAGGCTGCAGCAGCACAGCTCACAAACCTGTTTTATTTTAGAGAGAATTTTTCCTCATCCTAGACAGATGTTTGCTTATTTTGCTGGTTCTTTGTTTTCTCTTGTTCACAAACTTTACTGTCTGTTGCTTACTTAAAGGTTTTTTTGCTACAAACAAGAGTAGTTTTGTTTATGTAGCTCCTGCTACAAATTTGCTTTAGGATACAGAACTTAGTCTTAGTTCCATCACCGAAATATTGTACCACATAATTCTCAGATCTTCTGTTTTCCCCCAAAAATCCCCATGCAAATTCCTTTTAAATTAAAAGTCTGATACGTTAGACATGTCATAAGCCTGAATCCAAAGGATGAAGGTGTGGAAAGGCCAAATCTACCTCCAGTGTGGATTTAGCAAAGCAGGTGTGTGTGCACGTGGCAAGCCCCGGTGCTTTGAGGGCTGCTTTGTACAAAATGCATCATGACCATGCTGACAGAACGCTTGTGCAGGTACACACAGTACCTGGGAATAACTTCTTTCAGTATGGGAGCAAAGCTGTCCTTAAAACTATTTATTAATTAAAATCATACAAAAGCAAAGTACTGGAAGAGGTTATTGTAATTTTAAAAAAAATAAGAGAAGAACAAAGAAACCAAAGCACTTTTAACAGTTTACAGTGCCCAGATAAAGTAAATAACTGAGCAATATTTTTATGCCAAGGTGTGTTTCACAACAGCCTTCCAAGGTTCTGGCCATCTTACTATTCCTTTATACTACACAGTAAATTGGACACAAGCCCTGCTCTGAGTGAAAATGGGTAAAGAAATCCTGTTCCCCAGCAGCAAACACATCTCCCCACCATCGTACAGCCATGCCACGCTGCATGCCTTGGTCTTGGCAACAGAGAAGTGACCAATTCCATGGGACCAAGGTGTGCACATGAGCAACCAACCTGCTCCTTCCAACAGCAACCTTGTTTGGAGTAAAACACAATTCCTTCATGCCATTCCTCTCAGACCAGCCCTTACCATCGTCCTTCCCAAAAGCTCCATTTCTTTGCTTTTTTACTGTTATAGTTTCTATAATCACCATGGCAATCTTCTCGTTTTGCTGTGCAGTTTTAAGTGCTGAAAAATGTACTGTCCACCTACACAGCTTCTGCCAAAAGTCAAACAGCCAGGCCCCAATAAAGAACTAAAAAGAGAATCTAGATATTTGTAAATTTTTTTTCCCTAGAGATCTTGTGTTCATTCAAGTAATGTTATTATTTCAGTAGAATCATCCCAGGAATCCGTGTAATTAAAAACACATTAGTGGTAACAGAATTGCACCATTTGAGGGCCCTTTGATCCCCTCATGCCTGGGACATCCCCAGCACTCTCCCTGACCCCACAGCCCGAGGACTTTCCACTCCCTGAACTACTCATCGCTCTCTGCCTGACAGGAGGATGTGGGCAGGTGAGGATCGGCCTCTTCTCCCTGGCAGTAGCAACAGGACAGGAGGAAATGGCCTCCAGCTGCACCAGGGGAGGTTAAGGTTGGACAGCAGGAGTAACTTCTCCACAGAAAGTGTGATCAGGCATTGGAATGGGCTGCTCAGGGAGGTGGTGGAATCACTGTCCCGGGAGGTGTCTGAGGAAAAACTGGACACGGCAATGTTCGCTCAGAGGACGGAGACGATGCTGCCCGAGTGCCATGGTCTGACTGACACGGCAATGTTCGCTCAGAGGACGGACACGATGCTGCCCGAGTGCCATGGTCTGACTGACACGGCAATGTTCGCTCAGAGGACGGACACGATGCTGCCCGAGTGCCATGGTCTGACTGACACGGCAATGTTCGCTCAGAGGACGGAGACGATGCTGCCCGAGTGCCATGGTCTGACTGACACGGCAATGTTCGCTCAGAGGACGGACACGATGCTGCCCGAGGTCCCCTCCCAGCTACGCGAGTCAGCGGCTCTGTCACCGCCTCCGGGCCCAGCTCCCTCAGCCCCGACCGGGCCCGCTCCGCCCTCAGCCCCAAGATGGCGCCGGCCCGCCCCTCAGGCCACTCCGCGTGACGTCATGCCCCGCCCCTCCCGCGCAGGGCGGCGCGTGCGCGCGGGCGGCCCCGCTCAAGGTCAGCGCGGCCGCTGCTGCCGTCGGTTCCGCCCGGCGCGGTTCCGGTTCCGGTCCCGGTCCCGGTGTGCGGACAGGAGGACATGGCGGCCCTCGGACGGGTGTCCCGCCTGCTGCTCGGCGCCGCCGCCCCGCGCTCCCTGCCGGCGCGCGGCATGGCGGCGGCCGGGGCACACGAGGAGGGCGGAGGTAACGGGGCTCTGCGGGGCGAGGGCGGAGCCGGGGCCCGCGGCTGCCCTTGACAGTCGGTGCCCTTCGCTGCGGGAACGGGGCATGGCAGACGCTCGGTGTGGGCCCCCGCCGGGGCTTACACCGTGAGCCCGGATCCCTGTTAGGGACGCGGAGGGGACCCGCGCTGCAGTGAGGGCCGCAGGGTTCATCAGTGCCTCGTTAAGGCGCTAATTGCGGTCACCGCGCCGTCGGGTCGGTAACGCTGATGAAAGCCGAGGTTGTTGTTCTAACCGCTGTCCCGCTGCCCCCGCCCAGCCCGCATGTGGAAGACGTTGACCTTCGTGGTGGCGCTGCCCAGCGTGGCCGTGTGCATGCTGAACTGCTACCTGAAGGCACAGCACGGGCACGAGCGGCCCGAGTTCCTGCCCTACTCCCACCTCCGCATCAGGACCAAGGTACTTCTGCCCGCGCCGCTTTGCAGCCCTCGGTTCCTCCACGGCTGCAGAGCTTCCGCTGACATTGCCATTTTCCTTTCTCCACTGCTGCATCAGGCGGCTGTGGTACCAGCTCGCGGCTGTTTCTGAGGCAGTAAGGGTTTGTCACAGCTCTGATGAAGTACCCATGACATTCACAGGCCTTCCCACCCCAGAGTGATCTTCCTAATGTCTTGCTGAAAAATGTTTCGGTCCTAGAGCTGCTGTACTTAAAAGTAAAACAGATCTAAAAGGTAGAAGTGGAGATCCCAAAAACTAAAAATTGGGGTCTTCATAACACAGCACGGTGGATGTTTCAGTAAGAGCAAAGATTGTGCTGTTCAGAGACTGTGGCTCCCAGCTAAGGGAGAGAGTTTTCCAGTTCTAGCTTCCTATACCCTGGGAGCCAGCTTGCTTAATTCACCAGCCTGTCAAGCTGTGTGATCATAAAAGGTTGGAGTCCAACCTTTGACTCATCTCCACCCTGTCGACCAGATGCTGGCACTAAGTGCTACATCCAGTCTACACCTAAACACCTCCAAGGGACGGTGACCCCAGCAGCCTGGGCAATTTGTCCCAATGTTTAGCACCCCTTTTTGTGAAGAAATTCCTCCTGATGTCCAGCCTGAACCTTCCGTGGCACAGCTTGAGGCTATTTCCTCGTGTCCTGTCACTAATAACCTGTGAGAATTGATGTTTGAGTCTGTACTGTTCTTGGTTTCAGGTGCTGTAGGGATTGTTCACGAGCTGCCACTGGCTCATTTTCTTTCTTCTTTCAACAGCGTTTCCCCTGGGGTGATGGGAATAAAACTCTGTTTCACAACCCCCACGTTAACGCTCTCCCAACTGGTTATGAAGAATAAAACCAAGATCCTGACAACAGCCGGAACTTTGGTTCTCCCCATCATGAACCAGAATGTTGAGTGGGAACCATCATTTCTGGGGTCATAGTTTCAGAAACTCTGTTTCTTCTGAGATGAAGCTGAATGGTGTTGTGGCCCCCGTGTGTACTTGTGAAGGGGCCCTTTAAATAAACAACTCTGAACGTGAATTTGGTATTTGACTTGTTTACCTGAATCCTTAGGAGTTTTCTAGTTCAGTGTTGGCATAAAGCATTAAAGTTTCCCACAGGACAGAGTGCAGGAGCAAAGGGGTTTGACTGCCTGAATGGTAACACATGTTCCTGTCTGTAACACAAACAACAGGAATGCATTTGGCATAGGACATGAATCAATTTCATATTCTTCGTGTCTGGTTTAACTGATGACTCTAAACTCACAGCCAGAACAGATACGTAGATTAAAATTCAGTATATACTGAAGCACATTCTCCATTATCAGCTTTTGCAATATTTATTAACAGTCATGAAGGTGATTTTCTCTTGGTCCCTTCTGGCAGAGGGAGTGGCAGCAAAGATGTTGAGCTAAGCTCTGCCTTCACACTGTTCACCTTCAGCTCTCAAATTTTCAGGTGTATCAGCACATATCTTGCTCACCACCCTGCTTTCCATAAAGCTGCAGTCTGTACAAAGTCTCTCACACAGGTTTTGCAGAAGAAAACACAATTTTGGTTCTACTGCTTATGTGTGTATAACGTGTACTGTGTCATGCAGAACCTGCTTGAAGCAGAAGGAAATAGCCAACAGCATGAGCCTGTGCCAGTACAGCTTTAATTTTCAAGTTTTTGCTCACTGCAAGTCAACCATTTTCAAGTTCTTACTATAACTTCTGTATTTTTTGCACAATGTGAAACTGAGCTCTATCTCAGCTGTCATTAACGTGGTTCTTCCCAAAAGGTAGAACACAGCAGCTGCTTTGGCATCTTGCCGTTGAAGGGAGTGATGGATGGGAAGAGAGAATCTCAAAGTGGTACTGCAGGATGCCCTTCCCCGTGCTTCCATGTGATTTTTTTGTCTGCTTACCAGTTTGTTGAGACAAAGTTTTCCTGTGTTGAAAGTACAAGGCACTGATGGGCACAGTTGTTTTAAAGCTGACAAAGTCATGTTACACTTAGCCCTACATGAAGATCATAGAAAAGCAAACTGGTTTTGTGTGTTATTCCTTAAAAAAGAAAAGCTACAGTCAGCTGTCTCCAAAATGCTGTTTATAGATTCTTCCCTTAGACCTGCTGCACTTTGCCAAAAGCCTGTTTTTTCAGTGCTGTATTTCAGCCCTGTGCTGACACTGTAGGAGCTCTCTGCACCTGAGAACAGGAGGGTGGCTCACCTGGCTCTGTGACTGGCACAGGAACAGCCTCAGGCTGCAGCACTTCTGATCTCTGCACAAGGCCCACAGGACTCAGTGTCTGGGGTCTGTGAGGGGCTGTGGTGCAGACAGGCCAGCTATAATGTTTGAGAACTGCATCTTTTTTTTTTTTTTTAAGTAAAACCTTTAAATAATTAGTAGTAATTAAAAGCAGAGAGTGAAGCTTTCTTTTTTTTTTTCTCACTGTAATTCTAGAATTATGAAGTTATCTTTTGTCCCCAGGCCATAATATCTTTTTTACCTGTGTTGGTGAAAGGAGAGGGGCAAGCTTTGCCTCATCCCTGTGTGAGGATCAAACTCCAGAAATGTGTAATGCTAAAGGAGAGAGAATTCAAGTTCATGGATGTGTTGGTACCTCAGAAAAGGCTGAAGTAACCTCTGCATTCAAAGGCTTCTCTTCAGCTGCTGAGCAGGCCACTTCCATCCCTCCTAGGGGGCACAATCAGACTCTAGTGCACAGTTACCTACTTGAACAAAATATAACCTGGTTGTATTTATTTTAGCCAAGCTGTTGCAGGTCCACTAGTGCTCTTAAACCATCTCTGTAGCCGACACAAAATAGTGCTTAAGCCCTTCAGCATTCAGCATTACAAGAAACTAATTTCATCACCAAAACTCAGCAGCATAGAGATGACAGAAAGAACATCAACCCCCTTCATATTCTTTTGAAACACTTTCAAGAGTTACATACATAAGCAAGAGCAGTCAGTCAAAAAGAACCCACCTCAGCCCACGGCAAGCAGCATTGCCCCATTACAGAGTACATTCAGCAGGAAGTTAGTTCACATGGAGTTTTAAGCCGTTAGATGCTGAACCACCGCCAAGTTTCACTGGCAAGGAGGCAGCAGTTACCGCACGATCCAGTCTTTTTTTTTTTTTTTTTCTTTCAGCTGTTTGTTTTCACAAGCAGAGAATATCTGTCACTTCCTAGAAGGCAGTTAACAAAGGTCTTCTCCAGGTGGCATGTGTGGTACACCTGGTGATGGCTTAGTCCAAAGGCTCCTCTTAGTGACTCCAGCCATACAGCCAACATCAAGAGGAGTTTTCAGTTTTTCCTTTACTTGGGCCCATGAACTCCAGGCCCTCAATGGGTATGTCCTTTTCCTTGATTGCTTTCTGAAAAGAAGAAAAAGAAAACCAAATAATTAAATTCAGCACTTCTTTATAGGGCTACGTGATGTTCTCTTTGGTACGAAACACAGAACCACAGAATCAGTCAGGCTGTAAAACAGCTCTGAGATCATCGAGTCCAACCTATGACCCATGAGTAATAAAAGCACCGTGTCAACCAGACCATGGCCATGCCCAGGCTCTCCCTAAACCCTGACTACACCACCTCCCTGGGCAGCCCATTCCAACGTCTGATCACCCTTTCTGTGAAAAAATTCCTCCTAATGTCCAACCTAAACCTCCCTGCTGCAGCTTAAATCTGTAACCTCTTGTGCTAACGCTTGTTGCCTGAATAGAAATCATGTAAAAACACAAGTGATCTAGAAAAAGTAATCTTAAAGGCTGGTTTGAATAAAGCTTCAGCGTTTGAGTTGCTGAAGGACGTACTGAGAACTCCCTGAACTACAGTCGGTCTGACAGAAACGTGCTGCAGCCCCTACACAGCGGCCTTAAGAAGCACAATAAAAACAGGAGACGCCTGGAAAATACTCCATGTCATGACCAGGGCATGACCATGACAGACCAGGGCGAGAGAAACGCAGAGCTGCGTGTGGGGCCGCTGGTGAGGCCTGAGGCTGCCCTGGGCTAGCGGGCCGGCGGTAGGAAGGGTCAGCGGGGGGAAGGACGCTCGGGGACGGCGTGAAGGAGGCCGGGCCGGACGCACCTGCACGCAGAGCTGGTAGCGCTTGAAGAGCTGCCCGCAGGGGTCGCCGGCGCTGTCGCCCTTGAGGAACTTCTCGGCGAACCAGCGGTTGAAGCACTGGTCGTACTCGCGCTTCAGCTCGGTGCACGCCTCACCCACGCTGTTCATCGCGCCGCGCCGGGCCGGGCCGGGCCGGGCCGGGCGCGCCGCCCCGTGACGCACATCCGGCGCGCCGGCGGCGTCCCGCGATGCGCGCGCTGCTCGTCGGGCGGTGGCTCCGCGCCGGGCGGGGTCCCCCGCGCCCCGAGAGCCGGCACGGCGGGCCCCGGCCGCACGGAGCGCTCCGGGTAACGCCGCGGACACCGCTCCGGGTAACGCCGCGGACACCGCTCCGGGCAGCGGCAGCAGCGTCAAACACCGGCTGCGTTCCCGCTGAAGGGACAGCAAGCGGCGGGTCCCTGCCAGTGGCCTGGATTTGATGACCTTAAAGGTCTTTTCCAGCCTTAGCGATCTTAGGATTCTTTGTAAACTCCGGTTTTGACGCGTAACAAGTGTCTAATTAAAAGAAAGTAGCACTGTTAAACTTGCTAATTTTTGACTTTGTCCGTATTGATGCTTTTGTGCAGCACAAGGTGTCGGTGGAAGTGCTGGACCGCTTGGAGCACCTGGCCCTGGTGGATTTCCGGGATTCGGCGAGCGTGGAGCGGCTGCACAAAGCGATCCAGTTTGCTGATCAGCTTCATCAAGTAAACACCGACGGCGTGGAACCGATGGATTCAGTGCTGGAGGACAGGTGGTGAATCGCAGCAGCCTCCTTTTATCTGTTAATGCCTCAGACTGTTTGCTTCTGGGACCTCTTTTCCCTGGGAATCACCATGCACGTGGCCCCTTTGCTCAAAACGTCTTCCTGTGGTTGTGTGTGGGAGAAAGGTGTCATTGGCACGTGTAATTTTTATGTGTGAGCAAAGCAAAGGTGAACTTCAGTTCTTTAATCTGTCTTAACTGTCACACTGCTCCCCAGATGCCTGCCAGTGCCATTCTTGGGTGCTTCAAAATGTTCCAGTAGTTGTCTCAGTGTTTATTTAAGAGATCAAAACCAGATTTGGAGATAAGCCACCCTTCCTACCTCATATTCACAGAACAGCTTAAAGACAACCAGTAATCTTTGTCTTTCAGGTGTCTGTATCTCAGACAAGATGATGTGACAGAAGGCAACTGCACCAAAGAACTGCTGGAAAATGCCAGAGAGAAAGTAGAGGAGTATTTTGTAGCTCCACCAGGTATTGACTTGCTTACAAAAATCTCTTAATCTCACCTGAATTAACCTGAAGAAAATAACCTGCCATAGCTGCATTTACTTTCAGAAATACTAGTCAGTAATAGAGAGCAGTAAAAGAAATGACTGTAGCCATCTGTGTAAAACAGTGTGCAGTTTATTAGTCCAGAAGCAGCACAGAGGCTGGCCTGACTCTGAAGTTACTGCACATGTTGAGAAATTCCTTACAGGAAGTCAGGCAGGACTTACTTTCCTGACTTTCTCAGGATATTTAGGCAGCCTGTACACGGAGTAAACTGCAGAAGCACTTCCATGCCAAGGTGTCCTGCCCACAAGGTAACTTACAGCTGGTCTCACACAACTTGTTTTATGTTTTCTCTCAGGTAACATCCCTTTACCAAAGCTGGAAGAAGGAGAGACTTTTCTGCAGGGCTCTTAGTGACAGCCCAGAGCCTAAATGCCCTTTGAGTATTTTATTTGGGGGAAATGGAAGTTTTGTGCAGTCACAGCTGAAACACACTGGCATGTATTTTGGTCAAAAGAAGAGCACTTGCAAGACAGAAGAAAGAAAGTGTAAAAGTTTAGTAGTGCTGCTGGAATATTCAATGTCTCTGAAGCTGGATGGCAGCATGGCAGATGATCTTGGTGCTTTTATTTGCAAAGTGAATTTGCTGTCTGGAGGTGAGAGCAAACCCTCGTCCCACTCTTCATTGTGCAATTACCTAATTATTTGTTTAAGCATCCATAATATACTCATATAGATGCATAAAACATGTAATTACTAAGATACTCGAATTCTTTCAAGGGTATTGAAATAAAGCCTGTATTTAACACCACTGATCCAATTCTCTGCAAAGCTGTAACACTGTATTATTGCTTTAGCCTCAGACTTGTCACGATTCACACCCTGCAAATGTTGAAGTTTTACAAATATACAAGCTCAGCCTGTAAGTAATTTATGAGGTGTATAGAAATCATAACAAGGAAAGACTTCAAATATCTGTCAAACAATATGATTAATACCACAATCGTAATATCAAGTAATTCCCATTTTGAGAAGTTCCCCCTTTGATCTGTCCATTTTGGCCTCTTCTTTTGACCATCAGAGAGAATGGGGAAAAAGGAAGAGGAATTTGAGAGGGAACTGAATGGCTGCAGGAGCTTGTAACCCAAAATAGCATCGAGTAACTATTTAAAGGCAACAGCTAAACCAACAATTTGGACAAGATGATCCCACACTCCCAATGCAGCACAGGCTAAACTTAAAACTGCCAGTTCAGTGCTGCTCCCACACACTCCAGTGAGAGAACAGACTGCCTGATGCTTGTTCCCTGCAGCCCAAGCCTCAAAGTGGAAAACGCACATCTCCTTAATGAAGGGGCTTGATGCAACTTCACCACAAATAAGGGAATTACAACCTTGACTCAGACACCTGTAACCACCAAAAAGAAAAGCTCACAGAGGGCAGATGAGCTGCCTGTGGGGCAGGGCATGTCAGTGCCTCAGTGGGTCTAACACTGGTGGTGCTGAGCCCCCCTGGGCCCTGGGTGCACTTTGAGAGAGGGAGAGAGACCCCTCATGTGCTAGCTCCCCTGCATTCACTGCAGCCCTCAGTAAATGGATCCAGTTTCTCTGGAGACCATGGAGACAACCTCATTTAGAGCTGCTGACATTTTTCCACCACCACAAAACTGTAGATATAAAATTGGATTGGAAGCTCTTGCATATAAACCAGGTTTACATAGAAAATTTCAATGTGGAGATTACTTCGCCTTTGTGGAAAGAAAAAGAAGATGGAAGTTGTTTTATTGCTAATAATGATTATTTCATGTTTTGGTATTAACTAGGAGCCCCAGGAAGCCCCAGGAAAAAGCTCTGTTAGTAAAGTGATGGGTTGTGCAACACAGAGTAAAAAACCACCTCTGCAACTCAGAGTAAAAACCCACCTCATGAAAAGTGCTTACAGCCTAAACTGGGAGAGCAATCTCATGAGATACCTTATCCATTACCCAGTCTTCTTCAGCACCTCCTCTACCCCAGCTATCATCTCCTGTGTTTATTTGTTCTGCCTTTCCCTGCAGCTCTGTCCCGAGGGAAACTGCACTTTTATACTCTTGATTAACAAGCAGGACTCTCATGTATCCCAGGCTTTAATGTTTCTCATTAACAACGTGCCTCTCACCCACACTGACATTTCCTGCAGTCGTCATCACAATTGTTCCTTCAGCAAACCATTTCTTAATAAATGCGGAGAAATCTGCCTGCAGCTACCAAACACAACCACCTCCTCAGAGATTTCGTGGGTGTTTCTGAACTTCAGTGGAAGCACTTGGAGGATTGTTAAATGCTTCCATTCTGTCAGCACAAAACTGTCCAGTACTCAACGAACTACCGCAAGTGCTGCAGATACTGAACACAGTTCTGGAAATTAATTAATTACTGTGGCCCCAAGACCACTCAAAACTTCACGTTTCTAGCAAAAGAACACAAGCAAAGTTGTGAATTGTATCTCTAATTGGAGTGCTAAAACCTGGGAGTCAGGAGTTATTCCTGAGGTATTCTAGAGTGACAAAAGTATTACATTATGCAGTTTCAGTATTTCTGGGGGCCGTGTATTCTTCTGAGGTTGCCTTAGAGTTTGCAAAAGCAAAGAGTTGCTTGCAGTTATGCTGCTTTTGCTCTGAATGACACTGAGCAGGTAACTACACTGTATGAATATGCAAAATATTTACATTTCAAGTGAGGTGAATGACTGCTCTTGAGGTGGGCTTTTTAAAAATTCTACAAGGAAATGGGAGTCCTACCAACCAGTATTTAAAAACCTCTTTTAAATCATCCTGTGCTGTTTGCTGTAGACATGGTTCAGAGTCCTGTTATTAACAGATCACCGGCTGTGGAAGACTCAACAGCAATGTTCTATCTGCTGACAAGAGTGTAAGCAGAAAGTGCCCCAGGGAGAGTGAAACTAAGAAAACAGAGCACTGAGGTTCTACCAAAACATCTTGCTTCATTTAAACAAAAAAAAACAAACCTCCAAAACAAAACCAACCCAACCAACCAACCAAAATAACCCCCAAACCAAACACAAACAAAAAAGACAAGAGTTGCAGAAATAGTGATGTCTGCAAAAGATGGCATAAAAGTCTGATAGATTTGGTTCACTAAAGGAACAACGTTTGCAGCTGACTTGATCCTACCCAGTAAACATGGGTCAGAGATTTCTACCAGAGGTCATTTAGTGTGACTTGAAAAGACACAACTGAAAACAGACAAGTGAACAGGACAGGTGATCAAGTGCCACTCTCAAGCTATGGATCTCCGTCCTTTGACATGGGTGGACTTCACTCCCAGCAAAGGGTCTATTACTGAAACAGCTGCCCCAGGTGATATCCCAGTATTCTTTCAGTAATATCACATACTGTTGAAAGGGCTATTCCCAACAAGAGCTTGTTCCAAAGAGAAACAAAGTCTCTTATTGGTCAGAGTCATCATCTCTGTGATCCAGGCTGGGGCAAGTAATAAAATGGCTTTTGGGGCCCACATATCAGCTATGGAAAGGTGTTTTACAGAAGCTGGTGGACACAGCTTCTATAAACAGCTGGGGCATTGCAATGCCTTGGAGACTGAGCATACTTTAAGGAACAAGTTTTTTACCCAGGATCACCTGATGACGATGCCACACAGAATCACAGAATTAGATTAGGAAAGACTTCTGAAATTTTCAAGTCCAGTCGGTGACCGAACACCACCATGCCAAGCAGACCACGGCACTCAGTGTCATGTCCAGTCTTTCGTTGAACACCTCCAGGGACAGGGACACCACCCTTGGGCAGCCCCTTCCAGTCTCTAACCACCAGTTCTGTGAAGAAAGTCCTCCTAACGTCCAACCTAAGCGTCCCCTGGCGCAGCAGACCAGTAGCTCGGGAGTCAGGGGTGGAAGCTTTCCATGCAGAGCCCAAACCCACGAGATCATCCCAGAGGGTGCGCCCTGCTCTCCCGTCACCTCCCGCACTCCGCGGGTCGCCATGGGAACGGACGCGGAGCATCCCGGGCCGCAAGACAACGCCGCAGTAAAACCCGGCCGGGCGCCGCGCCGCAGCCAATGGGCGCTCAGGGAACGGCAGCACTGGCCAATGGGCGCCCGGGAGGCGGTGCCGGTGGCCAATGGGGGGCGGCCGGCGCGCAGGGGGCGGGGCAGAGGCGCTGCGAGGCGCGCACGGAGCAGAGCGCAGCGCCGTCCGCTCTGCAGCGCCCGAGCGGTGAGGGACGGGGCGCGGGCGCTCCAGAGACTCAGCCCTCCCGGAGCCCGGGCACCTCGCGTGTCCCGGCGGCTCCTCCGTGCCTGGGCTCTTCCCCGGCCGCCGCCTCCGGTTTCCCCGCATCCCCGGCAGCTGCCGGGGTGGCGGCACCCTGTAGCCATGCGGGACCCCGAGCCCTTGGCCGCGCGTGCCGGGCTTTCTTGGCCTCCCTCGGGGGAGCGAAGGGCCGTCGGGCCGGGCGATGCAGCGGCCGCGCTCTCTCGCGGAGCTCCCGGGCGGCGCCGGGCTGGAGCGGGGCTGGGGCGGGCCGGGAGGGCGGCGGTGCGTGTGTGGCTCCCGGCCGGAGAGCGGGTGCTGGACGTGAGCCGGCGTTTGAGCCGCCGCCGCCGCTCGGGCCGTGCCCGTGCCCGTGCCCGTGCCCGTGCCCGGCACGCCCAGCCAGGGCGGGGGCACCGCGCGGCGATACGGGGGCTGCTTGGCAGCAGGTGGTTCTGGCAGGTGCTCCTGCAACTTTGAATTTCCTTCTTTTTCTCTCCAAGCAGGCAATCATGAGTGATCGAAAGGCAGTGATCAAAAATGCGGACATGTCAGAAGAGATGCAGCAAGACTCGGTGGAATGTGCAACTCAAGCCTTGGAGAAATACAACATTGAGAAGGACATCGCTGCTCACATAAAGAAGGTAGATGTTGGCTTGTTATGTGCTCATGAAAAATCAATCGGGGAGAACGCTGCTAGGCAAGTAGCTCTAGAGAAACGAGTTCTAGAGACACCAGATAATCAAGTTAGACTTTGTCTCTTTCTGTTCCATTCCCCACCCTTTATGTGGACCTTTCTAGGTCCTTCTGCTTTTCTCTTGTAGTGCCTAACACCTTTTCTGCCACTGTCCCGTTGTCCAGCTGAGCAGAGAGTGGCAGCTGACTGTCCCTGTGACTGATGAGCTGGTACAAGACACGGGCTCTGTGCAGCCTATTTAAAGAGTGGTGGTTTGCCGACCATGTAATAATGGGTTTGGTTTTTTGCCTTTCCCACCACATGTAAGACAAGCTGTTCATGCTAATGCTGAACAGATGGTTCATAGCTTACATTTTGTCACATTTTCTCTCTTGACTCCTACTGGGAGCTTGACTGAGCTGCAGGGAGCTGAAGGGTTTGGTTGAGCAGAACAGAAACTTCCATGTCCTCAGAAAAATCTCTTCAGCTGACAGCTGTTAGGTACTGCAGTATAAATCCACTGACTGCATGGGTATGCTCACTGTAGACCTGTACACAGGATTTTATTTGTAGCAGGCTCATGACAGCAGCATGTCACATCATCATCTCATGACCAGGTGTCAGGGATATGGCAGAGAATTTTCCATCAAGTGTCCTTTCAGCATCCTTACTGCAAAAAACAGCTAATGAAGTCAAAATACCAGTTTTGTTGGAGATTCAGAACAAGCAAATTCTTAGTAGTTATGGTTTGAGATCATGGCATGACTGCAGGGGAAAAGTTACCTCCCCAAACATATGTTTTAAGCTCATTCCTGCTCTGCTTGGAAGCACTTTTTTTTTTGTATGACTAAGCAGCAGATGAGTTATAAAGTGACAGATGATCCTTGTGCTTAAGAGCATATGCTGCTCCTTAATTGCCTTCTTCCAAAAGTGATACTTGTTATCAAGTGACAAATCATTGCCAAAAAAACCTCCCCAACTGTTAGACAATATTAGTATAATTACCATGAAAATGCTGACTTTCTAATTCTCAATTCTGTAGGAATTTGACAAGAAATACAATCCCACGTGGCACTGCATCGTGGGAAGGAACTTTGGCAGCTACGTGACTCATGAGACCAAGCACTTCATCTACTTCTACCTCGGCCAAGTCGCTATTCTTCTTTTCAAGTCTGGCTAGAACCATGGACTGTTACTGAAACTTGCATCCAGTTACAGGACTGCACACTGATTCCCACCTTCAGCCTTCCTGGGGAAACACATCTTGATCTTCAGGTCTTTTGTTGTGTTGTTAATGGTCAGGGATTTTGCTGTAGCGGCTGGTATTTTCATTGTGGCTATATATAGAAGCAAAAATGTCTTCCTTGTATTTATTTTCTTTCAAAAGATGGCTTCTTTGCTAATAAAACTGTTGGAACAAGTTTATCCCTTTGCCCTCTTGAATTACCCTCTTTTTTGCCATGCGAATGAAGGATGAACATCCCCACCTCTATTCCCACACCCCAAATCCATCCTTTCTCAGGAAACCTTCTTACAAGACTGATTTAAGTAGAAGAAAGTTGATGCAGAGCCCTTTTATTTCATAAGCCTTCCATTTGCCTTTGAAAGAAGGAGTCATGGGAAAAAATCCTTAAACTCCACATGACAAAGATAATAACAGCTTCATAAAAGTCTGTAGTTATTTCATAAATCCAAGTTAGTTCTCACAAGTATAATGCCCTCCTTTAAAGCTTAGTAAAAAAAGGTATCTTATTTGGAGACTAATCAGTCTCTTTCTTTATCCACTCCCACTGCCAACGTGCTTCGCTTGTCAGCGTTGCTCAGTTTTGGCCACATCCTTTACATTGCACTTGAAGTGAAATGCAAGTGTAAGAAACACCACTGGAGTCACTCCCCAGGTTTCTTGGTGGGGAGAGGTAACTTGTGTTCTTCTGAGTCTAGCTGCTGAGCAAGTATCTGCTGCACAACTTCTTAGAACTCCTTTTGATATCGTTAAAATTCCACAGCTTTCATACCCCTCATGAAAATGATACTTTTGGTGTTTTGCTCCCCAGACTCACAGTTTGAAACCTGAGTGAATGGCAACAATGCCAAAGTTTAAATTCTCATAATCCACTTTGAAAAAGCCTGCATCTTCTATCATTGCCTTCAGCTCCTCCTGAAAAATAAGTGCCATAAGTATTAACAACCTGAAGGCCTGTAAGCCAGCTGGTCACAAGTTATGCTGGAATTGTGTTTTGTGTGTTAATGAATCTGGGGAAATCCTGCCTTACCTGAGGGGGGAACTGTCGGATGCTCTCCACAAGATACTGGTAAGACTTCCAGTCACCAGCAATAACCTCACCCAGAACAGGGATAACCTGGAAACTGTAGAGATCATAGAGCCTGCACAGAGAGATGGTAAATACAGATTAATAGAAACAAATTTAAACCCTCTCCAACACGAGCTGGTCTCTGTGCCACTAGGCTATGCAGTGTGTAGCTGAGTTTAAAAGTGCACCAAGATGTGGTCTCAAAGTGTCTCCACCTTTTATTCTGTCTGTACAAACAAGAGAGCCTTGTGACCTGGCATAAAGCATCACCATGTTCCTACCTGGAAAGAAGAGGGTTGTTGACATGACTAAATTCAAGGCAGAGAAATCTTCCTCCTGGTTTCAGCACACGATAGGCCTCTTGAAGTGCCTGAGACAAAGCAGATGTGATAAGTTTGCTTCTGTTGAACAGCACCTGCCTGTTATCATGCCATGTGATATTATCATGCAACTCCGATGAACTGAGGGAAATTAAGAGTATCCTGACTGGCAATCTGCAATATTTACTGTAGAGAAGCATCCCAAGTATAAAAAAACCCCCAAATGTGCCACAAACCCAAAGCACAAATACTCTTGCTGTTACATAAATAGATTTTTACAAGGCTTTGTGTCAAAACTGTGATGTTGGGTTTGCAATTTTCTTTTCTTTCCCTACTCGCAGTTGATGAAAGTTTGTTGGCAGAGCTCTTATAATTACAGACCAAACACAAAAGGGAGAAGGTGACTCAGCTACAAGAAACTGAAAATCAAAAACAGGCATGATAATTTTTTTTCAATCAAAAGATTTTACTGTGAGGCACACCCGGAGGTTCAAAGAAGGAATGATACTGGGCTTCGAATGAGCAACGTGTAAGAACAGGAAGGAAAGAGAAAGAAGAAGAAAATCTTTGGCTACTTTGCAAATTCCATCCTGCATCAATATAGAATACCTAACAAGAATCTAGACAAAATCCTGTTTAAAACTGTATGTTTTTTCATACAAGAGCAGAGTTGTATTCCAGAACCTCTGAAGGTTGTACATCTGCTTTACTTCAACTGTCTTGTTCCTATGGGATAAAATATCAACACTACACAGGAGCTCTGCAAAAGAGTTGGCAGCTTGGGTGTGTTTTGTATCAGGTCTCCAGGGAGCTCTGCTACCAGCCTGCTGTGTGCATGAAGGCAAAGAGCCTGTGCTTTGGAAGGGTGCAGACAAAGCACCAGGAAAAGCCACATGCACATTAAGTTTAAAGGCATATGGTTCAAGGTGGTTTGGATGCAAATGCTTCACCTTCCACAGGAGCTCTGCCAAGGTTGTAACATACTCCTCCGAAACAGACAAGGAGTGCATCCAGACAGGTGTCGCCCCCACAACAGCCAGTCCTTCTCAAAGGACAGAGATAGTTCAGAACAAAGAGTACTACTTATCCTAATTAAAATCGTACTTGTTCTTTATGGGAAGCTCTGCCACCAGCCCGTGTAAAGACACTCAGCAGAAGTGGGCTGAACAGCCTGGTTCAACAGCAGTGGGGGCAGCAGCCTCCTCCCCACTCTGCTCTGGCAGTTCTGTTGGCTCAGGCAGGGAAACAAAAGGGGACAGGAAGCATTGGACCCACTGTTGGTGGGCTGTAGATCAGGTGCTGCAGGAAGATTTGAGACATGCAGACTGACTGCCCCGTGCACGTGTAGATCCATCCATTCCATAGGCCAGGAGAAGGTGGGGAATGACTGTAGCATGCAGCCCCTTGCCTTAGGAAGACACTGTGTAGCTTGCCAAGCTGGAAGGATCGGGTGCAACTGGTATAAATCTATCTTTTTATGACAAAGGTGGGGCACTTAATTGCATTTACTATTAACACAAGTTGCATACTACATGGCACTTATTTTAAATGTTTCAGGAGTAGACTAAGACCTTCCTTTATCCAAAGCAGTTCCTACTTTGCATCCCTTGAAATATCATAAGGAGCCCATGTCAGGATACACTATAGTAACTTACCAAATCGATACGAGTTACATTTCGGATTCCAAAGGCAATTGTGTAAACATCAAACTTATCATCATCAAAGGGTAACTCTTCAGCATTCCCAAGTACCCAGGACAAGCCTGTAGTGAAAGACAAGTCATACAACTGAGCTCAGACTGCTCCAGAAAGGCTAGAACTTACCCATTCTAGAAGGAATTGATTATTTTTAAAGTCATATTGAAAACAAATATTTCCATTTTGCAGTTATGTTAGAAGAAAGACACCTTGGCCTCTACTTGTGAATTTTTCAAGACAGAGTAGTTCATTTTGCAGATCAGCCAAAACAATGTTCTGCACATACACACCGTGTGTATATGCCACAAAGATTTTTACCCAAAACTTGCATAATAGTGGAAAGCACTGTTGGCTGCCATTTGTTTATGGCAAAGTTGTAAAAAGAGAATCTCTGCTTAAAGTGTAGTTATAGACAATTACTAACATCTTGCCATGCAACAATGGCCAAAACACTTAACACATTTTGCTAGGAAGCTCCCACAGGTTGAGGAACATGAAAAGCCACACTCCCTCCATCAGGACCACCAGTATGTGATGCAGCTGCAGCTGTGTTGCTTCCTAGCCCCCAAAGGATCAAGACCATGTCTGTCTGTGGAGCATGGATGTCCACGCTATTGGCAAGCAGACAAAATGCACAATCAGTGACTGTGCAACTCATGTTCCTTTTCCCCATGCACAGCTCCCACTCTACCTGAATGTACATAGGGAAACAGCAAAAAAAAACTCTGTCCCTTATGATTTCTTGCTATCAGGAATGTTACTGCCACAGTACAATGCATTTATTTACCTTCAGAGTAGCCAAGGTGCTGTGCTTTCTGCTTCCCAACTTTTAACATTTCTCTGTTGATGTCACAGACCACCACTTGGGAATCCCCTAGTGAATTAAAATTGTCTTTCTGGTAACTCTCAAAAATTTCCTGCCATGACAAATTCTGATGGTGCTTTAGCTTCCTCTGGAGCTGGCGTTGTCGTACAGAGCGAACATAATTAATGAATCGAAAGGCAATGTCACCTGCAGTTGTTTCAAAGGAAAGATACACATTTTGTAATGTTTTCTGACTCCAGGAAGTTGAAACATAAGGCTTTGAACATCCAACCGACTTACTATTTCTTTTTAGTCGTATATATTTATAAAAACACTCCCTCAAACATACTGTGATAGACACAGAAAGAGTGTGTGTGTACATGTATATAGACAAAAAGGGACTTATTAAGATCAAAGAGTCCATGACATTCTACAAATTACCACAGTTTCCCATAACATATCATGGCAGGACTATAACACTTTCACACAAAGATATCAGTTCTCACCCCTTCTCTGGGAAAGTCAAGTAGATGCTTCACTAGTTTTAAAGACGGGGAGCTAAAGGCGAGAGAAAAACCTCAGCAGGACATGTAATTCTGAGCAGACTTCAACAGCTGAAAAACAGTGTGGCATTGTCATGTGGAACTCACCAAAATTATTTACCTGTTCCCCCAGCAACATCAAGGAGGAGTGTTCCTGGGCAAGGGTTCATTTTATGCATGAGGATATCCTTCCACACCCGATGAATTCCTAGAGTCATTGAATCATTCATTACATCGTATTTCTTGGCCACATTTTCAAAGACCTGATAAACTGCAAAGAAAGAGCAATGGGAATGAGATGCAATTTACTTAAAAATGCTTATGTCTAAGTAAAACGTGACCTTTATTGCCCCGTGGAGGTCTGTCCACTATGTGGAGCTGAAAAATACCACGAGAAAACTCACTACAAAACAAAACAAAAAATTGAATCCACTGAGCCTGTTGCCTGACAAGTCTCTGGAGAAACACAGCCTTCCCGAGCTGAGGGAAGTAACAGCGATATTATTCACCGAGACTCCCGGTAACGCCTCAAACAAGGGCCCGAACACGTCCCCGGCTCTCTGGAGAACGATCACCGGCTGCCGGGAGCCCAGCTCGGCTCCGGGCCCGGCCCGCCCTCTCCCGCCGCCGCCGCCGCCCTCACTTTTCTCCCTCCGCTCCTCCTCCGTCACGTTCTGGAAGCCGAAGTGCATCTCCGGCCCCGCGGCCAAGCCGCGGCGCGCCCGCACAGCGCCGGCGGGCCGGGACAGCAGCGCCCGGCAGCGGCACCGGCACAGCCGCACCGCCGCCATCTTCGGGCTCCGCCGGGGCGGGTCACCGCCGGCGCGGGGGCGGCGCTCCGCCGAGCGCCGCTCCTACCGGGACGGACCCGGGAGCCGCGCTCCGCCGAGCGCCGCTCCTACCGGGACGGACCCGGGAGCCGCGCTCCGCCGAGCGCCGCTCCTACCGGGACGGACCCGGGAACCGCGCTCCGCCGAGCGCCGGACCTGGGAGCCGCGCTCCGCCGAGCGCCGCTCCTACCGGGACGGACCCGGGAGCGGCGCGTTCTCCGCAGCCCAAGGGGCCGCCGCCGCTGCCGGACACGGTCACCGAACCTCCTGGCCCCCGGTGCCACCGCTGCTCCGCGGCGCGACGGAACCTGTGCTGCGAGGACAAACGTGACCGGGAAAAAAACCCCAAAACCCAAACCCAACACAACCCTCACGGTGGACTTGAGTAATTTTGCAAATAGTTTTCTTCAACTTTGTTTTCTCTGTTTTGCTTTTTCCTTCACTTTAGCCTCGTGGGGAACACGAGGGAGGCTGATGAATTGCAAGAGGAGTGAAAGATGCCTCGATTCCAGTCAGGAGCATTAGGACACTTAGACACCTTTCTCTTTTTTTTCTTTTTTTTTTTTTTTCTTTTTTTTTTTTTTTTTCCAAAACCTGCCCTGCTTATCACGTTATTTGAATCATCCAGGAGTTCTGCCAGCTTTGTAGATACAAAGAAGTTGCTTAACCCATTCTCAGGAGAGATGACATCGTGCTATTAAAGTCAGCCCGGGGACTGCATTCCCAGGGCATGAGCTGGGCTCCCTCACCCAGCACCTTCCTGCCATATTGGGACTTTTAGCACCATCATCAGACCACACCTCGATTTTCTCCTCTTTCCCTCATATAATATTGGGACTTTTAGCACCATCATCAGACCACACCTCGATCTTCCCCTCTTTCCCTCATATAATATTTTCTTGACTCTATGTCCTTTGCAGTAGGATGCCCTCCAAAGCATCATGTTTGGTTTTGTTGGGTGTTTTTCTCAGCCTGAGCTATAGTGACAGATGATCTTTGCCTACCAGAGCAGTGACTGGGAGAGTCCCTCTCATGCTGTAGTCACGGACACTGCACAGACACCGGTGACCAGCTGCATTCAGAGAGTTCCAGAACAGGTCAAGCTGGAAGGGACCACTGCGGGTCATATGGTCCAACCTTCCTGCTCCAGCAGGGTCAGCCCAGAGCACATGGCACAGGATTGTGTCCAAACGGTTCTGGAATATCTTCACTGAGGGAGACCCCACAACCTCTCTGGTCAGCCTGTTCCAGTGCACAGTCACCTGCACAGTGAAGAAATTCTTCTTCTTGCTCAGGTGGAACTTCCTGTGCATCAGTTTCTGCCTGTTGTCTGCCTCTTGTCCTATTTATCAGCACCACTGAGAACACCCTGGTCCATCCTCTGACACCCACCCTTTAGACATTTATACACATGAATGAGGTCCCCTGTCAGCCGTCTTTTCTTGAGGCTGAACAGGCCCAGCTTCCTCAGCCTTCCCTCATAGGAGAGATACTCTGGTCGCTTAATCATCCGTGCTGCCCTCCACTGGACCCGCTCCAGGAGCTCCGTGTCTCTCTCGTCCTGAGGAGCACAGAACTGGGCAAAGCACTCCAGATGTGCCTCACCAGGGCCGAGCACCTCCCTGACCTGCTGGCAATGCTCTTCCTAATGCTCCCCAGGAGTCCATTGGCCTTCTTGGCCCCCAAGGCACACTGCTGGCTCAGGGATAGTTTGTTGCCCACGAGGACCCCAAGCTCCATCTCCGCAGAGCCGCTTTCCAGCAGGTCAGACCCCAACCTGTACCGGTGCTCGGGGTATCCCTTCCCCGTCTTCCTTCCTGCGTTCAAGCAGCTCAGCCGTGAAGAAAAAAAAAAAAACAAAGCGACGGGGAAGGGCTGCGCACGGCCTGACAGCCACCAGTCCTGGCCGGGCCCGCGCTGGGTCGGCTGGGCCCCGGGGCCGCCCCAAGGCCGTGCCCCGCCGCGCATCGCCGCCGGTCGCCATGGGAACGGCCGCAAGGCATGCCGGGCTGAAAGAAATTGCTGCGGCAAAACCCTGCAAGAGCGCCGGGCCGGGGCCAATAAGATCTCGGGGTGAGGGTGGCGGTGACCAATGGCTGGCGGCCGGGGCTGAGGGGGCGGGGCTGGGGGCGCTCGGAGGCGCCGGCGGCGCGCGCGGGTCGGTTAAACAGCCGCGGCGGCGGAGCCGAGTGCGTGCCTCGCTCCGCGCCGTCCCCACCGCCACCGGCTCCGCGCCCACTCCACGGTGAGCGCAAGGCGTTGCCGGCCTCGAAAACGGGGCAGGGGAAGCTGGCGAGAGGGGCCGGGTCCGGCTCGGGAAGTCTGGGACTGGGCAGCCCCCGTGCCTGGGCTCTTCCCCGGCCGCCGCCTCCGGTTTCCCCGCATCCCCGGCAGCTGCCGGGGTGGCGGCACCCTGTAGCCATGCGGGACCCCGAGCCCTTGGCCGCGCGTGCCGGGCTTTCTTGGCCTCCCTCGGGGGAGCGAAGGGCCGTCGGGCCGGGCGATGCAGCGGCCGCGCTCTCTCGCGGAGCTCCCGGGCGGCGCCGGGCTGGAGCGGGGCTGGGGCGGGCCGGGAGGGCGGCGGTGCGTGTGTGGCTCCCGGCCGGAGAGCGGGTGCTGGACGTGAGCCGGCGTTTGAGCCGCCGCCGCCGCTCGGGCCGTGCCCGTGCCCGTGCCCGTGCCCGGCATGCCCAGCCAGGGCGGGGGCACCGCGCGGCGATACGGGGGCTGCTTGGCAGCAGGTGGTTCTGGCAGGTGCTCCTGCAACTTTGAATTTCCTTCTTTTTCTCTCCAAGCAGGCAATCATGAGTGATCGAAAGGCAGTGATCAAAAATGCGGACATGTCAGAAGAGATGCAGCAGGATGCTGTGGAATGTGCAACTCAAGCCTTGGAGAAATACAACATTGAGAAGGACATCGCTGCTCACATAAAGAAGGTAGATGTTGGCTTGTTATGTGCTCATGATATCTCTATGCACATGAAAAATCAATCGGGGAGAATGCTGCTAGGCAAGTAGTGCTAGAAAAACAAGTTCTAGAGATGCTAGATAATCAAGTTGGACTTTCTCTTTAGGCTGATGTCCATGTGTTCCTTTACCCACCCTTTCTTTACGTGGCCCTTTCTAGGTGCTGCTTTTTTCTTGCAGCGCCTTCTGCTTATGGCCTTTTTTGCCACTGTCTGTTGTCCACGTGAGGCTAGCGTGGCACCTGACTGTCCCTGTGACTGATGAGCTGGTACAAAACACAGGGACTCTATTGAGCTCTCCTTTGGTTTTCCTCTGAGAGCTGCCTTATTATTCTTGGTTTCATTTGTATTTATCATAATCTTAAGGATCTCTTTACAGTTCTTGCCAGCTGGATCAAAAATAGCAGGGGGAAAGTAGTTCTCTGCAATTCTCTGTAATCACACCTCTCCGTACATAGTGATATAAGCAAAAGACAAAAAAAAAAATCCTGGTGGCTCTGGTTATCTGTTGTTTGCAGTATCTGTGTCATCCTTTATGTAGAATTAACAATACATGAGAAAGATCTAGTTCAGGTTATATTTCCTGCTTCGTCAGCTCAGGAGAACGGGGAAATCAAAGTGCGTCAGTAGAAGTTAAAGCGATCTGAGTGGAAGAGCTGTTGAAATGTTAAGGCCGATTGGACTGAAACTGTCTGGAGTTAACTGCTTGGCATGATGAGCTAAGTTTGATAAAGGTTTAGGCCACAAGCTGTGAATTTTCACATAGGTATGTTAACTTTTACCTAAAACTGTGAATAAGGGCCTCAAGAGCTGGTTCAAGCTGGAAAATAAGGAAGTTATAACTGTCATCAGAAATCACAACATGAGAGATACAAAAGACTGTCCTGAGCCAATGAAAAAAACCCAATAAAGAACAAGAAGCCCCCAGCCCCTAATGTTACTATTAGTCAGAACTGTGAAGGGTGGGGAACCGAGACTGGGAGGGTGTAATTGCCTGGCAGTTTCTTTGTTCGGGGTCCTTCTGAAGGCACCCAGCTGGAGCTGTTCTGCTGCTGTACCGCTCAAAGCCTGGGGCTCTGCTCCAAGATACCGGGGGTGGAGGTAACTTTAAAATTTGGGATACTTGGGGTGGAGAAGCTTCTCTAACATGAGGAGTAATTAATCCATGCAGAACGATTGCTCCTACTAAAGAAATACTTGTTTGCTATCACCAGAATACAGACAGGTTTTTTTTCTCCAGATGCAGAAAGTATCTATGAAAGTTGAAAAGAGAGTTTAGTACTTTTCAGATATCCTTTGTTGCAACTGCTGGGAATTTATAGAGGATTTGTTTGAAAAATATGTAAATCACAACTGCTTAGATTTATTTATTATACTGTTGTTATAGAGCCTGTGGCAGAAAATTTTCTGTTTAGCAGCTGTGCTGCTGATAAACAGTGAAGTCTAAATTATGGCTTTATCTCTGTGAGTACAAAACTAATGGTAAATCTTTTACTTGGGAATTGTAGATTCAATCATGTTATGAATTATGGGGGAATAGAAGACTACTTTCCTTCAACAAAAGTAATGTTTTAAACTTACTACTGCTCAGTTAGGAAGTGCTTTAGGGTTTTTGTGTGTCTGACTAAGCAGCAGATGAGCAATAAGATGTAAATGAAATAATCCTAGTACTTAAGAGCATCTGTTCTTCCTCTGATTGCCTTGCTCAGAAGGTAGATACCTATTAGAAGAGTTCTTAATTTGTAGTGATCTGTTTTACAGGAGTTTGACAAGAAATACAATCCCACGTGGCACTGCATCGTGGGAAGGAACTTTGGCAGCTACGTGACTCATGAGACCAAGCACTTCATCTACTTCTACCTCGGCCAAGTCGCTATTCTTCTTTTCAAGTCTGGCTAGAACCATGGACTGTTACTGAAACTTGCATCCAGTTACAGGACTCTGACTAGTTACTGCAGCCTTCCTGAGGACACAGGCCTTGATCTTCAAGGGCAATGGCAGGGATTATGTTGTAATAGATGAAATTACATCGTGGATATAAAAAGGAAAAGTACCAAAAAAGTCTTCCTTGTATTTATTTTTTTTTTTCGAGAAGGCTCCTCCTTTGCTACTAGAGCTGTTGGAGCAGTTTTGCTTTTGCAAGTTTTATAGCCATCTACTGTATTTCCCAGTTACTGCTAGTGCTATGCAAGTACTGACAGTGTTTAGCTCTTTATGTTCCTAAATTCTCTTATTTTATAGAAGTAAAATCAAAAGAATAATTTTTCCCCTCTTGTTTTGCTGGATGTGCTGTCCCAAAACCTGAGTTGGTTCTTTTTTCTGCTGTCTCTGGAGAAGTGTACTGGAGAATAAAAGCCAAGTTCTACCCCAGCCAGGGTGTTATTTCTGGCTGATTTGTCATGTTGTGGTGATGGTGGATGGCTGGGTCTGGGCGAGCCACGGGGAGTGCTGCCTGAGGGGGTGTGTGGGGCCTGCAGCATTCCCATTGCAGCCCACGGCCACGAGTGCCATTGTGCCTGGGCTCCATCCGGATCCGGCCACGGCTGCGGGTCACTCATCAGTAGCGGGCATGGTCCTGACCCTGGCATGGAGTGGAGCCACCCCTGCGGGCCTGGCAACAAAGGACAGCAGCTGCACTCACAGGGGAGTGGGAGCCCCAGGGGTGCTTGAGTGTGGGTGCCAGGGCTGGCGGTGCTTGTGTTTAACGTGAGCCCGTGTTTGAGCTGCTGCTGCTCGACCTGTGCCCCTGCTGGGCACACCCGGCTGATGCTGCCCAGTGACAGTGGTGGCACCGTGGGCATGTGGGGAATGACAACACCCGTGGGGCTGCTTGGCAGGTGGGCCTGCCAGGGGGTTGCTCCTGCAACTAGACCCTCTTCACTGCTTGATACAAACACCCATGTGTGATCAGCAGCTGTGGTAGAGGATACAGACATGCCAAAGGAATGCGCCAGCAGCTTCTGCAGTGTCCATTTGGGCTGTGGAGAAATGGGAAGTTGATAGAGCAATCACAGTCATTACAAAGAGGATAAATCTTTGATCGTAATAGCCTTTCATTTGATTGTAATAGCCTTTCATTAAACACTATCCACGCCAGATATCAAGGGGGAACTTTTGGAAAAGTGAAATACTGTCATCATGTGATACTTTGGACTTTTCCTGGGGCCTGGTGTCAGCTCAAAGAAATCTCTTCCAAAATACAGGCTACCTGTATGCTGAGCTAAATCCATAAGTCACCAAGGAGTACTGTGGTTAGACAGGCCTGTGCTCTGCCAGGGACAAGTAGGAGCTGCAGTAGCCCTTGGCCTGGGTTGAAGGCCATCTGTCTGTCCCATGTCCTATTCCTGGTGACGTGCTGCAGGGAAGGAAAGTATGTGGAGCCTTGAAGATAAGCCCAGTGTCATCTGTGATTTTCCAGTAACCCCAGAGTCTGCTGATACCAGCTATCGTACTGAGAAAAAACTCAGAAACTTCCCCGTGTGGGCTCAAAGCTCCTTGACCAGCTAGAGGTAACGGCCAGCCAGGCCAATAGAACGACGCACGCTCTTCTACAGCAAACGGTGCTTTTAGCAGCAGCGGGAGGCTTTTAACCGAATCCCCTCTCTGTTCATTGCAGCGTCCACAGCATTACAATCGTTTTGGGCAGAGATTGGCCGCAGCCGCTCCCCGTGGTGTCCCCGGTTAGCGGGGCCGCAGCGGCCGCAGAACCGGCGGCGTTCCCGTCGCCATGGAAATGGCAGCGGGCGCGCGCCACGCCGGGCTAGGGAAAGCCCCGCCCATCATCCGCGTCTGGCCAATGAGCTCCTGGGGAGCTCCTGGCGGTGACCAATGGCCGGCGGCCGGCGCGCCGGGGGCGTGGCCGGGGCGCTCCGCAGCAATGGCGGCGGGGGCGGAGGCGCCGGGTGGGGACGGCGGAGGCGCCGGGCGGGGATGGCGGAGCGCGGCCGGGCCGGGACGGCGGAGCGCGGCCGGGCCGGGACGGCGGAGCGCGGCCGGGCGGGGACGGCGGAGCGCGGCCGGGCCGGGACGGCGGAGCGCGGCCGGGCGGGGACGGCGGAGCGCGGCCGGGCCGGGACGGCGGAGCGCGGCCGGGCCGGGATGGCGGGATGGCGGAGCGCGGCCGGGCCGTGAGGGCAGCGCGGGGCCTGCCGCGGCCTCGCCCTTCCCGTGCCGCCCTTCCCGGGCCCGGCACACCCTGCCAACGCTGCCCGGCCGCGGCGGTGGCACCGAGCGGCGCCCGAGAGCGCGCCGGCAGGACAGTACCTGGGGGGCTGCTTGGCGGGCGGTTCTGGCAGGGAGCTGCTCCTGGAACTTTGAATGCGTTTTTGTTATAGGTATTTATTACGGTTTATGCTAAAGGATATCGAAGCTGTCTGGAGCGATGCTCTGCCGGGTGCCACTGGGTCTCTGCAGTGTTGGCTGTGGCACTGCAGCTCACGTAAGGAGCGCAAGTGTTTGCTACTAATACCTTCCTGTCGAGCACTATTTGAACTATATGGTTGTTTTTATTTGGGGGAAGACTTCCTTGTATTTATTTTCTTTCCACAGCAAGCTAATTTGCTAATAAAAACATTGTGTTTTGCTTTTAAAAGTTTTGTGTCTCTCTGCTCTCTTTCTGGTACTGCTTGTGCTGTTATTTCTTTTCAAATGCGGAGGAGCAACTCCGTTAGAAAGTTGTGGGTTTCACCCCCCCAAAAATCCAGAAGATCTAAACTCTGTGGTAACTACACTCCCAGTTTGGTCAGTAATTCTAGGAATAATAGACCTAAATAGGGAACAATCAGGTGTTAAAATAATGCCTTTATGAGGCTTTTCTTAAAATAGTATTGTTATAAACGCCAATCACTTGGTTTTTAAAATTTTAAAAGTTTAATAATAATAAAATGGTTATAAAAATAGTAATACAATTAGAGTAATGAAAATTTAAAGTTAGGACAATTACAAGACAATAAAAAGCAAAGAATTACGGGCGTCCGGATGCTCTCGGGCACTTAAGCCCGATAAGCATGCCTTGTGAACAAAGGAATAATCTTTAAAAGCAGTAGCCTGTTGCATATTCATACATCTCATACATGATGCATAAATTCCTTGCAAATGAAGAACTTTTCTGGTTTTTGTCAACTTCTTCCCCTTAATCCTGGTGGTTCCATAAAGACGGAGAGAAGGTGGAAGAATGTTTGTCTTTTCCGATAAGGAGGCAGTAATTCTTTATGGGCCCCCATCATTGTCATCTCTGTGTGAAGAGTTTCTTCATTATCTCATCTCTTGCTTGAGTTAGTAAAAAAAACCCCCACATACATAGGCTCTATTTTAACTACAAAACTACATTTACCATACTATTAAAATGTTAATACAGCGCTTCTAATCAATATAACATAATACATATAGTATTCAATTTAATATTTGCGAAAAGCCAATCATAAAATATGCATTTTTCACAAGTATTTATAGAGGATTTGTGTGAAACGTGTAAAACACAGATTCCTGCATTTGTTGGTGATACTGGTGTTACAGAGCATGTGGCCTGTGCATACAAATCTGGTAGTGAAGCTGTGCTTGCGGGGCTGTACATTCAGATCATGGGATGAGTTATGCGGGTAAAGCTGCCCCTACATGCTCCACTTGTACTTTTTTTTTTTAAGAAGCTGAGAATTGCTCTCCCACAGAACTTGAAGTTCTCATCCCTAAAATAATGGAAAAGGCGTCAGGAGATGCATTCAAGAATGCATTTTAAAGGTTAAAAGAAATGTCCTTAGGATCCGAATTGCCTTGTGGTTTTTTTTTTCTCCTTTGAGGGAAAAAATTAAAAATATCACTTCAAGTAGGCCTGATGAGGTACTTTTTTTTTTTTTTTTTAACTTTTGCGGTTATCTGCTACAAGGGGATGGCAATGATTTTCCACCAAATGATTTTCTATCCTGCCGAGGGGGGGGTGAGCCCCCCGGTGCCGGCTGGGGAGCGAGGGGCGGGCCCGCGGCTGCCGGCACGCCCCGCGCGGCCCGGGACTACAAGTCCCGTCATGCCCGGGGCCCGCCCGGACCGGCTGCATCCGGGTCCGGCCACTGCTGCGGGCGACTCGTCGCCATTACGGGGCAGCGGCGGCCGAGCCGGGGCCGGTGCGGCGCCGAGCAGCCGGTGGGTGCCGGGGTGGTGCCGACCCCTCGGGCGGCAGCAGCGCCGGGCCCCGCGGGGCTCCGTGAGCAGCTCTTCTCTCCCCCGCGCCCGGAGCCCCGCAGGCCCGGCCCGGCCTCCCGCGGCCTTCCCCGGTTCGAGCGGAGCAGCGAGAAGATGTCGCCATGAAGGAGGCCGAGTCCGCGCTGCGCCGCCCCCGCCGGTCGCCCCCGCGGGCCATGAGCCTGGGCCCCCGCCGGCTCCGCCAGCGCCCGTCGTGCCCCCCCTGCCAGGGCCGCCGCTCGCCCGGCGCGCCCGTCGATGCTGCAGAGCCCGCCCGGCGCGACCCCCGCAGCCCCCGCCATGGACAAGAGCAGCCCCTGCGGCTCCGGTGCGCCCGCATCCTCGGCCGGCAGCAAAGGGCAGCAGCCGCGCTCCGCCTCGGCCGGGCCCGCCGCGGGGGAGTCTAAGCCCAAAGGCGGTGAGAGCTGGGAGGGGGCGCCGCGGGAGGGGCGGTGGGCGTGGGGCCGCGGGGACGGACGGCCGTGTGGCGACGCTGAACTTCGCCTGGTCGGGTTGTTCGTGTCTCAGCTGGGTTTAATAGGCAGCGTTTCAGGTCACTGCCTGTTTTTGGTTTCTTTTTCCTTCCTCTTCCGGCTCTGCTCGCTGTTTGGTGAGCTGGAGTTCCTACGCTCCTCTTCCTTTAAGGATTAATGCTTTATCTTCATTAGTATTGGAGTAAGCAGCTTGAGCGCTAAAGCCCTGTGCTGTAGTAAGAACATACATTCCCCAGTGCTTGTGAATAGAGCCCTTAACTTCATCTTGTACCTGCGTATTGCACCTCACCGAGGGGGTCTGGTGTCTGTACATGCCCCTTGCCCCGTGTGTCAGTGACCTGCTTTGGGGGAGCTCAGGGTTACCTGGCTGTTGTTTGCTCATCTGGCATTCAACCCAAAGTGTCTCACTTGGCATTGCAAACAGCTGGTTCTGCTGACAGAGCAGTTTGTCAGAAGCCAGTGTGGTTCCTGTCGTCATTTCAAGGTAAGACCTAAGCCCACATAGCTCTCTAAACTTGTTTAGGAAAAGAATGAGTGTTCCTGGCAACCTCTGTTTTTTTTTTTTTTTTTTTTTTTTTTTTCTAAAACCTGGAAATGAGCCAGTAGGGATTAAAATTGGTGATTTTAGTCCTGGAAGTATATGAGGGAGTGTCAACAGGTTGCTCCACCACCATTGCTGTACTAATTTCCTTCCTCCTGGGTGGTTAGTTTCAGCTGTATTACTTGAGGCCTCTGAAAAGGCAGCAGTGCACTCCACAGGGTTAACAAAATAAGTATCTTGGAGGTGTTTGTTGACTCCCTTTTGGACCTTTTAAGCATGGTCGTGTCCTGGGTAACCAAGTATTACCTGCTCTTCACCTGTGTTAATTGGCCTTCCACAGGATGGACAGAAGAGGGACATGGGAGGTGATTCACCCACAGCTCCCCAGGTTGTGGTGTAACTGTGCAATTACAATGTAATTTTAACTTCAAATTCAAGCACTTGGAAGTCTTTTTAAGAAGAGCTTTTTCTGTCCCTGTCTTGCCAAGAGACACCTCCTCACTCCAGCTTCTTTTGTAGTGCTGTGTGAGGCTCTGTGGAGGATTGTTCACAGAATACAGACATCCTTCAGGAAGGGATTAAGATGATTTATGCTGTGGCTGGTACCCCTTCGTGTAGAAGACACAGTATCTGGACTGAGGAAGGATGTAAAAGGACTGTTGTTCCAGCCCAGAATAAAAATGTTAAGTGATTTTTTTGTGGAATGTCACCTTTCACAGGTTTGAAATAATGGCACTGGTAGCTCAGGAGCAGTGGGGAGAGGAATCCTGATGACTGTTCTCTTCTACTCCAAAACTTTTAATTAAATAAGCCCCAAAACTTTTTTTTTTTTTTAAATAAAACAGAGGAAAATTTTGTCATGGCATAATTCTACTTCAGTGATACTTGTTTCTAAATTACAGCGGAGGGCAGAGGGATGAGTTTCTTCCCTTACGGGGCATCAAAGACAGCTGGACAAATTAGAATCTCTTCATAGGAGTAGATGTTTATTTAGGAATATCTTAACTGGAGGGTACTGAAAACTAAAACAAAAAGATTTCCTTGGTGAAATTAGGGCAAACAAATAGTTGGGCAAAACTGTGGCCATGTTTTCATAGCTGGTGGGTGTAGGACACTGGCATGTCACCATATGGAATCCTTTTCTTGAGTTCCTTATCACTGTCCTTGTAGCTGATGTGGTGCACCCCTTTAAGGACAGGTATAGGTGTATATATATAGGATATCTATAATAGGAATATGTATTTTATATGTAATATAATATAGTAGATCTATAGGAATACACAGGTATAGGATTTCCAGGTATTTGGAAATCTTGCATCTCCTGAAATGGAAGGTGATCTTATGGACCACAGACCTTCCTCAGGTGGTCACTGGGTTAAATCCAGTCAAGCACTTGCCGTTTGATGCTTTCCAGAGTTACCTGCTGTAACTGTCCAGCTGAGGAAATGCAGAAATGCTTAATCCTGAGCCTTCTCTTTCTCTTGCAGTGCTGCTGGAAATTGGCTAAATAGAGTACTGTATTCCCTTCTGTTTGTGGAAGTTTGATTCCTCCTATCTTTCAAATCTGGCCTCAGAGACTAAATTAAACTGAAAGCTTCTAACAGAAAAGTTTCTTAATGTTGTGTTAGTGTGCCAACAGGAATCACATCCGTTTAGAGTGGAATAAAGTAGCTAAGGCAGAAAAGGCTTGTTGGGGTTCTCTGCAGTCCTCTGGAGCTGATGGACAGTTGTCACAACGTTCCTGGGCCTTATCACCCAGTGTGAGCCTGCTTGGCTGGGCAGCGAGAGCTCGGTCACCTCCTGCTCACTGGGATGTTTGCCTTGGCAGCAGCAGTGGCCTCAGAGTGTTTTCATGAAACCACCCTGTGGCTTTAGTGTGATCCAGACCCCTTATGCAATGCTGCTGGCTTCAGTACAGCTCAGCAGAAAAAAGGTGGAAGGAAACAGCAGTTCTCACCCCAATAGCAAGCCAATATTGCAGCTCCAGTGCCCAAGTGGTCACCTACAGGTGCTTCTAATGCTGTGAACTTCATCTCCCCTCTCCGGATCTTTGGAGATACAGGTCCTCTAGCAGCAGGAGAAACCACAAATGTCAGTGCTTGCTCCAAAATCCCAGAATAATTTGATTTGCTAGTGTTTTTAAGTTATACAGCCAGTATTTTTTTATAAGTCTCTTGGAGTGTGAATGGATAGATAAATCCACCAAATCTGTGTATATATATATATATGTTAGATGCCATGAAAACAGCAAAAGGACTAACTGAGGACCTGAGTGAAGAGTAAGTATCTCACCAGCACTCTGGCTGTTGCTAACTCCTCATTTGCCAAGAACGTAAGTAAAGAAGAAATTACCAAATCCTACCTGCCTAAAACTGGGATTTCAAAAGAGAGGCTGGCGGTGAGAATCTTCCACTTTTCTCTGTGCCAGCGTGTAGCCTGTCCTGCCCTTTGTGGGAGTGCTGGGATTGATGATAGAAAGCAGAGAGCTCCCTGACGTGTGGCATGCTGGAAAGGTTGGAAGGTTGCTTAGATTCAGGGTAGGGAAAAGCTGTTCCAGTTTACAAATGCATTCTCCAAGCTCCTGGTTGTCTGCTGACCAGTTTCATTACTACTCTGACGGACCAGGCTTCTGCTGAGGTCGGTTATTCTTGTGGTGAAGGGGTGAAACAGCCCGTCTGTAAAATCAGGTTTGAAGCATTGTTAGACTGTTGTAGGGTCCTTTTTGAAAAGGCACAAGTGGAGAGTTCTTTCCTGTAAAATGTGAGAGTTGCTGAAGTGACTCCCAAAGGCTCTAGGAGGTGCCTTAAAAGGACCTGTAGTATGACAGGAATGTGTGTAAACCATGTGACCCACAAAGCTGGTGGTGAGTAACTCTATTAAAACTTTAAGTTGTAGGAGATTCTTCTGTCATCTCCAGGGGTGAGCTGTTCCTTGTTCAGGGACTTGTAAACACACACTTTAGACTGACTTTTTTTGAATTGTTTCTTTTCCCCATTTGAAGTTGGCAGAGAAACTGCAAAGTGGTACAGGCACAACAGGCATGTGCCCCTCTAGTGCATTTGCTGAAATTAGAGATATAAGAGGGTGGTTGAGCTCTAAGCTGACAAATTCTGCTCTGGAGTAACTTAAGGAGTAGTCGAAACTGCTTCAAAACTACTGAATTTTTTACCAGAGACTCTGAGGTGTTGGTTATTCCTTCTTCCCTACAAACATTCTCAAAAAAAGGTCTGTCTAATCATTCAGCCAGACCTGGTCACACCCTCAGTACTTGGCAACTTCTGGTGTGTTTTTTCCTGATAATGCTCAAGCCATGTCTTTTTAGCCTGATGTGTATTAAAGCACTGCCGGCTATGCAGGCATGTGTTTGAGTTACCCAGCTGTGGTTCTGACAGAGTTGGTTTAATTCTGAATTAAAGGATCAGCCTTTTGAATAGCAGAGTAAATTACCAATTCTGATGATGAAGTTTGTCTGCAATATGGGCCTGTCACATCGTGTGGAAGTAATGATAGTGTCCTGTTTTAGCTGTAATTGCAGCCAGAGAAGTCTGACAAGTGCAGGAAACAGCAGACCAGCACAGAACCTGGTCCAGCCACTTTTATTGCTTAATTTATTCTTTAGAACTTGGATCCTCAGTAATATACAGTAACACACAGACCATCCTGTTCTCAGCTCACCTTTTCTGGGGCATGCAGGTGGAAGAAAAAACTTAAAATAACAAAGGCTACTTCATGTGGATGATGCCATTCCAGCTGTTTTAAATGCTTGGATAGATGGGAAGTGGTGCTGGGAAAGGGGAAAAACTGGAAGCACTGGCAATGAAACTGCCCATATGAGAAACATGATCCTGAATCACAGTGATGTGTTTGCCTGCCACGTAAAATTTATGTTAAGGGGTGGGGAGGAAGACTGCAAAGTGGGAAAAGGGAAACTTTTATAAAGTGCAACTCGATATTGTGTGAGGTCTTGCTGTTTGTGTAATGTTTACTGAGTATCCAGAGTGACTTTGGGGCTGGTTGGTGTGTATAGATGTCTTGTGGGGCCTGAGGAGTTTTGTTTCTGAGCTTATCACCGTACCTCTGCTACAAATAAAACTTGGGGCAGGTAGTGGAAGTGCTGGGTTAAGCACACAGTCTGCAGCGTGTTGTGTCCTTGGGCGTTTCTGATCTTGTGTTAAGACTACTAGAAATGCCTTCATAGTATTAACTTTGTTCTAGCAGTTTGATTTAGCAGCTGTTGAGGCACAGAATACCCCTCTCAAGAGCTGGATTGATTTTTCTGCTCTTTATTCCTGCATTTTTTTGCTTTGTGCTTCACCACTGTGTCCTGTGTCAGGGTCAGCGGTGTGCTAAGTACAGGTTTTGGCAGACAGCTCTTGTTGCAGAGGTTGTTGGTGGACTTAGTACTTGGGTCTTGAGTATGTTCCTTGCAAGGCCACAAAGTGTTTGGTTTGTGCTTCAAGATCAATTAGCATTTTTTGGCCTGATGACATAAAAGTATTTTTAAGGTAGAATTAGATCTGCTGGGATCTTTTAAGCAAAAAGTGCAGAAGTGATTGAAAACAGGCAATGGAAGCCTTTAAGAAAAACGCAGGCAGCGGTGTATTTGTACAGTGTGTTTTATGTGTGATAAATATGATAAATTGTGTGGTTTAGGCAAATTAAATGAAGAAAAATAGTTCTTGTCAGTTCTTATAATGGGGTATGAAGATGTGGTATGTGATATTAATAGTTATAACTTAATGTACCAGGTAACACACTAATATTTGGTGGTGGCAATTCCAAATCGGGAAAAAAGAAATTAAACTCTTTTTATAAAAAAAGGTAGAGCACAGCAAATATATTATTTTAAACTCTTTGGCCAGTGGTAGGAATGAAGTGGTTTGGGTTGCTGGGGGATTTAATGTCCTGATAAACACTACTCTTAAGATAGTGGCTGAGGTGGGCTCATATCTGAGGTGAATTTAGCTGAGGTGAGTACAACTCCGAGGCTGCTGATCTGATTCTTCTTTTATTTTCCTTTCAGATGGAAAGAATGCAAGTGGATCCAAACAGCGTTATAATCGTAAAAGAGAAACTTCATATTCAAAAAATGAGAACTTTTCCAGTCAGCCCCGTCGCTCCAATTCACAGAAAAGCAAAGCTTTTAACAAGATGCCCCCTCAAAGGGGAGGCGGCGGCGGAAGTGGCAAACCTTTTAGCTCTTCTAATGGTGGAAGACGAGATGAGGTGAGAAGTGTAATGCCATGACTCCAAGGCCTCCTTTCTTGGGATGAGAGGATCACCCTGACCTGCCTAGATAGATCTGCTGTGTTCAGTTCCTGGGTTGGGAAGGGAGAGAGTAATAAAAGGTGCTAACATCGTAGAGATGCCAGAGGGAGTGTGAGCAGAGCAACTTGGCAACTACAGAAGAGGAGTGCTCTTTGTTCTGCTCTAAGAGAAAATGCCATCTGAGGAATGGGTGCCACGACAGGCCATGGACACATGACACGGGTCCTTTGTGAAAATTTATAGTGTCACAGTTTCACTGCCCTCTTCCTGCTGGCCACACTATTTTTAGTACAGCCCAGGTGCCACTGGCTTCCTTGCCCACCTGGGCACACCTGGTTCATGTTCAGCTGCTGTTTACCAACACCCCCAGGTCTTTTCCTGATGGACAACTTTCCAGCTGCTCTTTCCCAGGCCTGGAGCATTCCAAGGGGCTGTTGTGACCTGAGTGTAGGGCCTTGGCACTTGGTGTTGTTGAACCTTGCACCACTGGCCTCGACCCATCAGTCCAGCCTGTCCAGATCCCTCGGCAGAGCCTTCCTGCCCTCCAGCAGATATACATTCCCACCCAAGTTGGTGTCATCTGTGAACTTGCATAGGGTGCCCTCAATCCCCTTGTCCAGATCATTGATAAAGAGATTAAACAGGACTGGCCCAAATACTGAGCTCTGGAGAACCCTACTAGTGGGGGCCCAGCTGGATGTCACCCCGTGTCCCTCTGCTCCCTGGGCCCAGCCATCCAGACAGGTTTTTTACTCACAGTGGTATGGTTATCCAAGGCATGGGCAGCCACTTTCTTCAGGAGAATGCTCTGAGAAACTGTGCCAAAGGCTTTTCTAAGGTCCAGGTAGACAACTAGACAGCATCCACAGCTTTTTCCTCATGCACTGTGTCACCTTGTCATAGGAGGAGATCAGGTTAGTCAGGCAGAACCTGCCTTTCATAAACCCATGCTGGCTGGGCCTGATCCCCTGGTTGTCCTGTACGCTCTGTGTGATGGCTTGAAGGATAATCTCCTCCATAACCTTGCCCATCATGGAGGTCAAATTGACATGTCTGTAATTCCCCAGATCCTCCTTCCAGCCCTTTTTGTAGGTGTGTGTCACATCTGCTGACTTGCAGTCAGCTGGGACCTCCCAGTTTGCCAGGACTGCTGGTAAACGATGATCACTGCTGCCAGCTCCCCCAGTCCCTGTGGGTGGATCCCATCCAGCCCCATGCACTTGGGGGGTGTCTGAGTGGCACAGCAGGGCACTGACTGTGTCTCTGGAGTGTGGGGCTTCGTTCTGCTCCTTGTCCCAGCCTTCCAGCTCAGGGGGCTGGGTGCCCTGAGGTCAGCTGGCCTTACTATTAAAGGTTGAGGGAAAGAAGGCATTAAGTACCTCAGCCTTTTCCTCACCCTTTGCCACTGTGTTTCCTTCTGCATCCAGTAAAGCATGGGGATTTTCTTTAGCTCACTTTTTGTAGCTGATGTATTTATGGAAACATCTTTTTGTCTGTTACAGCAGTGGCCAGATTAGGTTCTAGTCAGGCTGTGGCCCTTCACTTCTTTCCCTGCACAACCTCATGACATCGTTGTAGTCCTGTTGAGTTCCCATCCCTTCTTCCTCAGGTCATAAATTCCTTTTTCTCCTGAGTTCCGTTTAAAACTCTCTGTTGAGCCAGGCTGGTCTTCCCTCATTTTTTGGTGCAAGGGGACAGCATGTTCCTGTGCCTTTAAGATTTCTTGAAGTATGTCCAGTCTTTTGGGCTCTTTTGCCCTTCAGCCCTGCCTTCCAAGGGACTCTGCCAACCAGTCTTCGAAACAGGCCAAAGTTTGCCCTCTGAAGATAGATTGTGTCCAACACTTCAGGGGTGCAAATTTACAGGTGATAGTGGTATTACAAAAGTAATTGTATTGGCCTTGCTGATACCAAGGTAAAACCAGTGTCGCTATTGGACACGGAATGAGTACACAGAAGCTTGGTAAGTTCAAAAGAGAACAAGAGCCGGTTTTATTCAAACATCTGGTATTTATAGAATTCCAAAGGTGACCGTGGATTGGAGGATGGAATTACCACCTCTCCAACCACACTGGTCCAAAGATCAGTCAATCATTTCTCTCTACCCACAGAGAAATATGTAAACTGTTCTATTTATACATGAAATTGTGTGGGAACTCTGACTCTCGAATATGTAAACATTATCAGAAGGCTAAAGAAGTTTTATGAGAACTTGAAAACTTTCATAACACTTAAAAATCAGGGCAACAAACCAGATTGAGGCTTTTATGCTGATGTGGGTCTAAATAATGTCGAGTATTTGTGGGCTTTAACTGATACTCTGGTTTTTCAGTGCTGGTGGATGAGCAGCACTTCTCACCTAGATCACTGGCTGAAAATTCACCTACTGCCTCTGTTGAATTCTGACTTGTTGCTTCATTACATGAAAACTAACTAAAACAGCCTGTGCAAATGGTAATCAGGCTTGTATTACTGTCTTAATGAGTATTGTCAGGATTTGAACTACTTCTTGACTATGTTTTGCCAGCTTTTACTTGTCTTTGTGGTTGTTTTAACTCTCTCCTCCTTTTGCTCAGCGTGGGGTAAGAGCACTGAGTTCTGACTTTCAGGTTCTCATGCATTTCTAACACTGCTCCACTTGATTTGCAGAACAGGGAAGGGAGAAGGTGAGTGAGTGGATGCTGCATGATCTGTGTGCTATCACTGATGGGGCCTGGATGTCCACCTGTACTGATGCCTTGGCTGTAAACTCCAGCAATTTCTAACAAATGCTGTTCTCTCTTAGGTAGCAGAGGCTCAACGGGCAGAGTTCAGCCCTGCCCAGTTCTCTGGTCCCAAGAAGATTAATCTGAACCACTTACTGAACTTCACTTTTGAACCCCGTGGCCAAGCAGGACATTTTGATGGGAATGGACATGGCAACTGGGGGAAAAGGAACAAGTGGGGACATAAACCATTCAACAAGGAGCTCTTCCTGCAGGCCAAGTGAGTGGGAGATCCACGGGGCTCTTAGACTTCTGCAGAGGCATGGAGCTGTAAGGGGTGACAAGCCAGGGAATTGTGTGTGGGCTTGACTAATTGTCTCTCGTCTTTTCCAGGGTGAAATTACCTTTCTGTAGTGTTCTTAGTGATAATGACTGTATTTAAAGGGATGTTGTCTTCACCTATTAGCAAGGCATCTGATGGAGCGAGTCCTTTAGATACAAACAAAAATCCTCTGCTCAAATTTTCAAGTGTGGCTTTGGGACATGACACTCCTATTTGGGAATATCTGTGTAGTTCCTTATAGAACATGGTTGTTTCTCCAAAAGTTGTTTTGTTGAGATAGAAGGGATAGCAGTTGCTAGATGAAAGCTAATCTGAATTTTTAAGTCCCAAAGGCAATTACTTATATGGGTTGTAGTTCTTAAAATGCTGATTATTATGCGGGCCCCAAAGTATGCAGTATAACCCAAATGATGATCAATATAGTAACCTAGCAGCAGAATTCCTTTTTGACTGGAAGTTTCCCCAGAATTTGAAGTGTGTTCAGGACATCCTATCTCTGACGATGTTAAAGATAAAAAGTATTTTCAGCATTGATGCTTCTGATTGCTCCATAATGTTTTGTGGCTTATTGTAGTGAAGTCTATTTGCAGGAACCCTAGTAGTTGTAGTTTTTGTGACAAGATTTTTTCCCCTTGTGGATTCCCTGTTTTTTAATAGATCTCCATTGCAGCTGACTGTTTCCTACACGTTTCTGGAAAACCAGTCTGCCTGGCTCATTCTGTACTTACTGTGTGATGTTGTGTCTAACTGAAATTAGACACACCTGTATCCTGAAAATCTGGTTGTGAACTGAACTCTTGATTTCTTGTTGATAGGAGTTACTGACTGCATCCAGCAGTTTTCTGCTGGACAAAGAAGCTGAGAGAATCCTATAGGATAGTTCTCAAAGTTTTTAGAAACAACTGAGTGGATCATCTGTCTCTTTGCCTTTCCCCAGCTGCCAGTTTGTTGTCTCTGAAGAACAGGACTACACAGTCCACTTTGCTGATCCAGATACCTTGGTCAACTGGGACTTTGTGGAGCAAGTGGTCAGTTGTGATGGGCTAGATTTTTTTTTTTTCCTTCTTAAGAACCTCAACCTGTCTTTAACTACCTCTTTCCCTCTGTGATGTTACATAAAACTCATCTGTTTTTGAGTTGAGGCCTTTTCTGTCACTCCCACAATACTGGGAAAGATCTGTCATGGAATATATTATGAAATACTTTCATGACAGGAAAAGAGAAGTGCTAAAATCTATTAGGAAAATTAGCAGCTTCTTCTTGCTTTCGCAGATGGGAGCTCATCAAAAATAGTATCTGACATTCTGTAGACAGAGTCCTTGTGATCGAGATATTAACAGAAAACTTGGGCATGAGTCCACAGAAGAGGACTAGAGCGTAGAATTTTGAAGAATTATTCTGTGCATAGGTGGCCTATCTTGCCTAGCAACAAAATGGAAAATCTCTTGAGAATTGTGGTCAGAAGTTTTGGGTTGCCTCAAGCAGTAATTTATATCTGCCAAGACAGTCTGGTGCATGGTGTAGGTGGAGAGGAGTTAGGCTTACTGTTACCTGTCACTACAAGGGAGCTGAAAAATCAAGGTGCTTGCTTGGCAGTTATGTCTCTGCCACACAGAGATGCTACCAAAGTGTCTGATAAGACCTAGCATGTTCATGGAAGTGGGTAAGTTCAGTCTCACAGTTACACAGGGCTGCACAAGTCTGCTTGTGGGAGAGGCCACAGAGCTTGCTTGCCTTCTCACTGTCTGAATTCACATGATGAGGATGCTGCTAACTCTTAGAGATGATGAATACGTGAGGGGAAACATGAGAAGACTCATTTTTTTAATGTCATTAGAGTAGAGATAAGACATAAAAAATAAGATGGGTTGCTTAAAAGGTTATTCCATGTGCAGTCTGAAGGTGTTAGCTCACAGTACACTAATTTCGTGGTAAATAAACAGAGCCTAAGGAGCTGGAAGATAATATGTTAGAATAGATCTTACAGGTGGCTTATTCTGGATGCCTGGAACTGATTTCTGAGTGTAAAACTTGTACTGTTCTTCTCATGTGCCATTCCAGCGCATCTGTAGCCATGAAGTGCCCTCTTGCCCCATATGTCTGTACCCACCAACTGCTGCCAAGATCACCCGCTGTGGGCACATCTTCTGCTGGGCATGTATCCTTCACTATCTCTCCTTGAGTGAGAAGACCTGGAGTAAGTGTCCTATTTGTTATGGCTCTGTTCATAAGAAGGACCTCAAGAGGTGAGACGATGTTAATTAAATCACGCATCTTCTTGCAATGTCATGTTTACACTGCTAACCTCCTCTGTGCGTTGCAGTGTCGTTGCTATGGAAACACGTCAGTATGCAATTGGTGACACCATTACAATGCAACTGATGAGAAGAGAGAAAGGTGTTCTGGTAGCACTGCCCAAGTCCCAGTGGATGAATGTGGTTCAGCCTGTTTACATCAGAGGTGAGTGTATCTCAATGCTGGTGGCTGCAATCCTGTTCCTGACTGTGACCAGGATTTGTGTAGGGACAACTGACCCTGGCTGCAAAACATGGGGCTTAGCAGTGGAAAAGCTTGATGACCACATATTAACAGTAATCTTTCTACTCACTCTGTTTTTCTGTTGAGGCTTTAACTTGTGTCCTTTGTCCCTTCAAGTGACTGAACTGCAGACTCCTGCCTTTACAGTCACTGCTTATAGTTTGATGTGTCCTTTGTATCCTGCAGTCATTGGTGTGACTCTTACTGCTTTTATTGGCTCTTCAGTGTCCTTAACTTTATTTTCCTCCTGACTCATTATACAGCTTCACAAAAATAACTGTCTCTGTGTCTAAACTATTTCAAGGCTGTAATCTTCAACAAGGTTTTCATCATCTTCACTTATCAACTGAAGTCAGTGAATGCTATGGGGAAATAATCAAAATTATTGCAAACCTTATTCCAAACATCTGTTGCCTGACATCTTCAGTTTTCTGCAGTCAAGAGTGTGACTAACTCATCATCATCTTATCTGTTAGTATCGCAAAAATTTTGTGACTAAAGAAATAATTTTACTGAACATTGCTGCTTTGTGGGCTGTCTTGGCTCACTTCATTTTGCAGTCACATTTAGGAAAGGCTGCATGCATTTAAACTCTCTGGAAAAAGTCAAGTCTTCTAATGTGTGATGGATAGCCAGCATGCAGGCTGTGGTCTTGCATGTTTCTCGGTATTTGAAACTAGGGGACTTTAAGTCTTTTCATAAAACAAACAGAAGAACAAATTTAGGATTTGAGAACACTCTAAAGCCAGGAAATTCACCATTAACTTGGTGTCTGTAGACAAAGTTGGACCCTTGGGGAGCAGTGAATGCAGGGATTGTGTTAATATGGGATGCTGTGGTTGCTGTAAAGTAACAGCAATGGTCACCTTTTGCGAAACTGCAATTCTTTAGTTTACTATTTCTGCTGTGCTTCTTGTAAAAACCTTGTAATAATGTTTTGTATGGATTTTTAATACGTATGGGCATATGAACTAGTTTGAGCCAAGGCAGGGTGGCTTTGCAGAAATTTCCAACAGCAGTATTTTTGAGAAAAGAGGAAGAAGCTGCAGACTGCATTGTTTCAGGAAGCTTTGACGCCCTCAAGGCTTCTCAAAGGTGATGCTCCTACAGTGTAGAAGTTTAGGCTTCATTTTTACTGATGTGTAGCAACTCGATGGCAAAGTGGCAGATGAAGTGCTGTGTGGGGGAGATTCGAGTCAGAGCAGCTATGTGACACCAGCTTGTCAATGGTAATTTGTGGAGTCTGTATCAAACTCTTCCTGAGTGGTGTCTGCCTTGAGGGAGTAACTCACAAAAGTGAACAGTAACAAAACTTCAGAAGAAGCCAGCAGTCCAAACTGGTGGATCTTCATGCAGATATTAATGATTTGGTGCTCCTTCTGTGCAGATGACCAGCACAGTCAGTATTCAAAGCTGCTTCTGGCATCCAGGGAGCAGGTCCTGCAGCTGGTGATCCTGGAGGAGAAAGCAGCATTACTGAAACAGTATGAGGAAGAAAAACACACCCCAGAAGCCTGTTTCATTGAGGCAGCTATCCAGGAGCTGAAGGTAACAACCTCTTGGGAGCCTTTTAGTAGCTTTATCTTTGAGAGTATGCTCAGTATCCTTGTTCTGCTGCATGGATGGTTGTGTGGGATTATTCTGGTTTCTAGCAAGGTGCTGGTGTTTGCTGCTGGAGTAGCATTCTACACCTTGGAAGAGACTGTAGCCTTTGGGCCCCAGCTGTCTGATGTGGTGCTCAGGATAACACAGCAGAATGGTTTTTATGAGATGGTATTCCAGTAAAGGAATGCCAGGGCAAGGCTAAAAATAACTGTGGGGGTGGTCTCCTGGCTTAAAGGGCAAATTGAAACTTGATCCCTTTGGATGATCTCCAGGAGCGAGAAACAGCACTATCTGCTGACCAGGATAAAAACAATGGCATTGCTGGAATCAGTGCAGCTGTGGAAGAACTGGTCCTAGAAAGCTCCAAAGCTGTGGAGTCTGTTTCCCAAGAGAAAAAGGTGGGTGACAGATCTGCTCTGGCAGATCCTGTTAGCACTTAATTCTGCCACCTCACACTGCAGTGTGCGGTGAGCTCGTGCCAAAGATTTTTGCAGAGATGATAATCTTTGAAGTAGGTGGTGTGGTACTAACTCTGTACTCTCTGCTGTGGTAGTGTGATGTGGAATATCTCTCTGCATTTGATGAAGAGCTTGTGGAGCCTTCCTCTGACCTGGCAAGTTCCTTTTCGCCTCCTGTGGAAGTAGAAGAGGCAGTGCTGGATGAGGAGGAAGTACCTGAGGTGGACACTGTAGGAGAACCTGTTATGAACCCCATAGAGGAACCAAATCCAGCTGAAACAAGCTGCCAAGAATCTAAAGATACAGTTAGCAGTGGACATCTTGGCAACTCTCCTTTTTACTATTTCTATCAAGGTCAGTGCAATGAAATCCTGCAATTGTCGGGGCAGAGATGCCTCCTTTGAGACCCTCCTTGAGGAGCGTGTTTGTCAGTTCATTAGATGCAGCTAACCCTTGTGAAATAAAAGTCCTACAGGAACTCAGGAAGGAGCTTTAATTTTATTAGTGGAGGATATCCTGAGGTGGGGAGGATACTGAAAATGAACAGGCAAGGAAGGAGTGATGATGTGTTGCCTTTCAGCGGAGGATGGGCAGTGCATGTACCTTCACCCTGTGAACGTTCGATGCCTTGTGCGTGAATATGGCAGCTTGGAGAAGAGTCCAGAGAAGATAACTGCAGCTGTAGTGGAGATAACTGGCTACTCCATGACAGAGGTAGTTATTTTATCTTCTTATTAATTAAGGGCCTTGTTTTAGCAGGTTGGTCATTGTAGAGGAGACTTGATTCACCTCAGGGGTAAGAAATAATAAGTATGGTAGGGATGCTAATCTATGAAGGGCATCTGTGGAAGGTGCTGGGCCTTATGTTGCTTTTCATAAGTAGGCTGCAATATAGATTTTTTTTTTTCCCTAGAAGGTCCAGTACAAAAATATTTGTGTTGCAAGTCTGGTGTTGTAGAATTTTATTCCAGTGATGTGAGTGAGAAGGGAGGAAGAACATGAAAATCAGTAAGCAAGCTGGAGTAGCTGCATCCAGCTGATTATTATGTAGCTGGTGGAGATCTTGGAACATTTGATTCTGACTCAGGGCATCCATCATGTGTTTGTAGTTTCTAAAGTAACTATTGTGTCACTGGTGCTATTTTTTTCCATTTGATTTGATGAATATTGTGCATTCTCTTTCTGTTCATCACCATGGCTGCCTCTAGTCCTTGTGGTGATGTATCACTCTCTGTATCACTCTCTCTTTATCAGGATATAAGACAGCGTCATCGCTACCTCTGTCACTTGCCCCTCACCTGTGAGTTCAGCATTTGTGAACTGGCTCTGAAGCCACCTGTCATCTCCAAGGAGACTTTAGAGTTGTTCTCAGGTTTGTAGTTATTCTTATCCCTTTAATGGTAGCAAAAAGAATGTACATTAGCACTTTACTCCTCTTGCACCAACTGTCTGGTGACTGCTGGACAGAGCAGCCCCATCTCGCTGCTTCACAGACAGCAGCTACAAAAAGAATAAAAAAATCCCAACTGCTTGGAAGAGCATATGTTGTTTGTGAGCGTATTTTGTTACTAATGTCTTATAAGGCTGTTCCCAGAGCTGGAGGAAACCTTTCCAGAGTATTGGTGTGGGGTTTTTGATATCCACTATTGTGCATTGCTCCCAGATGACCTTGAAAAGAGGAAACGTCTGCGGCAGAAGAAAGCTCGTGATGAACGGCGGCGTGAACGCAGGATTGAGATAGAAGAAAACAAGAAACAGGGCAAATGTAAGTCGTGATGGCACATAACTGGTGGGCTTTCAGTCATATTTGGTTGCTGAGCTGGTTTCTTGAGCTATAGGATGAACTCTAAGGCCTGTAGTTTGTAGTGTGTACTTAGAACAAGATTACAAAGTATTAGGAACAATGTCTGTGTAATGAAAAACATAAGCTGTTTTAGTCAGGATGTTAAGTGATGTTATGCAATTGCTGCATACTTGTGCATTTTGGGAGAGATGGAGGGCGTTCAAGGGCACAGCTATCTCCATGGTGTACATTGCTCTCTGTTTTTATAGTAATCACGATGTAAAGTGAAAAGTGAAGAAAGCAAAAAAAGGCCTAGAAACTGTTTCCATCCAGCAGCAGGGCTTGTACTGGTCTCCAAATAGAGGGTGGAAAGAAATGAGTTGGCACCTCCTAGACTCCTGAAATGACTTGCATATTGACAGTCCTCCCCCGCATTGTGTAGCGCTTTAATTTAAAATCTCTTTCTAGATCCAGAGGTCCATATTGCTCTAGAGAATCTGCAGCAGTTCCCTGCTTTTACCTCTTGCCCTGGAGAAACTACCAGTGTTGATCATCAGGGCATCTGTCAGTCTCCTCTTGGCAGAAGCCCTGTGTTTCAGACAGGTGAGCATGTGGAAAAACACATCACATCTAGCTCTTGATCATTCTTTTGGGATCTATTGCTCAGGTCGTCATGCTAAACTTTCTCAATATTGATCGAAAACAGCTTCTTTACAGAGAAGCTCTGGCTGCTCCATCCCTGAAAGTGTTCAAGGCAAAGTTGGATGGGGCTTGGAGCAACCTGGTGTTATGAAAAGCTTGCCTGCCCATGGCAGGGGGGTGGGTTGAGATGGTCTTCAAGTCCTTTCCAACCCAAACCTTTCTGTGATTCTTTCCTAGGCTGCCTGTGAGATAATACACAAAAGGCAGACATGGTTAAGAAACATTCTGTTCCTTCGTCTTCTTTTTACTGTCTCTACCTTGACAATATGAGATCTGCACTGTAGCTACCCCATCTTTTACACGAGGCAGAAGAAAGGAAACAATTGCCCCAAAAAGGGAAGAAAAGTGTTTGCCAGGAAAACACTAGTGGCATTTTTTTCTTTGTCATCTCCATATTCTCCAACACGTTATTTTAAAATAAACCCAACAAAAAGCTCTACCCCCCACCAGCTTTCTAAAATAAGTAAACAAAGCCCCTCAAGGAAAAAAAAAAACAACCCAAAAGAAATTCACAAGCAAATAATCCTTAAATGAAAAGATTGAGGCAGTTTCAGAGATCCCACTGTGTGACTGATGGAGAGAACCAATGAGATCAAAATGAGTAATTACTCAGGATAATAAAACTTTATTACTGTTATGTCCTGATAAGCAGCATAATGACTGCCTTGGCCAAGTGCAACTGGCTTTAATTCTCAGTTCCTTTCTCTGTAGAGTCTGTTCCAACTCCACTGTCACCTGCTGCCAGCCAGGTCAGCCCATTGCTCTGTGGAAGCTTGGAAGAAGAGTCTCCCTTCCCTTCCTTTGCCCAGGTAAACCATGTAGCAGAGTGAATCTTGTCAGAATTACTTGAGTCTTAGTTGGGGATTAGGCTGAGACTACAGTTGCTTCTCCTACAAGATCAATGTGGGATAAATCTTAGGGAGACACCATAAGGTTTGAGTGCTTGAAGGGTTTCTAGATTTTCTTGCCACTTTAGTGGGTCTGCAGGATTGTTCAAGAATGTGGAATTTAATCATATCCTACAACTGTTTTGATAGATGTTGAGAGTTGGAAAGGCAAAACCAGAAACGTGGCCTAAACCTGCTCCAAAGACAAGAGGTAAGAACATTTGGTATTAGTACTTCAGGTTCTTTACCATGCACCTAAATGTGAGAAATCTTGTAACTTCAAAATAAGGATCTGGAGTGTGGAGGGGCATTTGTGTGGTGAAAGTTTTATACAATCTTCTGCACATCCTTCCCTCTTTCAGATGAGAACACTCTGGCACTCCCTGTGCCTGGAGACAGTGATGGAGAAAGTGACAGCTCTGACCGGATACCTGTGCCCAGCTTCCAGAATTCCTTCAGCCAAGCTATTGAGGCAGCTCTCCTGAAACTGGACAAACCGTCCACAGCTGATCATTTATCAGGTAAAAGGCAGGGGGAAGGGCAGGAAAACTTTCTGAAGTGAAAAAATTGAGTATTTCTCCTTCTTTCTCTGGGAGAAGTGAAAGCAGCAGTTTTGGGGACCAAAAATTGGCCAGAGAACAGTTCTGAAAATTGTCAGGTTGTGGTTTCTGAACAGCTTGACTAGGGCTTCTGTCAGCTTAAAGCAGCCTCTTAGTGGGAGCTGAGATCTCCAACTAGCAAAGAATCCTGTTAGGACAAAGATGGCTTTTGACAATCATGTTGGCCATGTCTCTACTGGAATCTAAATTAAACTTTATCTTAAGGAAGTTCAGGTTATACATTTCTAAACTAAAAATACCTGAGCTGCAGAACTACCACTTCAGTTTGACCAAAATGTCAAGGTAACTGCTAGCTGAAATTTCAAATTAGGGAATGTGAAACAAATTGAGGTAAACTTAAAACTGGTGCTGGCTGGTGTAACTTATTTTTAATGCTCAGTTCTGATTTTTAGCTTTGGCTTCTGTTTGGAGACTGCACTGGATGATGGGGAGAGTTGGATGGGAGGGCCTGGGAGTTTCAGTGGAGTGTCTGCTCCAGTTGTGGTTTTTTTGGACACGTATCAAAGTGATACTTGTTGGAAAGGCAAGCTGCTGGATGCTGCAGTCCTAGGAGCTGCTGCTGCAACAGCAACTTTACAATCATTCAGGCATGTTTGTGATTGTATTTCAGGCGTGATGGAGTCTCCCTTAGTTCATCAGCAGTAATTTTTTTGTTAAACTACCTGGTGTTCAGTGAATTGATAGTAAGTGTTGTGGATCTGTAGAAGCCACTTAAGCCAGGGAAGATTTAAGAGTCATTTATCATTTCTGTGTGATGTTCCTCTTCCATGATAAGAATGACAGTATCGTTTTCATTCTTCACAGAGGAAAAGGGAGGCAAGAAAAGAAAGAAACAGAAGCAGAAGCTATTGTTCAGCACCTCTGTTGTTCACACAAAGTGATTCTGCTATTCAAAAGAAGTTTCCTCTCCTGGTTTTCTTTTAATTTTGCTTTGTTTTGCTGCTATAGTTTAAGTATTTAAATTTGAACAGCCTAAGCTTGTTTTTCCAGGACTTCTAGGGGCTTCAGGAGGAAACCATGACAATATATGTTGAAGTAATATGTTTTGATTCCACCTGTTTAATGAATTCATACTGAAACAGTTTTGGAAGTAACAACCCAGATACAAATCTGCCAAGGCTTCTAATTGCTGAGTCAGTCCTTTGGGCCTGATAAGCAGTGTGAAAATCCTTATAGCTGTGTGGCACTGCCAAAGTACTGCAATATTATCCAAGAGAAAAGGTAGAGAGCCTTTATCCATGGGCAGAAGTCCAGCTGACTGACAGTAGTGCTGTTGCAGTAAAGCTGTCAAACTGCTCTCGAGAAACTGGCTTTGGCTGCACTGGATACAGGCAAAACAGCTTATTGGCTTTAGAGTGTTAGCTGCTGTACCTGTTCTTTTCCTAAAGAAAGAGCAAGGATTCCTCCTGTTCTCCTGGCTTGGAAAGATACAAAGCTGAGGTGAGTGTAAAGCAGAATTTGGCTACTTGGTTTTAAAGTGGCTTGATGATTTTTGTATTTCAAAATGGCACTAGTGGTAGAAGGAACCTCCTGACTTCTCTCAGTTGTTCAGGTCTGTTTTAATGTGGGTGAGTGAGGCTGCTACTTCTTGTTTGTTTTTTCCCAACCATGGGCTACTTATTCTTTTTAACCTGATCATCTAGAATAAACACTCCCCTCTAGGGCTCCTGGCAACCTTCTGAATGATGGTTTGACACTGGCTACTCTTTGAGTTGGAAGAACAACTGATAGCTGAAGTCTGTAGATAACTTTTACACCCCAGCAAGAAACTGGGGTTCTCTTGTACTGGGATAAGGGCCTGTATGTGCTTGGTTCTGGGGTTTAAGTTGATCTGTGCTATGAACATGTCTCTTCTGGACCCCTCCCCGCTCTTTCTTTGGGTGGTCACATTCTGCACTGCTTGTGGTTTGATTTGAGCTACTGAGTCAAGTGGTGTGGATTTTGTTGAATAAAATTAATTTTAGGTGTAACATACCAGTCAAGGCCAACAGTTGCAATAAATCATACGCACATGCACTTACAATGCTGCAGCTGAGCTGTCATAGCAGCATGGAGCCCTAGAACATTGCACAGATTCAAATTTTACATTCCTGCTAGCAGAATTAATTGCAGGCCACTGGTGAAAAGTACCACTGAATTTAGGGTGGGAGACTGACAGTGTGCTGTCTTCAGCCCCAGTGGTACAGGCTTCAGTGTGCTCGTCCCTCTGACACTGATCTGAACAAGGAAGTGTGTGTCTGAGGCACCTGGAGTCAGGTATTCCAACACCACTGGCACTCAGTGGTTGTGTCCCTGTTTAAAAAGCTGATGTTAGTACATGGGTGCTTGATTTCAGAGCAACAGGCTCCACGTGTGTGCCTCACGGGAAGCTGGTACCAAAGAGCCGATCACATGTGGCTGTAAACCAGAAAGAACAGGGGGAGAGGGAGGTAAAGAATACTTCCAACTGCTGCAGGAGGATAGAGGAAACACCTGCAAGACATTCTTTGAAAGCAGCTTGACTTCACGCTTGGTCACAACTAACCCCACTCAATGAAAGACAGTACAGCTTGTCAGGGGACTGCAAAGAAACCAAGACAAGATACCTGGCAGTGGTAACACATCTTGCTGTCAATACTTTAAATGCATATAGGAAAACAGTTGGTGAGGGCAGAGAAAACAATTTAGAGAGATTCAAATATGCAGTGAACTGTCTTTACAGCAAGTCATTTTAAGCTAAGGAACAGGAGTAACTACTTAAGTGTCTAACCAGTATCTGTTGTGTTCTGTTATCTCTGCACATTTATAGTCAACTTTTCTTTGCACTGGGAAGAGAGAATAGCTGGAGCTGGTGTAACTCACCTCCACGTGTCACAGGCACTAGGATAAGGGAAGTGATGTGGGCAAGGCAGGCTGTCCCTGCTGCAGGGGCAGCCCCCACAGGGACAGCATCTTCAATTGTATCTTGTTTTCCTATGGATTCGAGATAATACCAGCAATGCTACTTTCCTGTAACTGATTGGTGTAAACTTAATAAATATCTAAGCAGTACTTGTACCTATGAGTTTTATAACGGGGGGGATGGAGTTGAGCCCTGCAGCTCTGCCCTACATTCCATGTACTCACTGCTCCTGTGTACACAACTGGTGCTTTTCTCACTCAAAACAGTGGATAGCCCTGTGGCTAACAGTGCACTTAAAGTAAAAAGCAGATGTTAATGCTTTTTGTATGCTGAAGGAGAATAACTGCATTCCTTGTCTGTGCCAACTCCTAAAGCTCCCTTCTACCTCAGCATGAAGAACACGTTGAGCTGCTACACTCCTCAGGAGTGCAAGTGGTTTTGACTCTTGGAGTGAAACAGGCAAGTAGCCTACTTAAGTGAAATAATGTTTTATTTTTTTTTAATTTGTTTAAAAACATTTGGAATGGGGAATGAAGTCTAAATTATGAACAAATGCTTTTCCAGTCCCCTGCACTGCTTAACACTGAAGATAACCAGTCACATCCTGATTAAACAAGTGCAGAATACAGGTGAACAATAACAAGTGATATTCAGTCTGACTCTGTGCCATCATCCTCTTCCTCATCTCCACTTTGAGACTGCTCTTCTGTAAGGGAACAGCTCAGCAAGGACTTCTGTATACATTGTCTTTCCTCTGCAATTAAGAAAGCAACATAGGGTTATTGCTTGATCTCTCCACATACCCTGGACTGTCCTCCACTTCTAAACACAGAAACATTTCTCAGGCCAAGGATTCAGAAGTAGCCCAGTGTATCCTACAAAAACCCCAGGAACTGAGGCTACATTTTAGGAAAGTGGCTGGAGAAACTCACCTTCATTTGTACAGTTTTGCAACAACCTCAGCAGCTGTGTTCTGTTATACTGAATCAGGAATTTCTGACATGTTCTTATGGTACCTGTGGAAGTCACAAGAACAGCATGTAACAATCTGCACAACCAAATGTTTCAGAGCTGTGTGTGTATTTCCCAAAGAGCATTGTGTCAAGTGACAAATGCCCCAGGAAACAAGGTTGTTAATGCAAATGCTACAGAGGGGCTGTAGACTTCATTTCTGCACTGCTGAGGTTAAGTGGTGGAGTAATAATTTCTAACACGCAGTGCCTGTTAGTTTCCCTGGGGGTTAATTTTCACAAATCAGAAGATACCATACTTTGAAAATATATTTTAAAATAATGTAACATTGTATTTGCTTCTCTGGTTTTGTGATAAATGTAATGAAGCTTCAAACAAAATTAACGAGGGTTTCAAAAAAGAACTGCTGGTGCCTGTTTCTTATTTAGATCTGCTGAAAGCAGTTGCTGTTAGTAACACGAGAAACGTCTGTCGGATCCAGAGCAGCACCACAGCGTCGTGGCAGGGATGATTGCAGCTCTGTCCTCCCCCCGGGCCCGGGGGGCTCCTGACCTCCGACGTGCAGGGTGTTGAGGAAGCAGGGGTAGCGCTGGGCGCGGCTCTCCAGGTGCCGCACGAAGGGCAGCGCGGAGCACAGCAGCCGGTACGAGTCCTTGCGGCACCGCAGCAGCACCGTCCCGGTGTAGGCGTTCAGGTACTTCACTGCGGGACACACACGCACGGGTGAGCGGGCCCGGAGAGATCCCGCACCCCCGCAGGGATCCCGCTCCCCCGGGGCCGCCCGTCTCGCCCGCACCCGTGAAGGAGACGGAGCAGCACGCCAGGCCGTAGTCCCCGTGCACCCGTGCGATGGCGTCTCTGACGGCGAGGCCCAGCGCGCGGTCCTCGATGCACTGCCGGCACCGCGGGTCCTCCGAGACCACCTCGCAGAGCACGTACCTGCGGGACAGCGCGGCGTGAGCGGCGCGGGACCGGCCCGCACGGCGCCGGACCGGCCCGCACGGCGCCGGACCGGCCCGCACGGCGCGGGACCGGCCCGCACGGCGCCGGACCGGCCCGCACGGCGCGGGACCGGCCCGCACGGCGCGGCGGCGCCTCCCGCCCGCCTCACCTGTTCTTGAACCGCACCATGGCGGCGGCGGCGCGGCGCGCGGCACGGACGGACGGCGCGCCCGGCCAATGGGGAGGCGCCCCCGCGCGCTGTAGCCAATGGGCGGCGTGCAGGGGCGGGGTCAAGGGGAGGACAGCGCGGCCCCCGGACGGCCCCGCCTCCCACCATGGGCCGCGCGTGCGCGGTGCCGCCGCGAGCCGGCGGCGCGTCACGGAGTCGGGGGCGCTTCGGCTGGAAAAGACCGGAGGTCACCGTGCCCCTGCTGTGACCAGTCGCCACCACGTTAGCCACACCACTCCGGTCTTTCCTTAAACACCTCCAGGGACGGTGACTCCATCGCTCTGGGTAGCCCATTCCAATGTCTGATCACCCTTTCCGTGAAGAAGTTCCTCCTCATGACCAACCTAAAATTCCCTTGGCGCAGCTTAATACTGCATCCTCTTCTCCGGTCGCTTGTTGCCTGGGGGAAAAGCCCGATCTCTACCTGACTCCAGCTCCTTCTCAGGTACTTGTAGAGAGCGATAAGGTCCCTCCTGAGCCTCCACCGGGCTAAACACCCCAGACTCCCTCAGCCGCTCTTCACAAGGACATACGCTCCAGACCCTTTCCCAGCTCCGCTGCCCTCCTCTGGACCCACTGCACTGTTAGTGGAAGAAATCCTGGCACGTTCTGGCTGGAGTATATTAAACCTCAATATCCTTCCTGGACTGGGGGGCCCAGAACTGAACAGAGCACTTGAGGCGCGGCCTCAGCAGTGCCGAGTCCCGCGGCCGATGGCTCCCCGGTCCCGATGGCTCCCCGGTCCCGATGGCTGCCTGGTCCCGATGGCTCCCTGGTCCCGATGGCTCCCCGGTCCCGATGGCTGCCTGGTCCCGATGGCTCCCTGGTCCCGATGGCTCCCCGGTCCCGATGGCTCCCCGGTCCCGCTGCCCGCGCCATTCCCGGCACACGCCGGTCCCCGTTGTCCCTGTCGCCGCGCGGTCCGCGTCCCGCGCGCCGCCCCCGCCTGCTCCCGCCCTCCGCCAGGGGGCGCGCGCGGCGCGCGGGCCGGCCTGAGGGGGCGGCTGAGGGGGCGGCTGAGGGGGCGGCTGAGGGGCCGGCCTGAGGGGGCGGCTGAGGGGGCGGCTGAGGGGGCGGCCTGAGGGGGCGGCTGAGGGGGCAGCGGGGCTGCCGGAGGTCAGATGCCTTTGGTCCCTTTCGCTGCGTCGCACCCACCCGTCCTGGCCAAGCCCCCCCTTGTCTTGTGGCTAAGAAGTCTAAGTGAGGGAGACGGGACGTCTCCGTGTGATGGGAGCCGCGGGAGGTCCGGAGGAGGCGGGCGAGTACCGGCCCCTCGAAGGCTTCAACGGAGCGTCCAGAGCCCCCCCGGTGCTCCTCAAGGACTCTGTCTTTGCTGCCGCAGAAAACTGCTCCAGAATTTGTAGCTCCTCAGGCTCCAGGTATTGGGGGTTTGGGGACATGTGCTGATTAATGACAACAGCTAAGGAAATTGTCGAACAGAGCTACTTCTTATAATTATTTCTGTAGTGGTGTCCCAAACTGTGATGTGTGACACTGACGAGGAAGCAGGGAGGACTCTTTGAAAAGATCTGGTAGTAGAATTAACTGAGGAGAAGGGAATGAGGGGAATAAGGGAAAAGATGTGAGGTAGATATCTGAATATGAGATGGGAGAAAGAGTTTAACTGAGGTTCTTGGAGCCAAGTCACATAGGAGTGCTGAGACAGTATAAAGTGGGAACTCATTGCTAATTCAGAGTGGAAACATCTTTAATGACCTTCATTCTAGACACAGAAAACAATGATAAACCCAGTGGAAATCCTGTCCTGGGTGATAAACTTCTGCCCTCAGAAACAGATGCCTGTTCTGCTGCTCTCTCCCCTTGGCTATTAACTCTTCTCCTTCACCCGTGATCTCATTTTCAAGTCATGTTTTTTTCTAAGAACTGCAAAATGTGAGTTGCCTGGGGAGAAAAAAGCACGAAGCCCAGAATGGACTTGTAAGAGACCTTTTCTCTTGGGCCACGATCCAAGGGACTGGGGGCAGTTTTGAAGCTAATGCAGACAGAAGCATTTTCTCGATGAGAGGACTGCATTGCATTGATCTTTGCCATATTGCTCTGTGTTTTAGTATCCAAATGGAGATCTAACTGTAATCTGTTCCACTTGTCAATACAATGAGCTCCTAGGTGATAAGCTAGTCTCACATTTTTGAACAATATTAAAGTCCATGAAGATTCCCACTGATTTTCTTTGCGGAGTGAGATTCCAGCTTAGGCTTACAGTGTGCCTGGCAGGTATGTTTTCCTGCTGCCCCTGTGTTTGTGGTGGCATCCCCCATCCTGCCTTCCAAAAGGGCTCAGGTTGCCCTGTGCTGCTCAGGTTGCTTTTATCCATCCCCTCCTTTATTTCCTTCTCGCAGAGGCACGCTGGACTCTGACAAGCAGAGCATGTGAGTGCACTCTGCCCTGTAATCCAATAGGACATGTGCACTGTGCATGCTACAGGCTGGGCCCTGTGTGCAGCACAGGCCTCTGCTTTCAGTCCAGAAGGCTGATTAGGAGAGACATGGTGCAGAGAGCAGTGTTGTGAGATAGCCCCGTGCTGCTTCGTTTCACGTAGGGTATTGCCTTAGTTCCCTGTTGTTGGTTTGGAGGATGCACCGAGCAGACCTGAGTCACCACAGCTCCCTGCACAGTCACTGTCTGTGTTAGTACAAGGTGTGCAAGTCCAGTCAGGCATCCTGGGGTGCTGAGCTGACAGCACAGGACTAAAAGGTTACAACATCTTCACGTTTGTTTTCCCATCTCCTCACTCTCATCCTCTGCCAACTCTGCACTATGGATTCCAGTGTCAGGGATTCAAGAAACTATTGCAAGTGATGGTGAGTTATACTCAAGGTGGGAAAGAAGTGTCTCCTAAGAAAAGATGTGAGAGAGAGAAAAAAAATAAGAAAATGTTATTTAAATTGAAGAATGGGTCAAGAGACCTGCCAAGAGAGAGGATGGATGTGTCTTCTGCAGACTGGGAGAGACAATGTGGCCTTGGATATCTTACCAAACAGAGGTTATGGAGGACAGAGCATGCAAGGACAGGGGGAAATAACATGCACTGTCCATACACATTAAAGACAATTTGTAAAGCAGTTTGAGAACCTTCGGTAGAAGATTCTCCATCACTATGAATGTTCATCAGTGATTGTCCAATAAAGTGGTGGTGCTAGGGAGGTGCAGGAGGAATACTGAAGTCTTGTTTTCCCAACTTCTGTTTGTTATTTGTGGTAGTGTGCCTGCAGAGGGGCTAGTACCAACCCGTCTGTGTTGGTTTTATTACCATTTTAGTTCATTATTTGACATTTTACTAGAGGCTTGAAGGTCTAGACCCTCACTTTGGATTTACATGCCATCTGTATCTCCAGGTTGCAGGTCAGAACATATTTGTATGGAATAGACTGCAATAGACTGTGATGAATGCATGTTATCTTGTGTGCAGCCAGCTCCTAGGGTTTGTATGTATTTGCTGTAATTAAAATTACTAGTAAATGTATTCAATAACACACATGCACGTACACACACACACACATTTTAGTGAATCCTTGCACTCTTTTTAGGTAGAATGCATCCATTTTATAGATGAGGAAGCTAAGGTAAGCAGGGGGAGTAAGCATGTTCTTCATGGTAAATAGCTGTCAGTCTGGAGATAGAGATCAAGGACATAAAGTGAGTGGAAAGAACTGGCATATCAGCACATACTGTGTTGGAGGATAGGTCTGGTATGTTGCTTGTGCATGAAGTAGCCAAGTAATCACGTTCTGGAGTAAAATTAGGATCATTGCGATACTCTGTCCTTGTGATACCACAATTATATCTTCCCTTTGTAGCCAAAATAATGATTTTTGCTTCTTTCTGGAAGCACAGGACTGAATTTGCCATCAGGTGTGGTAGCAGAGCTGGGGGAGACAACTACATTTTGTTCCACTGTATGCACATTGCATCCCCAGATAACCTCAGCACTGAAAATACAAAACAATTTGGCTAAAATTAAAACTGCTTCTTAAATCCTGTCTGATGTTGCCTGAAGCTTTTTGTTCAGTTTATCTTCACAAGGTCACTGAGACAGAAGAGTGCATTCTGTGAGCATGCTGGCCTGGAGCTTTTCATGCAGATGCTTTCATTTAACATTTGGGACATTCTCCTTCTCCCTTAGGTCTCTTCGTTTGTACTCTCCCTCATTTTCTATGTCTCTCTACTCCTCACTTTTGAGTTCAGGTTCCCTCAGATCAATACACATAAGACTAAAAGCTATCCCCTTTTATTATCACCCTAACCTGTAATCATTAATCATAAGCTTTCTGTACACCCAAGCTGTCATGGGTCGGAGACTGCTGGTCTGTCAGAGCTGCCACATGAGCTGCCCTGTGTGCTGCCTGCAGCACTGCCCTTGTCTTTGCTGTCATCCTGCCATAAGGAGTAATTGTCTTGCAAAACCATGTGTTTGAAGCAAATTCTCTTGCAGCCTCTTTCAGTGCTGGCAGTGTGATCTTGGGCTACTTGCTTAAGTTCAAAATAGTAAATTCACATTTCTTTGATTTTTTAATAGTCAAAAACAAGATGTGCTCTGAGAGACATCCCATATGTTTATAAGGTGAGCTTCCATTAAGATATTGGAAATTGGAAGCCACATTGAATATTGAAGCCAAATATTAAGATCTGATAAAGGGCTTTAAGTGTCTGTGTGTTTGGCATGTGCTGCCTAGCATGAACACAGAATCAGGGGTCTCCATGTGCAGCAAAAACCAATGTGAGAGAAGAGCCGTACAAAAAGGTGATGTGCCAAGTGAGAAGCTGGACCTAGAATTCTGAGTTCCATTTTCTCCAGCTCTGCAGTGGGGATAATTGTAAATACCTTATTCATAGAGATATGTCAAAAATTAGTAAACTGTCCACTTGAATGTTACTATTTATCAAATATGGTAAAAGTGCTGCCCTGTAGAAGAGATCTGTAGGCAGCACACTTCATTTGCAGCAAGCTGCTGCAAGAAGCTAACAGCTGCTTCCAAACTAGTTACTTAAATTAATCAAGAACTAGAATATTAGTTTAGATAGTTCAGGGTTCTCTTCTGTTTCCTTTCCATATTAGGGAACACAGACTCAACTGTAAACCAGATAACTTACTATGTAATCTGCTGTGTAAAACCCCCATATTTAATACCTCCATAACGGGGATGTTAAGATGGATTAATTGTTCTTTGTTCTGGTCTCTGAAGATAAAGGGTAATTACTATTAATTATGTGTAATTGAAAAATTGCTCCTTCACAAAGACTCCAGTAGCATTAGCAGGATTTTAACTTTTTGCTGCCTATAGGGAGTCTTACAACATTCCACAATGTTATGGCAAAGACTGCCATAAACTTTAGAAGGGTCTCAGCAAGTCTTACTCACTTTCCAGCCCACACCTGAGACCAGGATTTTCAGACATAGCAGATCTCAGAGCAGCCTGCGACACAGGACTCGTGGTTTGTTCTGTGCTGAATGCCCTGAAACAGGAGGTGCAATTTGAAGGGATGGTTGTTATTGAGGATGCTGTAAGACTTTTCCTCTGTAAATTTCCAGAAATCTGTGGAATAACCACCAAAGGGAAAGTATTAGAAAACAACAAACAACTCCAGCAAAGTGAGAGATTGCCTATCTGGGAAGGAAGCTTATTAAAAAAATTAAAAAACCACCCATGACTCTTTAGTAGCCAGTACATCTTAGACAGCAGAGGTGTCTGACAGAGTGGAGACTGTGTTGAGATATTTGAATTTAGCTGAAAAAGAAAAGAAAACTTAGAATTTTTACAAGAGCAGAGCACTTTCAATTGTATAAAATCAGTGGATAGGTTTGCCTGCAACCTGAAATTCCTAACAGCCCCACTGATTTCTGTTGTCAAAATATGTAGGTATATAACTTCCTTTAATTACAGTATGAGCTGAGCACCTTCCTATGCATAAAAATCTGGCCTTTAAGCTCTCCAGGCCTGAGTTTCGCATTGGGAAAATAAGGATAATGACATTTATCTACTTCAGGGAGTGCTACAAATAAATCACTGAGTTATTATGCACTTAGGCAATATAATAAAAGAGATAACAGAAACTCGTATGGCATAAACATAGCCTATCCTGAGTAACCTTCTTCCCATATGAGTTGGTGTAGAGGCTACGCTGAAACAAAAACAATGTGTCTGGTGCTGCTGTCATCTTGCAGATCTTTGCTCCCTGCTTTTCCTTTCCCCTGAATTCCCATGAGCAGATTAATCCAAGGCCCTATTTTGCAGTAAGATGTATCTGCTTATGTTGCTGCATATTGAATAATCCTTTCTTTATGTGGCTTTATGTTTAACTCCAGCAGCCTAGGAGCAGTGTGGGATCAGAGTCTTCCACAGAGCACTGGTCTCCCTGATGAGGAAGGCAATAAAAAACATTTTCCAGTGTATCCATCACTCAGTGCTGAGGCGACAGGACAGGCATCCTGGAGCAGACTTATATAATAGGTGCCTGCTGCCTGGCTCTGGCTGGGCAGCAGCAGCGCGTGCAGGGGAGAAGGGGGGCTGTGCTGGAGCTGCTCAGTGGGGTACAGCCAGGGCACCCCTTGGCAGCTGCAGGGCCTCGGCTTGTGCTGGTGTCAGCTTGGTGCATGGAGTGTGTCAGTCACTGCCTAGCTGGGGCACGTGGGTCTCAACTCTTTGCGTGACCCACTCTGACAGAGACCTCCCTACCCGTCTGTTCTTGCCTAGATCCAATTTTAGCTGCAGCGTCCCACAGCCCAGCACAGCAAGTGAAAGCCCCTCAAAAGCAGAGTAGGGTGTAGTGAGTGATGTGATTTGGGTCGGGAGAATCAAGAGCGACTTTTTTTCTGCTGTGCTGAGTGGGGGTGCTCACAAAGACCAGTAAATGCAAACAGATTTCCAGAGGCAATGGCTGTTACAGATCAGAGAAGACAAAAAGCACTGGGAGCATCTGGCCTATTTTGGGAAGTTTGCTAGGGCTTTTTTAAATTAATTTTTTCTTTTTTTTTTCTAAAGATGTGCTTGCATGTGAGTCAGAGTGTCAATATTTGCCACTTTTTTAGCTATAGGCACCATGAAGACCGAAGCAAACAAAAAAAAAAATCTTGCTGGATTTTCAAAGCTGTTGCCACCAGTTGCCTTGAGGGCACAGGAGTTTGAGCTACATTTGAGATGCCTTCTGCCTGCTGCTGGTTGGTTCCAAGCTAGAGCTCCTGGTGATGCACATAAGAACCTTTTTGCAGTGCTTGATAGCATCTGCCACAGTGAGATTACTGGGAGAAATTGACCCAGGGTACATCCCTCAGGCCTCCTCAGGAAAATTCCACAGTGTTCATGCTGGAACTCAAGGAGTTGAGTTCCTTCTGTGTTCCTGTTTCATACCTGTGATGCATAAAAGATCATGTTTATCCCCCTGTAACATTAGTGACTTAATTAGAGCTGAATTTGGTCCTACTGTCTCTGAACATGAGCAGCTTCCACCAAGTCATCTAAAGGATCATATCTGGTTTCTTCTCTCTCTCAGTGTTGGTGGCATCTTGTTTCATTTTCCATCTTTCCTAAGAGAGCTCACTTTCCCCCACATTTCAGCATATGCTTGTTGTATGTCAGCACCCTGGGCTGCCCACGTGTCCGTGCCAAGCCAAGTACCACTCTTCCAGCCAGCAAGGCACAAGATGATGTAGAGACAGAATGTGAGATACATCAGCAATTATTGTGGACTGTGTGTAGCTGTGTAGCTTAAAACCAGAACCTGCTTACAGGTCAAGAAACTAAGCTGGAGCCGGTTAAGTGTGAGGTTTCTTCCTCTATGTAGGATGTGTAGAAATAGCAAGACTTTTATCCTGTAGAAGCCAGTGGTTTTGCAGTGTGGCTTCTCTTTGCCAAGACCAAAACTGGCACTGTAGGGACACCATTTTCAGGGTAAGTGCCAGGGAGGGACCCTGCTGATGCGATAGCACCACACTCGCAGCATTGCAACTTAATGTCCAGCACTGTCTGCAGGACATCCCCGTTTATTTCTGAAGATGCTGGCATGGGAAATTTTTTAGATGTCACACTTTGTTTCCAGAAGATGCATTGGTTCTTTTAATTTGTTCTATTTCTTCTGCTTCCCTCTTCCCACCCCAACCACTTGGCCAAACCAAAAATTTTCTCAGCTTGCTTTGTGGCACATAGAGGGACGGCTAGTCAATCAATAAATATTAAGTTCTTGTTTTATAAGATGTAGGATTTTCTAAAAGCATAAAATGATGATTTTGAATATTTATTATATTCCTCTAAAATATACATTTAACTTCAGGTCTCAACATTTTAATGTATATTGCTACATTGAAAAATATTGCTATTACTTGAAAAAGAATATATACTCTCTGTTGTTTCTCTATTATTATAATGCTACCCAGAATTGTAAGATCAGCATCTGTGAGTCAGATCACAGACAGTAACAAAATAATTTTAAAATTATTTTATTTAATTAATTTACTTAAATTATACATACTAAGCTCTTTTATTTTTGGGACTTGCAGGGTGCAGGTCTTTCTCTGTAAGTGTGGGGGCAAGTAACTTCATTAGTCTTTTAATAGTCTCTTAGTATCAGAGACGGATGGTGTCATCTTATATTGAAGCTCATTTTAAAATAAAATTGCAGCAATTTATAACATGGATACAGAGCTCCTGTTCCCGTTAATGTTCCCTCCTACTCCACCCCATATTCTCCAACAGAAAGCTACCACAGTGACAAAGACAGGAAATTGAAGGACAGGTACTAAATCTCAAGTTCAGTTCTTTGGTGCCTTTCACACATTATAGCTTTATAGAGGAGGTGATGTTTTGAGGACAGGGTATAAGTAACTTCAGATTAAGTAATGGACTTAAGAACTTCCTATGCAAGCAGACCGTCTTTGTGGCTGTCAGTGCCGAGTAACCGTGCCACCGATGCAGTCTGCTGTTCTCTGTATCATTATTCATAAGCTCCCATGCCGAACAGCAATCAAACTCCTCAGGCTGTGCTCAGGGGATTATCACACGCACGGGGCGGTTAAAGTCACTTTGCCTCCAGTCTTCTGCCTTTGAAAAGTGCCCAAGGCTAATCACTGTGAAATGTGACGCCTGTCATGTCTTCTTGTTCAAGTATGTGCAGCAGGCCTGTCATTCACTGAAAGCCTTAACATCTGTTATTTCATGGTAATCCTCATGCATCAGGCTTCCAAATAAGAAACTGGTGGAGTCCAACAAGGTATGGCTGAGCCTTGGTTTGCATAATTCCCAGAATGCAAGGCAACTTGCTCTCCCTTCTGAAATCATTAATAAGCAATAAGAATATTATATAAGCTGGCATCTTTTTTTAAACCATGATAATTTCAAATGCTATTATAATTAGGATGAAGATGAGAGTTTGAGCTGGGGGAGGGAACAAAGGATTAAGCTGATCTCCACCATGACGTTAGAAGGTAGCTTTGTCTGCTGTATCCTAGTTTGGACAATAATGGATACGCTTTAGAAACATGAAGAGGCAAATAGACAATTTATTTAAAAGTATTAATCCTTTTCATCCTGAAATGTTATCTCTTACCATAAATAGGATCACAGTTCTCCAGTCCACTTACATTCTGACTATTTGACCCTGTAGAAAAGCCTGAAGAGCAATATGTTTGTGTTGTACCCTGGTGACTATTGGCTCCACAGTGGGTCTCAGAAAGTGTACAAAAATATTCCGTGGCCAAGAATATCTTTGCTTAAGCCAGAGTGATTACTTGGTGATTGAGACTGCAGTGCTATCGCATCACAAGATGTGGCATCTTGGGTGGCAGGTCCCAAGCCTGACTGATCAGATGTGATACTTTTATAAAAAAAAGTTTAGTGTCTTAATCGAGGAGGTGGGACTTGCTGGAGGAGGAAAACAAGGTGCAGATATGGTTCATAGATGTAACTAATAGGGCTGCTTCCTTTGGAATAGGGAAGATTTAAGTAGGCACTTGTCAAAATCGTTTCTCTCTATTGCTGCAGCAGCCCTTGGATCTGAGCATGTTCCTGATGTTCCCCCTCACTCACATGCACGAACACGGGGAGGCAGGCGGGAGGCGGCAGCTGCACTGACACACTATGGGGTTTGCAAGAACACGATGGCAATTTAGAAGAGCGATTAAAAGATTGCAAACATTTATTAATAGCTTTGCTGCTGCAGCAGCTCTGCCAGAGAAGCCTTGCTTCCTCTGGGATGCTCTTACCTCTTGCCTGTTCCCTTCCAGAGCTTTAAAAATTGAAAAGTCAGGTTTGGACTGGGTTTCAGTTTAATGCCATCGTATTGCAGACCAGATTAACCCACTACCCTGGTGAGGGGACGAGGGGGACTTGAGTGTGGGAAAGAAACAAGAGAAGGTACACAGAGCAAAAAGGTTTTTTTTTCCCCCAACTATTTCTTGGTCTTTATTTTCTTCCCTGTGCTGCTTTCTCTTTCTCATGTTGTTCCTCTTTACCCATTCCTTCTCTTCTCCCTTGGGACAGAGTGATTTTTTGTTCAGTGCATTGGCAGTAGATTCAGATGGGGGCCTACAGTGCCCTTTTGATACTGTATAACAAAATCAATGAAAGATGGGCATAAAAGCAGTACTGGAGAGCATCTGCTGAAAATTCTGCAGAGCGATCTAATTTCCTAACCCTGGCATAATCAGTTCCTTTGTGAATCCCCTGACTCTCTGTTGATGTCTCTTCAGAGTTTTAATAGTGGGGATTGGGAGAAGGTGAACATTCAATTATATATTAAAAAAAAAAAAATAAAAAGAAAGGAAAGGAAAGAGCAATTGGCAAAAGAGCAAGAAATCATCTTAATCTTCATGCTGATCCTGCTGAACAGCAGTAAGCACTGTAAATTAGATGGGCAATTCTGATGTTTGAGTGCATAGTGTCTGAGGCATTTTTATTCCACAGAGCAGATGATGGTGACTGACTGATACAAGTTTGCAGTAGGAGGATATTTATCCTACACATATAGTGACCTCCTCCATATTCCTACCCACAGCAGAATAATCCGTTTGTTCCGCTTTTTATTTTTCTTTTCTAAACTGCATCCTAAGAGAAACCAAAACGTCCAGACAGGCTAAAAGGAATATACTTTTATGTTAAACAACAAAGACAGCAAATATAAATGCTGTGTCCTGGTCATTATTTGAAGTCCTGGCCAATATTTGAAGTCCCAGTCAGCTATAGCTGAGTTGGATGACAGTGCACTTCAACTGTGGCATTTCCTGTACACTGTGGTCAAGCAACTGGATGTACATTGAGCACCTTTCTACCTGTGCTTAACTTTTTAGTTCCATCTGGAGCATTTTTCTTCGGTTCATACACACATTTTAATCATTCCACCTTGCAATTTAAGAAAAATCTTGTCGCATAATTACTACATCTCTGCTCAATGCAGTAGAATAGGCAGAGGGGAAAGCAATGTGGATTCAGTGGATTAGAAAGGAGAAAAAATTATGATGGTGAAAAAATGCAGAATGAAATTAGAGTTGAATTATGGGTCCTGCATTACTGTTACCTGAACCTGCTGTGGGCTGAGGTGGAATTTTTTAACTGCTTCCCCTGCTCTTTGAAGTTTTTAGTTTAAATATTTTCTTGGTCAGTTTTCAAGTGTACTGTTTGGAACTTGATGGGTATGAATTTTTGTCTATTGCAAGGGAGTGTTTCTTTTGAAAAACTCCTGGTTTTCTCTGTTCACCTTGTACACCATACTCTTCATGGGAAACTGCACAAGCTGAGACAAAACAGAAAACATCATCCCATGGGATGTTTAGGAAAGTCTGTATAAATTTCTGGAGAGATTGGCAGAAGCCTCTAGGACTTAAAAAGACTTGCTTTTCTAGGAAATATGTGTAAAACTTTGAACAATCCTAGTCTAAAAGACAGAGAACCCACCAATACCTTTGAGATAATTGCTTTTTCACTTTTTTGTGTTTAGGAGCTGGAATTCCCCTTGTTCAGAATAGCCAAAGAATGACATTGATGAGGAAGAAACAGACCTGGAGGTTAGAGAGGTACCTGGTCTCAGGTAAGAAAGAATATAGATAGGAATCTGCAAGCACCGGTTCAACCATTTCTTGTCTGATGGTTGCAAGTGGCAGCTCCTTGCAGGCAGTAGTGGCTATATAGCTCAGCTGCTCTATCAAAATTCTCATCCTTCTCTAGCAGTAGCTAGAGAACCAACCATTCCTGTTGGTTTCAGTACCTGTAGTTTGCTGTGTGTGACAAGAAGATGGCCTGCCTTGCATGTTCTGTGGCAATTAGGACATGTGTTGATGGAATTGTTTTGTTGGGATTTTTTTCATGTCCTACCGGGTATTTCGGGATGTATTGGCCTTTACAAATATTTAAAGCAAGAAATTGTATTTCATTAGCGTTTCTCTCTTCCATCAGGATCTTGCCCCTTACTAAGGCTCTTGCTTCCCATATTCCTAGTTTTCTTTTTATTAATTGTTTTCTTGCTCATTAATAAAACTATGTATTGTGCTTGTTAAGTATCAGAATTGCCATTCTCTTAGCCACAGAACTGTCACTCTGGCCTTTGCCATTGGCATTCCCAGGTATTGTTAGGACAGATGCTCCCTCTGGGTACACTGGTCATACCTCTGGAAGTAATTGGAATTGTACTTTGCAAATGAGCAAAATATATTGAGATATGTCCTGACTCTTGTTCTTGCTGCTGTCTCTGCATTCAAGTGGCAGGTAACAGGACTACAGCTATGGATAAAATACCTTGCTCTGAGATTCAAATACGGCAAAGGACCAAAGTATTAAGTTTCTGAAAAGTAGCGAAGTGAGGCTTTTGTGTTATTGCTCACTGATACGGGAACATTGCAAGAGAAAACAGGTGTCATTCTCTGTACCCCTGTTAAGAGACAGAGAAAAGGAAATAATGAGGAAAGGGAAGACAGGTTAGAGGTAGTTGCAGAAAGGAGAATTGTCCTTTTATGAGAGCCAGGTACCAGTAAATAACTTTTAAGTGCTAAGAAGGTGGTAGAAGGCAGGACGGGAATATTTTCAAGAATTCGATTCTTCTATGGAGTAAATCACTTCTGTTTAGGAAAAAAAAAACAAAACATGGAATATAAAATATTCTCTGAATGAATACAAAAATGATGAAGCTGCACATGATAAACGTGTAAAATTCCAGAGTAGGTCTGTTTTAAAATTCTATCAGAACAAAGTCATTAACTTTTAACATAATGTATCTTGTTGCTTTGATGATGAATTATAAACTGGAGGGAAAATGAAGAGGCAGCTCGTGTGAAGCTGCATTATCCTCTGCCTCTGTTCAGACAACACTGTATAACTCAGCTGTATAACTCAGCTGGTAGCAAACAGTCTGCCAAGCTCTGTCTTTGTTTGCATCACAGCATGACCTGAAAGCAGACTTACTTTCTGCCACCACACAGTGCAGTGCTGGGGACCACTGGCAGGGGCCACAGGGCTGGGGAATATTGCTCTTGACAGCACCCCTGAATGCTGGCAAACAGAGAGAACTGAAATACATTGCTCTGTTTATTCTGTTTGTGTGGATTTTCATCACCCTTACTTGTTTTCATTTCAAATAACAGCTATTTGTGAATTTGATTTTCAAGATTTTGCTTGCAAAGGTTTGACTTTAACTGAACTGTTCAGTTATGTTGATTGTGTGTGCTGTTGTCCAGAGCTTGCTTTCTCACACAATGCTTGAGGGAGCAACATGATACAGCCATGAAACTTAGTTTATGGAAAGCATACAAGAATCATTTTGATCACATTGTCTTAAACTATCCACATGAAAGAAATGCAGCAGATTTCCTCATGTTCTGTCTCCAAATCTTGCTTTCTGGTGGTTTTTTCTTTTTCTTTTTTTTTTTTCTTTTTTTTTTTTTTTTAACAGTAATACTGGCTTCAGGACCCTGCTTGTGTTCTTCTTTAGCATTGATTTTGTATTTTCCTCCCCTCCTGATATTCTTTTCCTTCCTTTTAACCCAGTATTTGTTTAAATTATTTCCCCCATGGTTAAGTATTCATGCCCAACCCCTTCAGTCCCTGATAAGCACAGTAAATTAGTGTGATTTTCTTGACTAGGACTTGTTCTTTACTTACTTACCTAGGTGTTTATCCTAAAATTCATTAAACATCTATCTTTATTGTCTTAGATTTGAGAAAGGACATGTTTCAGGAGAGCTCCATCTGTGTCTGAATAAAGTCAACATGAACAAACAATCATTAGAATTTCTTTACTCTGGGCATCTGGTGTCCTATGCAAGGTCAGGAAATCACTAATCACACCCTGTTTTCCTACAACAGAACTAAAAGAGATATAGCTGTCTATCAGCTGGGTTAATTTCTCTCACAATGGAATAAGCAAATCTGACTTTTCTTGTTAAAATTCTCATGTTGTTTTATCATAGGGAATACTGAGCTGCGCCTAGTAGCACACCTCACCTAGAGGTGCGGGTTTGTCAGCTAAATTACTTGTTGCTGAGCCCAATTGCTGAACAATGTCACCAAATCTTGGTCAGAAAAAAGTTCTTTGTAATCAGAATGAGAAGTTCACTGTCAGAGATCTGTTCAATCATTTCCATAACAAACCAATTAATGGGTTAGAAACTCCAGCTGGAAACCAGAACGGTGTGGATAATGATGTGGACAAAGGGAGTTGAAGTGCCAGTGTACAGTTTCTAAGCCCTCTTGATGGATGTTACATTATTCACAAAGCAACCATGGCTTTTGGGTGCCTATGAGTAATGACTAGATCTGGATTGTTTAGTGTCCCTGTCCCCCAAGGCCACTGCCCTTTGAGAGAGAACAGTGTGTACCACTGTGTTTGGCAGCCACGCTCCCAACCTGACGCAGCCATTTTGGGGGGGCCACGGAGCTGGCAGAGATGACTCATTCCGCCTCAGTGGCTCATTGAGGAGCTGCAGGGAGAAGCTATTTATAACCAGACCTTTCAGGTTCAGTGCAGCAGCATCTTCAGCAGGAAGGGGACAAGAATGGGAATGGCACATAAAACATTTCAGATACAGATCAGCCCTCACCCCAATATTGTCCCTAGAGCCACACAGCCACTAGCTGACTTCAGCCAGCATCTTTCCCAAGTCTTTCGCTCAGCTGTCTGGGTGCCATGGTCCTGTTACAAGATTCTGGTGAAAACTCAGCTTCTCAAAGAGCAGGGAGACAACTGTGAATATCATCAGTGTGAACAAAACACTAACTCTTTCTGCTGTAGCTTCGAAGCTGACACTTACTGATTCTTTCTGACTCATGGCCATAGCATTATCACCTCTATCTTCTCTTTGTCCATGTTTATCCCTGGCTCACCATTAAGATGAACTCTTGTCATGGGTGTTTTCAAACAGGCTTTATGCTGCCAGCAAATCCCATTTAAACCTCCTGAGGCTTTTCTTCTATACAAGCTAACACTGTAAAACTGCAGTTGGTTTCCTGATCTTGCTGTGGACTCATTTCATCTTTAGGTGCTTCCATGACTCCACATGTGAAACAGAGATAATGATACCTCCTGGGTTATGCACAGTGGGATCTGTAGTGATAAAGCACCACCTAAGTGGTTGTGTTATTATCAGAGTCACAGTACAATAGGAAAGCATTTTAGGCAACAGCAGAGGACAGCATGTGTTAAAGAAAATATTTGCTACAAACATGTATGTCTTTGTATCTAGGTAACTCTGGACTTCATCAGGAAACATATTAGCACACATAAAAACTTTATGTCAAATTAATCTTCTTTGAGTTTCTGTTCTCTTAACTGGCTTTTGAATTCAAAGCCACAAAGCACCAGGGATCCTGTTGTATAAATGCCTACCTTGTTATTTTTCTACCTCTGTCCTATTCTTAAACCAATTTGCATGCATGTCTGGAACTGGGCTGGGGTTAGATGGCTCCTTGTCTCCACTCTGTTGCTTCTTCCCATAGTTTAAATGCTGCATATCTGGCCCTTCATCTTCTCTTTTTTCCTCTTTACTTCTTTCTTCCTCTCTGTTCTTCATTCAGTAGACAATTGGCTCAGCAGTGTGCAGCTGTTGCACAGTTTGATCAGTGTAAACACTCTGTGTTAAGGCCATTGGGTAGATCCATATGGGTTTCCCTGGTGGTCTCTCTTTTGGCTGCCCTACATCCCTGTGCTATGGACCCCATGCTCTAGTAGCCTTTTTACAGTGGGTTGTGTTATCTTCATACAGAAGATAATAGTTCTTGCCTTCAGCTTTGGCAACGAGCGAAAGGGGAAGTCTACCTTGCATAAACGAAACAGTGCTGCAATGTTAATTTATATCTTGAAGTCCAGCTATAAGACTGCAGAGATATGTGAATGTGACATGCACCTTATGACCTGGACTGGAGGTTGCCTCTGCTCCGTGGTCCAAAATCTTCCTAGCTGCCACATTATTTTCTCTAATGTCTGTTTCATTTTGGGAAGAGTAGACATTTGGCTTTTACGATTGCAAATAAACTTCCGAAACATCAACAAAATGTAACTAGTGCAGAGATATTTGTACCAGTCTTGAGAAAAAGAGACCATATTTCAGTGACATGAGGTGCATTGTTTAATGGGGGTTTTTTTTGAGGGGTAAACTAAGGTACTTATAACTCATAAGTGATTATAATTAGAATGTCAACTTTGCTCCTTGTCTTCAGCAAATTTTACACAGTAGATAAAATGGCTCTTAGAGCGGTTGGTTTGTCCTTTTAGCAGCTGCCCTGTCTTCCCTTTGGCACTTTGGGTAGCCATGAGTACATGAGTATGGAAGTGCAGCTGGCTCCCCTGGGTGTCTCATCACTCCATTTGGCCTGAGGCTTGCAACATTCTTGAGCAGACCCCTGGAAAGGGATCCCAAGGATGGTAAGTTTGACCAGAGAGTGCACAAGGAGATGTGTCCAGGTTTGACTTCATGAACCCCGAACCAAGAGGGCCGGGAGGGGAAACCAAGAGTGTTCATACATGTCGGAGCCTGAAAGGATTTACTTCCCTGCATTTCCAATTGCTTGTTTTCTATCTGGGGAAAATCCCTTTTGACAGCCCAGGCGGTGAGCTTCTAATTCCTGTCTCCGGCTCATTTTTCACTTCAATCCCTCAGCGAACGGATTTTAATGCTTGATGGATTCAAACAAAATTATTTCCGTTCCTGTGGCTTTGCAAAAGCCTCTAGGGTGTGTGTATGTGCGCACAGGGGAGGAGGGATGGGGCTTGTTTTCGTTACACTCCGGTAAGCCTCCTCTCCAAGGGAGACCTATTTCATTTCTTCATTAAGGGCTTTCTTGCTGACGATTCCTCCCATGCTGTCCTCCTGGCTCTTGGGTCACAGGAGGACCTGTAAAACATTTGCTGTTCCAAGGGGTACAGGATGCAATGTTCCAGATCAGTGTTTCTGCAGCAAGTGGGGATTCAGATAATATGACCATACTGTGCTTCCAGGAGTAGCACTGGACTGGGGGGAGTAACTGTGGGAAAACTTTCATCCTCCCCAGCTGTCACTGGGGGTGAGACAACACCACAGGCTGAGGGATGGGGTTAGTGACTGAAGCATTATCTGGGTAATCAGCAGTGTTTAGCATTGACATCTTGTTTGAACATGTGTACAATTCACCCTTACTGCCATTGTAATGGAAAAGTGTTACTTTTTATTACTTTTTAAATTTTCTTCATTTTATTTAATTAATATTAATTTATTTAATTTTATTAATTTTTAATTAATTTCCAGGCTCCCTTGCCAGCAGAAATCACTGCAGGGAGCTGTGCAGGGGCTCTGCTTGCATAACATTCAGTAATCAGTCAGAATTTCAGCTGCTCAATGACCATGTGTTTCTGCTGGGTTTCTTCCACAGAGTTCCTGTGTCTGGGAGGCTAAACTATTTAAATGCTCAGAATCTCACCCTTCTATTCAAACCAGATCATTGTCATCAAAATTTACACAACAATCACTCTATGATACACAGATCTAATCTAATCTAATCTAATGTAAATCTAATAAGGATTTATAACTAATAAAAGCCAAATATCCTCATTTTTCTCTGAAGAATTTAGAGTGTGGCATAAAGTTGATGATGTCTGCTGATGTATAAAACTACTGTCGTTAGGATGTGCTAAGCCCACTTGGTGATACCATATCTAGATAAAGTTGTTTCAACTTATTATAACTGCTCCCAAGCTGTCACATTGTCAGTCAAGGCAAAAATCTTGTTCCTGGGGTAGGAAGTGTATTCTGTGTTTCTCTACAGCATATGTCTATCTTCTAGGACAACCTCCTCTGTCCACAGTCTCCTGTGAGTATTTGTTTAGAGTTACTGATCATCATAAATGATGATCCATATTGTGTCATGTTTGTAAAGCTGGTGGATTTGGGGACTACAAGGTGTAACTTGTGAGTTTGTTCCTTTTATCTATCTTTTTATATTATTTCAAACCCCCAGTTCATCTTCTAACTTCAGGGTTTTCCAGCATGTGTTCTCATTTTTTATTTTGTTAAATACATTGTCTACAGGTGAGAAGCCCTATTTTATTAGTGTATTTTTCTGAGATGTTGCATCAGAGACTATTATTTTGCATTATAAAGACTCAAAAATATACATGGAGTATGTGTTGAAGTTTTAGTTGTAAATACAGGAACAGTACTTCAAGAATTATTTATCTAGTTAATATAGTTTTGCTTGTAATTGTATTTTTATTTCAACTTTGTCAATAATCCTCAAGATTTCAAGCTAGGGATAATAAATTGAAGTGATAATGAACTTTGGAACTTCATTAATAAAATGATGCAAAGTCTGTTAGGTGGAAGAGGACATTAATTTATGAACCAATAGATACTACTGGCCTGAAGGCTTCAGCTAATTCTTACAGCAAAGGTACAGGCAAGTCTCATTTTGCGTATCTTTAGATTGCAAAAAAGTCAGTCTAATTGACAGTTTCCTAAGGATCAATTAGAATTTGAATTCATTGTGAGTAATTTGGATTTACTTGCCTCACATCAAATTATTTGATATTAAATATGTATTAGCATCTGACTGCAACAGTTTTATCAACAGGATTTGCCAATAAATGATAGCTTATTTAATACTGATTTCCACCATGTCGTTGAAGTGAGGACAATGGAGACTGGAAGTTTAATACTGATTTCCACCACGTCGTTGAAGTGAGGACAATGGAGACTGGAAGTTTAATACTGATTTCCACCACGTCGTTGAAGTGAGGACAATGGAGACTGGAAGTTATTCACAGTGACAGAATACGGTGTCAGTACCACTGAGGAAGCAGCATGTTGGGTTTTCTCTGTCACTTGTCTTTTTTACTTAGTTACTGACTGAGACCAATAAACTTTTCCATCACTGGAAAGGCTGAGAGATATGACTGGTGTCTTTCAGCTGGAAAATCAGTATCAAGCTTTTCTTTGCATTCCATGTTATACCACCTTTCCTGCCTGTGCTCAGGTCTAGGGCTTGCTGACCCTGTGGCACAGTTTGATCGGTGTAAACACTCTGTGTTAAGGCCATTGGGTAGATCCATATGGGTTTCCCTGGTGGTCTCTCTTTTGGCTGCCCTACATCCCTGTGCTATGGACCCCATGCTCTAGTAGCCTTTTTACAGTGGGTTGTGTTATCTTCATACAGAAGATAATACTCTTTCCACTACCCTCAAATGCTTTTCTGTCTCCTATTTACTCATATTTCTAGTCTCTATAACCCTTTAATAGTGACACGCTTATCAGTGTCATCTCTGAATTTTGCCTGGATATTCCTTGCTGTATTTGTTGTTTTATTTTTTAATTGCATGTAAGACTGCATCTAGCATGGTACTCGTGTGCCATTGCCCAATGTAATAAATGTTTTATTTCCTTTAAAGCTGATAGCATCTTCATTTCCCACTGCAAAACTGATCTTTCCCCCATGAACATTTCACTGGAGGTGGCACTGCAGAGGTCTTGTCCATGTAGTGCAAGCTCTGCTGCTGCTGGCAAAATGTGCAAAGCTGATCCATGACATTTCTGGCTTCTTCTTTTGCATGCCAAATATATTCTCAGTTCATCCTGGTTATCATAGACCATGTGTGGTTCTCCATTATTTGATCTTTGAGCTTACATCTCTCAGATCTCTTGTATGGCATATTTTGTGTTTTCATGGAGTTTAGATCTGACTTGCACTTAATTCTGGACTGGATGACTGCCAGAGGCTGGTTCTTTCACCTTCTATCAGTTTTGAAAATTTTGAGGGTGAATAAATTCCCTTATTAAGAGGACAGACCTTAATTTGGATTTTCTGAAAAATTATTGGGAGAGACACCCCTTAGTAATCTTTGGAAAGGTAAGAATCAGCCAGGCACATGCATTTCTTCAGCTTCACTTTCTTTATTTTTTTATATTTGCCTAAAGAAAATAAATCTTAACATTTCATTTTTTCGTGAAGTGCACTATCTCATCATGTATATGGATTTCTACAGAGTCACTGCCAGAATTGACTGGAACCTCTTAAACATTTCAAATGCATCAAAATTGAGTATTAAGAAAAATAAAGCTTCTGATTGTCTTCCTGTTTACTGGCATACATGGCTTTTAAATAAACATGGATTCATAGCACATACACATGCAATTTATGTTTTCCCAATTGCCTTCGGTATTTCCAGACTTTCAGCTCTTCTGAACATCTCAGAAGCTTCTTCTTTTCTGTTGAAGTTACACTGCTTGGCATCTTTTTATTCCTGATACCATATGGCATTCCTTAATCCCTCTGCACCCAAACTGCTTTCAAAGTTATTCCTTATTAGTGACGCATTTCCAGCTGTCTCTACTTAACCCAATGAAGGCTTTTGCCTTGTCCCTGCTCCTGAGCCTGGGCAACTGAACCATTTACAGTTACAGTGGCCAAAGCTGTGCCTTGGGAGGGAACATGCTACAGGCAGTCCCTGCAGTAGAAGTCATGGTGTGGGGATGACACACTGGCAGAAGGATTCAGTCTCCAGGTTCTTCCAAGAGGAGGACACCTTGTAAGTAAGAAGTCTATTCAAAATGCAGCCAATAATATTTGCCTGATTACAGTGTATTACAACCTGATATTTTAGTAGAACACGGTGAAATTATCAGAGCAGTTGTTCCCATGAGATTCACAGAGAAATGGCCAGGCTCTCAAAATAAATACCCTTTAGAGCACTTTCTTGAGATATTGTTTTTGGAAAATACTATCAATCTCCAGAAAATAAATCTAATAAACCTCAGTTTGTTTATGTAGCATTGAGCCCTGCAAACATCCATGCTCATTTCTCTTGGCTGCTGCTCTGGTGTGAGGAGTTGACATCACCACTGAGTGACAAAAGTACCGAGTGGGAATTCTGTTCTCACATGCTCTTCCCAGGACAGCCAGTACAGCCACAGGGGTGTAAATGAGCAGATGCTTTTCTCTTCTTGAGCAGATACCTTCTGTCAGAGGGCACATTGCTGAGCAAGAGTCTCTAGGCTCCACTCCTAAGTTTTGTATTTTTTCTTCTGCACAAGTAGCTGCTGCTGCTGTTATTATTGTTATTATTATTCATCAGTATTGTTATGTGATGCTGCAGCTCTATTCCCCTTCTTCTAAGATGATGTTTCTGTCACAGCCTTTTCTGCCTTTGATCACAACCAAGAAAATGGCTTTGACATTGTATGTATTCCCCTAGCCCACTGCAAAGTCCTAATCCTTCTAATAGCTGGAGGTTTTCAGTTTAAGTCTTTTATTAATATTCAGTCTTAATTGTAAAGCACTTCAGTGATATCCAAAAGCCTATCTTACATAACAGTCTTATCCACATTTGAGTTCTTCAGAGCTGGAGTGTCAGGAAAAACCTCTGTTTGATCTGTCTTGCCTGTCATTAGTCCTCATGCCTTTAATGCACAAACCCATTAACAATACATTTCAACTGTCTAAGCTCAGATAATGTATATTTTTAAATATTTGATATTATTAGAAAAGTATGACTTGCTGTCATGTATATATTTAAGTGGTGTCGTGAGCAGAGTTTTCATAAAGTCTTTTGGGAGCCTTGTTTGCAGCTCTGAATAATCTGGAAAGTGAAAGAAGCTATAGGAAATTGAGGTAATTAAGACATTTCATAAAGTGCCAGTGATGATAAGATCCTACTATGCCTTAGGTTTTCCTCAGTTGGGTAAACAGGCAAGAGCACGTGGAAACTGGGAAATACTTCCTTCCTGATAGTGGATATCCCAGAAAGTCACTGAAAAGTAATAAAAGAGAGACCCTTTTGCTAATCAATAATACATTTTTGAATTACAGTTTTTAAGATTTTAATTCATTGTAAATGATCATTCACTTTCCTCTTACAGTGATTCACCTATGTTAGGAAATTGCCAGCTTTTCCCAATGTTTATATATTTTAGTGACCACTAGGAGTGAGCCTTCACACTAAAACTGGCATATTTACAATATGAACTCTTCATGTTTACTTAAGGAGATGGTTTTCACAGGATTGATTCAGCTCAGATGTATATTGTTCAGATTGAACAATGCCCAAAGTGCAAAGATAGCCTGAAGTGAGAGCCTTTCCAGTAAACTAATGCAGGAAACACAGTTCTAAAACAGTTTGGTGTTATTAATAAGCAGATAAAAGAGAGATGAAAACTTGGGCTTCAGACGGTAAATATTAACATCTCCTTAAAATCCACCTAAAAAGACAAAGGACATAACAGCACATGTCCACAGTTTGCATTTAGAAGTCATACTCAGAGGCAGATTTCTGTTTCCTCCAGCTTCTGTACATGCTGTGTTGAAAGATTTTTAGAAGCCTGCAACACTTTCTCCTTTGCATCTGAACAGAGAATCTTAAGTCCAAAAGCCTGAGAACCCCTTTGGAAAGCAGATGTTACTTCCTGTTCTTCACATGGAAAGGAACTAAGCCACAGTGCAGAAAAGCTGAAATCCCTGTAGGAACTCTTTGCTGGGGGGAAGTACCAGAATTTATCATTTCTGATTCAAGCAAAATTACGGGCAGTAAGGGTGGTCAGGAACTCGTCTTTTGACAGCAGTTCCCTTCTTACACACTGTGGTGTTGACTGCCTGAAAACTTCAAAGCTGATTTTTGCCACTGCACAGCTAAAACTACTTATTCTGTATGAGTTAATTTGATCCTTTAATAATTATGAAATAGAAATGCTTCTCTAGATGTTGAAAGGAATTGTTGGAAATCACTAAAAACCTAATTATTCAATATAACTTGATAATTGTACTAATGAGATTTTGTTAGATACAACATAGCACATAGAAACATAGCACCCCTCTGAAATGAGGAATACAAAGCATTTTGCAACAAACTTATTTGTACAGTTGACAAAATACTTTATCTGAAACAGAAAGGTAATTTAGGCAGAGTGATACTACTGAAGCTGTAATTTTGTTCAGGACATCAGGTCTTCTATTTAATTATTGAAAAAAAAATAGACCCTTAAAGATAAGGAGTTCTCAGTGCCTTTGTCTAGTTTTCTGTGCCAGTGACACTGGTAGCAGCATCTTGTCCCTCTCCCTCCATGAACCTGCTGGCTCAGCAGGGAGGTGGGCATGTGTGCACAGGAGCTGTTTCAGCTGATGCTCAAACAAGGTGTCCTTCCTCACTGGCATCCTAGGGCTAGTTGTCATCTGAAAGGCACTACTGGCTGCTAACAAACCTGACCACATTTTGTAACTCAGCTTCCTTTGTAACAGCTTTTCTTTCTGGTTATAAACCAGATGTGCCAAACCCTGTCTCTCCCTGGAGCTATATTCTACTTATAACTGGGCTGGTTATGTACCAATATCAATGTTCATTAAATAAAAAAATTTGAGAGAGAGCAGCTTTATGGAGAGAGAACAGCTACCCTGGAGATAATGAATGATTCACTCCAGTTGATCCCAAATGAATTTCAACTCACTATAGTTATTTCATACTCTTGCCTGTTTGTTGTATAACTGAGTTTACTTTGTATAATGGAGTTGTTCCATGACACATTTAGTTGTTCAGCTCATATTTTAGTCGTTGGTGTTGAAAGAGTCAAAGGATGAAAGCAGTGCCTACTTTTATTCTAATTTCCCAGGTGCATCAAAAGTGGCAGAATAAATTATGAGGACTGATGTATGATAATCTTGATACACCTTAATACTCTTCCCACTGGAAAATGTCCCTCTCCCAAAATAAATACAAGAGGTCTTCTTTGCCAGGAGACTGGCCTGAGATCTGGCTGCTAGACAATGAGCAAGCCATAGAAATTTATTCAGCTTTGTCCCTAAACTACTTCCAACCCAAATTGCAAGTATATGGCCTTCAGTGCTGTTCTCTTTCCATTTCCTGAACCAATTCATTAGGCTGTTGATCTGTTGATAAACAGCCTTTTTTTTTTTTTTAACTGGCAAAGATTAAATGTTTCTAGTTGAAAAAAAAAAAAAAGGCAGGCTTTTTACCTGATAATCAGGAATCCTTTTAAATGCAGCTGAAGAGTCCACCTGTCTCTCTGAAAAGCAGCCATAATCCTGAAGTCCAGATCACATTTCAGAAAGAAATAACTGCATCACATATGTAGTTTATTGTGCTTGTAAAACATCTGCATGAGCCTGTGAAAAGCTTTGCTCTTACCAAAGAGGTTTGCTCAGGCCTTCTGAGAAGTGGAAAATTATGTAGTGATTTAATTTTCTCCCTCCTAAGTTAATTGTTGCTCTCAGTGTAAACCAAAGACAAGCTGACCAATTGAGCATCTCTTTGTTATTTTCTATTTGTCATATTATAGTTTTATGTCTCTGTACTGTGTCAAATGGAGAGAGAGACCACTGCCACTGTTAAAACTACATCCGTTTTGCTTCAGTGATTTTCAGAGGTTTGGGTTTTTTTCCTGGAACCTGTACTCAGACCTTTAATGTGCTTCTTGCCTGCCTTGTGGTTCATCTCCACCTGCACAGCAGTGCTTTCTACAGAGATGTGACTGTGAAGTTGACTGTAGTTTGGCAACAGAGATGTCTGATATGAAAGAGGTGACATTTGCCAGCCGTGGGCTCTACAACTGCAAAGCTGAGCCAGCTATATCAGCTTAATTAATTGCATTCCTAGCTGTATGAACTGAGACTGAGACTCAAAAAGGGTGTGTAGGAAGGAGGTAGGGTGAGGAGTAATTCCAGGGAAATTATTTACTTTTGTTACATTCCTGGAGTAGGGAAGGTTCAATCCTTTCACAGGAGTCTAGCTAGAGTTGGGCCACACGTGATAGCTCAGGGAGCCCAGCTGTATCTGTTCCATTGAAAAGCAGAATTTCTCTTACATCTTCTTTCATGTTATTTGTTTTTACAAGCTAAGAAAGATGGGGCATCGTCTCTGTGTGAAATGTGGTCTCTTTCTCTGACTGGCTTCTCATGTGCCAACAACATGAGGCTGTAAAGGCAAGCTCAGATCTGTGCCCTCACAAAGCATCACAGTGAGAAGGTTTGTTGCTTCTCTTTGGAAACAATTCCCCTCTTCCACACTCATGGTTGCACTTACCTGTTTTTCCCACTGCAAGCTTTGTGGGCACAACCTGGCCCTCTTGCCAGTCCTGTATATTTACATTATAATGTATAGGGAGCTTCATTTTTGTCCCTACACACTTCCTCTGCCCCTTATCTGTCATCTGGCTTTTCTACAATTGTGTTTTTCCTGTCATTCATCCATTTCTCTTGTGGACTGTTATTTTTGTTCCATTGCCCTTCATCCTCCTTTCCCATTCCTGTAGGCTTACTACAGGATCACACTGCAGCCTTTCCACTTCAATGCTATTTGACCATAGAAAACAGTGACATCCAGTCTATCTGCCACTGTCCTGACAAGTACAAAGAGAAGTTCTCTCTTTGCAATCAGGATGCAAGTAACCTGAAGGATGGATTTGAGCACAGGGATTACAGCTGGAACAATAATGCCTTTGTAATACTGTCAGGATTATTCCTCTCCTGTGGAGAAAAACTTGAAGAGCAAAACTGAGTCTTCAAGCAAACAGAATCTCCAGCTGTCAGTGCTTTTGCTTCCTCTGGAGGAGACACATGCCTGTCTAAATACAATATGCCTGAAGACCAACACTTGGCATCTATATGACTATTGAAACATTATGTGTTTCTAAAATCCTCTAAAAGCAATGGATGGGAAAGGGAAAGGCCTTAAATGAGGGCTAGGGAGTTCATCTTCTGTTACAGGACAGATTCCTGATTAGTATCCTGATTCTCAGCCCAGGCCAGCTTAGACTTTAGTTTGCTTTAGTAAATTGTTTGACTTACCCTAAATGATGTTCTTGAAAATGCAGGTGGGAGAAATAATAAAGACAAAAAAAACCATCACAGACATTTAATGCCTTCCCATCAACAGCTTGCTGGAGACTTTTTTTTTAATGGGCAGTGCTCATACATTTTACTCTTAAACTCCTTTTCTAGGCCTTTAACTGAAATGGAATTCAGGGCAGGCAATGCAGCCTGTGTTTGTTTTAACAATATTCCCATTCTTGTCAAAAATTTTCTCTATGCACAAGTGAAGCCAAAAAGAATTGACCAAACCCTTCCCCCAAAAATGCTCATGGGCTTGCTTTTTGATAAGCACTCTTACAGAAAGCCACGATTTTACACTTGCAGGCAGTGCTGTTTGTCACTGCACGCTGGAATTGGATCTACCTTCCCCCGCCAGCCTCAGGCTACTCGCTTGCTCCAGAATCCCCCAGGTTCGGCAGGGAAGCACAGCTCCTCTCTGGCTTGGCCTTGGACTGAATCACAGGGATAGTTTAACTCAGCTCTGTCTCGGGAAGCAGTGAGTGTGCATGTTACATAATATAATCTTCATGTCTTGAGGATTCAGGCCTGTCCTCTTTTGTGCTGCCAGATGGAAGAGGAGCCACGCTCTCTCTGGAGAGATGTCCCTACACATCTCGCTGCTCAGCTGTGCTGGAATTAATGTGCTTCTCTCTGCAGCGGGGCACTGTTGTTCCCTGGCATTTGGCTCCAGAATAACTAGCTCTTTAGTATGCAGTGGATGCTATACAGCCACTGGGATCCCAAGATTAATTTGTCTCGAAAAAGAGATACATGAAGAACCTCCAAAAGGAATTTGTGGGAGGATGTACTCCAGATTCTCTCAACAGCTATGGTTTGTTCCCAGATACAGGTGTTGTGGACAGTCAGGTTTCTGCTTTGTGCTCTCACTCTGTCCCATTACAGTTTTTTCAGCTGCTGCTGCTGTTTTGTTACTCAGTTCTGTAACATGGCCCCTGTCTGCATTGTTATTGCCTCTTTAGTTAAGCCGTTTCATGCCCTGATCCCTGACGTGCTCTCCAAAGTGATGAATCACACCTGCACTAGTGAGTCCCTTCTTGCTAATGAGACATACCTCCAAATTCTGCAGTGCTCAGTTGATAGAGGCAAGGAGCTACAACCCACCTGTAGACAGGAATGGCACTATAGTCCTCAGGAATAGCTCAAAAGACCCCAAGGAGGGTGAGGGCAGTGTTAGTCAAACTAGCAAATCTTATCTGTGGGACTTCCTCACAACAATGCCTCATCAGCACCAGCTGTAACTCCAAAAACAGCAGCTTCTCTAGAAGCAATGTTAAATCCTGATGGAATTAACTCACCAAGACATGGAGCTAATGAGAAATATTCCTTTCAGCCTCCTGCTACCGCTGAGATTCCTGGCAGAAGGACCCCTGTAGCAACCATGGCTCCAGCAATGCAGGTGCAGTAGGGAAAGCCAGGAGTCATGTTCATCCAGCCATGAGTAGTGATTCTGCACTGCTGACAACAAACAGGAGCAGCCTGTTCTGAAATAAAAACCAGCCCACAACAAAATCCCAAAAGGTACCTTGGCTATAATTAGGAGCTGAAATAATGCTGCAGGTTTGAGTGGAAAGTTGGTGCTTGACAAACCTCCCTTCAACAGCCCATTTAGCCACCACAACAGCTGCTGCCAAGAATCCTAAGTGAGAAAGGGGCAGAGGAACCAGCCTCTTCTGCTCTCTGCCATCCATAGGATGGATGGAGGGCACCTTGGGCAGGAATTGCACTTGGCTGTTGCTCATCTGATTCTGATAGCACAGCTGACAAGATGAAGCAACACTGAGCCAGGGCTGCAGCATCTTCCTCTTTGCATGGCAGCTTTGTCCTGACCAGCACATGTACCTGTAGTGGTGGGGGCACAGCAGCACAAGCTGCAATGGGACCCCAGGCTGCAGAGAAGTTGCACTTGTATTGTTGAAGAGAAGACTGTCATCGCATAGTAACTGCTGTGCATGTGCCAGCAAGAGCAGAGTGAGCATGAGTAAGCTTATTATGCGATAATCACACCTTCATCTTTCTGGGTAGATAAACTGCTGAGGTATCCAAGTCTGGCAGTGAGGCACAATCACTGTCTGAGGATGAGCAAGAAGCAACTGGGACCTTTCCCCATTGGAAACATGTCTGATTTGATGCCATTATCTCTTTCTGTTTTTAAACAGAACATCGTTATTGAACCACCTGTTGCCACTTAATTACCTGTGTTTGCTTACAAAGATGTTAAGTAATCGGCTTTTTAGGTACAAACTCCTTAATTTTTATATCCTTGCATGATGTTCCCTAGCAAAGCTTTTATGTCCATTTCAAAAGCTGCATTAAAACTTCTCCTGTGAGCTATGTCAGGGACACAGCAGCCTAGCCTCCTCTCCTGAACTTTGTGAAATCTGGATCGAGACTTTGAATTCTCTCTGTTATACTGATCAGACCTATAGGTGCCGACGTCTGGGGCAGTGTCCACCGCGGCCCCGTGTCGGTAGGCTGAGCACACAGGTGGTGCACTCGGGTGGGCCACGACCCCCAAACCGTGCTGGGTCCTGGTTGCGGTGCAAAGGAACTGTCCGAGGGGCACACGTGTGGGCAGGTGGGTCACCCGGCGGGGCAGGGGTGCTCACCTATCTGGCTCTGCCCTCGGAGGCATTGAGCTCATTCCCTGGGAGCTTCGGGACTCAGGCCTCCCCCACCGTCGCCCTCGGGACGCCGCCAACCTCGCCGCCCGCGCCGCCGGGGGCGATGGTCCCGCGGCTCCTGCCCGCCGCCGCGCCGGGGGGCTGCGGCCCGGCGGCCCCACCGCCGTGCCCGGGGCTGCCGGGCCCTGCACGCCCGCCGCGCTGCGGGAGCGCCGCCCGCCGCCGCCCGCACCCCTCGGCGGCGCCGCTTCGCCTGCGGCGCGCCCCGGCCCGAGCCGGCCCCCGGCGGGGGGGAGGCCCCGGCTCACCTGGAAAGGCGGTGGCGCGGAGGGGTGGGGGGGGGCAGAGCCCCGGAGGGGGAGACGGTGCCCGCCAGCCCCCGCCGGAGCGCCCCTGCCGCGGCCTTTGTCTGCGCTGTCACATGGGCCGCGGTGCGGGATTTAAGCGGGTCTCCGCAGGACATGCCGTGAGCGGCGCGCCGCAGCCCTGCCCGCAGCGGCAGCGCTCCGCCCGGCCGGGGATGCGGCTCTAGCGGCCCCGCGATGAGCGGCTCCTCCATGGCGAAGAGCGAGTCCCGCACTTCGCTGCTGAAGGCGGCGGGGAGCCGGCGGGCGGCGGGCGGCCAACCCCAGCCCCGCGGCAGCATCGTCCGGGACGGCAAAGGACAAGGCGGGCAGATGGGGAGGGAGCTGAGCCAGGAGCAGCTCCCCGGGGAGCCCAGTGCCCGCAGGCCGCTCTGCCACCCAGGCGCCCGGGAGGACGGAGCGAGGGGCGCGGGGAAGCTGTCACATGGACGGGGGGAGAGTCAGCCCGAGCCAGCGGAAGGAGGTCCAAGGAGAGGCAGCGGCAAGGAACCGGTGCGGACATCCAGGCAGCATCACCACCTCCCGCCGCACGCCAGCCACGGTCACCCCCAGGACCAGCATCAGCTCTCAGACAGGGATGGGGAGGAGGCAGAGGAGGACTTTTTCTTCAGTCACAGGCAGAGGTCCAGCAGAGAGTCCCTGAAGCTCTCGGAAGGCGCTTCACCTCTGTCCAAATCCAGCAGCAAGTGCTCCACCAAGTCCAGCGGCAGCGATCGGTCAGTGGAAGCGGATCCCCTCATCCAGCAGCTGCACCCCATGCTCAGCTCGGTCTTTGGCCAGGTAAGGGGCAAAGCGCCCCTCGCCACCCACCCCTCCCTCTCTTCCCACCCGCTTTCCCTCCGCGCCCCCTCCTCCTGCGGCTCACGGACCTTCGGCTCCTCGCTCCGGAGCCCCCCGCGCCCCCGGGCACAGCCCGCAGCTGTAAATGCACTGCTTCCTGGCCGCCCCTGCCGAGCTTCTCCAGGCGCTGCGGCACGGCCGGGGGCGCTGCGGGGTCGGCCCCGAGGAGGGCTCCGCGCCGGGGACGGGGCGCGGGTCAGAACCCCCGGCACCCGCCCGCCCCGCCGGGCGCTGCGGAGGGCGCTCTCGGTGGTGCTGACGGGGGAAGTACCGGTGCTTTCCCTGTCACCGGGGGAAGTTGTGGCTCTGCCTGCTGAGGGTGAGAGTCAGAGAAGCGGATTTTTAAAAGCTATTTACTTATTAGATTCCATCTCTCTGGCTCCCCGCCTTGCTTTGCTGTATTTGTTTACATCTCCTTATGGTACATTTCTGTACAATCAGCATATGAATCATTTCTGATGGCAGAAGCTGTCAGGAGAAGGTAGTGGGGAGGACGAAAAAAAAAAAAAAAAATCCTGACCCAGTTCCGAAGCCTTCCCAGTCACTATGTTAGAATGGAACAGATGCTTTTGGTGTTTGCAAGCTCTTTTGGTACAAAGCTGTCGCTTTTAGCTGCTTTTGGTAGTGAAATTACCCAACACGGTTACCCTCTAAAAATGAAAAGGCAGAGGGAGACAAGCTTGAAATTTTCTTTTAGAGACATCTAGGGATGTTACTGGAAAATGTAATCTCTGGGAAGATTAATGTAACTGCAATCTTCCAGAAGCACAATTATAGATATAAGCCAGTAGCCTGGGTGGCTAGGTTCCATCCAGCCCTGGAAATGATCAATTAAAGCAGAATGGAGTTTGTTATCATTGAGTCTTTTCTTTCTTTCTTGTCTTTCTCTTTTTTTTCCCCTTTTTTTTTTAATGCGTGTTTGGGAGGCTTTGCAGGGAGCCCATTGAGACTGAGATTATGGGGAGAATTAGAAAAAATTTTGTAATTGTATGGAAAGAGTTGATACACCCGTATGTTTAATATGGGAGCGTTGTCTATTTTTGTTCATCTTGACTTCTCCAGATAAAAATCAAAGCACATCTGTTCTCTCCAAAGCACAACACTTTTCCATCCTCACTGACAGTCTGCTGTTTAGGAATTTTACAGTTGTGTTTAACTTAAAACAAGTATTACCCTCCCTGTGCCCATGGTGCATCTGAAGCCTAGATTAAAATTTTGTTGTCACAATAAGGAAGAGCCTGGTCAGCAGATTGATACTCAACCAGGTTACAAAAAGCCATATTCCAGCCCCAGGCTTTGAAATGCATGGTTTTGGCTCTGACTTAACGCTGTAGTTCTGAGCGAAGTCAAGATGGATCCAAGAAAAGATTTTAAGTCTATGGAGCTATATGTCCCCAAAGTGTCAGAAATACAAACAAATTCATACCAGGTCTTCCACTCATGGAAACCCCTCTGGTTTCGAGCTCAGTACTTACCTGAACAGCATCTTTATTTTACCTGCTCTGCTGCTTGCATTCCAGTGCCAAAAGACATTTCTGAAAGCTGTACATGTAGCAAAATTTACCTGTGGTGTTCAACAATGCCTTTACTGAAATGAGAGAGATAACAATCCTAATTTTCACTTTTTTACTGAGTACATTGCACCAGTGCTTACACGCACACATCAGCATCTTTCTTTTGGAGTGTAGTGTTATTTATTCCACTTTCTCTCTGTATTAATCTCTTACTTGCTTTCTTTGAAGTAACTGTGACAGAATGAAAATTTAGTGGAGATTCTAGATCTGAGTTTTAGGGCTGTAGTAGATCCCCCTGTACAGGGGCAAGATAGGGAACTAGAATTTTTTATAATTTAGGATACACAAAGAAATCCTGGGATGAATAAAGGCCCAGGGGTAAGATGTATGGAAATTCTGTCATGGCACAGAATGATATAAATTTTGTTTCTGTGAATGAAGAAATAAATGCCCAGCATTGTGAGAAAATGTGTGTGAAGGTTTGAAACAGGCAAGGATTTACACCTGCAAGAGCCCAGGCTGTAGCCTAGGCTGTGGCAGGTTCATAGGTGCAGACATGTCCAGGGTTGCAGTCTGAGGCTGTAGGTGCTGTAACACCAGTCTGCTCCACATTGTGATTAGAAGACAGCAACAGCTCAGCAGATAATTCATTTAATATGAAAACTTCTTTCTAGCCCACACAGCCCACTGTGAAACAGTTAAAACAGTAATTTTGCAGTACATAGGAGAGGAACACAGTGATGCATATCACAGCAGCAGAGCACTGTGGTCCAGCAGCACCAAGTATATCTTGTTCCAGCTCTACAGATGTGGAACATCATCACTCTGTTCCATGGTGGTGCAGTGATGTGGTCGCAGATGCAGACGCTACAGTGGTACAATCAGATACACCGAAAAGATTGCAGGGATGACTCCATGGAGAATGTCATTATTGCAGTAACAGCAAAAAGGAGCAGTTCAGGACTAGAGGGTTGTGTCTGAGGGAGACAGATTTGTAGCTGTGCAGAAAAAAAGACAGAGTGAAGGAAGAAGCGCTGTGTTTATATAACCAGCACAGCAATATAGTGCACTGTGGGTGTGTACTCCAGGAGAATGCTAAGATACTGCCAGGATACAGGATGCAGTGATATTTTATTAATTAGGCTTATGCTATATTGGTGCAGTGATGTTCTAATGCCATTAAGCAGTAATACTCTTTTGGGATATTTTACCATTTTGTAATTGAGTGGTACAGGAATTAACAAAAGTAGGGTAGTGTAATGATGCATTAAGTATAAGCCAGGATGTCATCTTAGCCTAATGACATGTTTGCACACCGGCTCGGCGCGGCAGTTGCAGAAGAGCACTCTGCTGTGGACTTTATGCCGGGTTGGGATGCAGTGCATGCAGCTCCGAGTGTCTGGAGCTGACAATGCAGCGGTGTGGTAACGCAATCCTGGGGCAGAGCAGAGATGCGATACTGGTGCCATGTGGTAGGAGTTTGGCAGTGCACGGGTGTGATAATTGTGGAATGTTGTAGCCTGACAGAAGAGTTTAGCAGTCTACTGATGTAGTAATACAATATTCCAGACAAGAGCCATTCTGTACAGCAGTGATCACTTCTGGTGTGATATTTGCAAAGGGCTGCGCTGACCTGACAGCACCATCCCGCTGTAGCAGAAGGCAGCAAATGAAGTATCACCACCATGCCACAGTTTTTGGAAGCACAGCTGAGTTAGCAAGAGGACAACGCCACAGACTTACCTGGTGACAGTGCAGTGTGAGTATGGGCTGGTTTTATGCGGGACAGTGGGACAGCAGTGTTTTAAAGTGGCCTTGCAGTGGCAGAAGCTCAGTGCAGTGTGAGAGCAGTGCTGTGACTCAGGGGTGTAGCTGGCAAGGGATGTGTATATGATAATGCAGCAAAGTGGGAAAGAAAAGGGAGCACAAGGAAGATTGTTTCATGTGATTTTGGCCTGATAGGATAGTGTTGGAGTGGCCAAGTGGCAAAAGTGTGTTGTGAAGCATAAGGGAGCATGCTTATTACCCCTGCAGAGCAGAAGAGCATGAGGGTCCTGTAAGTGTTTCTAGTGTGGCTACAGATCACAGTTCAGCAACAGAAGAGGAGTGGTGACCCCTCGGCAGCTGGGATGGTGGTGAGGTGGCAGCCTGGCAGCAAGACACTGTTAGTGTGACAACAGTAGCAACAGCAGCACAGAGACCGGGACAGCAGTGCGGTGGCAGCAGGACCGCAGTGCAAGTTTTGTGGCATTCCTGGGGCAGCGGTGATGTGGCTGCAGTGCCCACGGTGCAGCAGCCGCTTGGCACCTGGCTCACCACGGCTCTATACAGGGACTGCGGCACAGACAGCCACCAGTTCTCATCGCTTCATTCCTCCTGTGCCTCAGCGCTGGCCTAGCTGGCACCTTCAAGAAGAGCTTTTTCTGGGCATTTGCTATGCAATATTAATTTGTAAGCGATCCTGCCATGTGAGACCTGAACGTTTTCAGAGCCGTTTAGCTTTCACACCCTACTTTACTGTTAAATTTTTCAGTGAAGTGATTCCCCAACAGTTTTCTGTCAATTGCCTCCGGTAGCATGGAGATCAAAGGGGTCAAACAATTGCCGTAGAGAATCATGAAATATTTACAGGGTCCTGCTGTTAGCACTGTGGCCAAAGGAGCTTTTGTATTCCTATTTGTACAGGAAGTTTAAAGCCTCTCCTGCACCATCTCCCACTCCTGCTTTAATTTCAGTGTCCACATTACCATTAAAATAGGGAAGGAATCTTTCTGGATTTCCTGTGAAATTTTCCTTTTATTTTCCTGCTCCAACCCCCTTTATTCTTGAGCTTTAGATCTTAACAAGTTTTAAAGGACCTTCCAGCAAACTGGGATGACAGAAGTGGCCCCATTTTGGGACAGGAGGTGACCCCAGGCTGCCTGTGTGGAAAGCATGTCAAGAACATTCTCCTCTGACCAGCCGAGAGCGTGTAGGGAAAGGGTGCCTTGTCCAGCCTCTCACCTTTCTGGTCTTCGCATCTGCCAGATAACTTTGTTCCCTCCAATGTCTTTGGCTTCAGCTGATTCTAACAGGCATTTTGCCCAAGAGCAGTCACTGCATCAGGACCATTCTTGGAGATCCACCCGTGGAGATGTAGGAAGCTCTGGCTAGTCCTGCCAGGGTAGAGTGGCTCCTGGCTTAGAAATGGAAGTTTTCAGCTGGCCCTGTGTATTAGCAAGGGAGGCTGCACCGTCTTGGGCTGCCCTGGAGCAGTGACGCCAGTAATGGAAATTTTTAGGTGTCACATTGTGGGGTGGCAAGGTGAAGGTGAAAGGTCTGGGTTTCCAGGTGCTCAAGTGCTGTATTGTGCCTGTAAGGCTGGTGAAGCAGTGGCATGTCAGGGCTCGTGACAAACTGAGACAGTCTCTAACTAAACTGCTCATTAACTCTGTTAAATCGGCACAGTAATTTGGGGTGAGCAGACTTCTGGCTCAGCATGACTGACCGCCGAAGTGATGCTGGTCCCGTGGCACGGTCTTGGCTTGCGTGGAGTATGGAGCGTGGGTGCACAGATTAGGAGGCAGAAAAATCCCGGAGAAACGCCGTATCCTGCACCGACTATTCCTCCGTGTCTTACGGCACCTCTGAAGGCTTGTGCCGGCCCCAAAAGGGTCGCTGAGGGCGCAGGCGGAGAGGGAAGGGAGTCCCCATGGCCGCAGGGGACACTCCCGCGGACAGCAGTGTTCCCTCTGCTGCTGCCCGTCTCGCCGGGGCTCCCGGGATCGGCGCTGCGGGCCGCCTGTCCCGCACGCACTCCGCCGCGGGGCTCCGGGACAGCGGGGCTGCGGCGGCCCCGGCCCGGGCTCCGGCGGCCCCGGCGCGCCCCCGCGCGGCCCGGCCGCCTCTGCCCGGGGCCCTTCCCCGCCCGGCGGAGCCACCTTGACACGGACCCGCCGCGCTCTGGGCTCCCGGGGCATGCCCTGTCCCTGGGCCGCTCGGTGAGTGTGTAAGACCCGGGGAGAGCCCCACTGTTGCCGGGAAGCAGGCGAGAGCCGCTCCCAACTGCGTATTGACAGGGGTCCGGATACATGCGTGGGGCCCGTACAGCTTGCATGCTTCCATCCCTGCATGAGTTGCCACAGCCCATTTCCATGCATGTAGATTGACATAAAAAGCCTTCATATACATGTCTTGTCTATGTACACACAGCCTGCTCGTGCAGCCTCTGCTAAATCTTCTGTGTGGCTACACAACCACCTCTGTACACGCTTGTGCATTCCTGTGCTTAAAACATCGCTCAGCGTTTGTGTGCACACCTGCCTGCTGACACCTGCCACACCTTCCAAGGTACGTCTCATGTTTTTATATGTAATGAACTCAGACACAGAGAAACACTGTTCCACTTGAGCATATCCACTCAGTTCCCCCTTTGCTCAGCTTGGAGAAAAGTTCATCACATTTATTGCTTGTAAAGAGCTTGAGGGATGTGAGCCAGATGTACAGAATCACTAAGGGGCAATGGATAAGCCTCCTGCCTGCAGTCGGTCTGCCAGCAAACATTAATCTTTGTCAGTGATTTACTTTTTAAACAAATCTGTTTTAAAAGGCTATAGAAAGACATCAAAATAAAACCAAGCTAAAAGAACATTCATTAAATATTCTGTTCATGAAATATACAGCAGTATGATCTAATGCACTGAAATACACAAACCTTCTGGTTAGATTCAGCTTATCTTTGGAGAGGGAAAAAAAGCTTTCAGTAATAAATTAATCATCATTTATATAAATCCACTGTCCATTTTGTTAAGCTTTACCACCTTGATTTTTGTTTCACGCAATCCTCACTTTCAACACAATGTCAGGGAGGTTTAGCTTTAGATGCAGTGGCTGGGCTGCAGGTTATCAGCGGAATTAGCTGTGATTCTTTGTAGCATTCCAGCTTCAGTAACTGTTTTTCCCTGATGCGTCCATGAGTGGTATTGATTTCCAATAACAAGCCGCTATATGGTGTGCATTCAGTAAAAGATGCCTAGCTAACTTTGGACTCCGTTTCAATAATCCTCTGACATTCCTGTGACCTTAGAGAGCAGCAGTAGTGTCCATGAACCTGAGTAATCCCTCAATCAAATGCCCCACTTGAAGAGAAAGAACTGTCCTAGCTATGGTCATATTTAGATTATGTAGTAGCTTTCTGCACCAGCATAAGACCATGAACTCAGTGCTATCCATGAATGAAGACATTAGCAATATTCTAATATTTCTTCCACCCATTCCTTCCCTAGAGTACTTTGCATCTTGCAACCATCTTTGGAAGGAATACACAGCATTGTTTCATCCCACTCAGACAAAACACATTCTCTGCACTTGGAAGGAAACAGGCAACCATGTAACATTGGGAAGCATCATGTCACAACAGCTGAAGGCAGGAAGTAGAAAAACACCAGCAACCTCAATGTGTTCTGCTGAAATAATACAAAAATGTTTTAGGTACTTTGGGACCAGATGTGTTGATATATAGTCAGAGACCTGGGATACACAGTTTGGCCCTTGTAATGGTGCTGTCAGATCCTTACTCAAATTAGAAGAGAGGCATATCTCTGTTTTAGGGTGGCAAATCTCATGTAATGCTGCAGGGTTGCTTTGGAGTATTTAGTTGATACTGGTTTCCAGGCTTCTGCTCATCAGATGATCATTTTCAGTAGCACCTCAGTGTGCCAGCTAAACAGTGACCCCCTGTCCCTCTTATTTCCAAAGAGGTGAGAGAGCCAGGCAGAATTAGCTGCTTTTGCAGTAGTCACAGTTGGACAGAGTGCAACAAAATTCCCATATTCTGTAGCAAAGACAAGGAACCATGTACGGTTTATTTTAAACAACCTCTGTGCTCCACATACATGAAAAATCCTCACAGCAGCTTCTGAGCTGTCAAGTTTGTACTTGTCTTTTTGTAGCCCATTGATGATCTTTAGGATCATCATCAGCAAATATCCACAGTACATTGTGGTCTGGCCAACGCTTCTCCTGCGTAGGAACTTGGAAGTTGGGCTAATGCAAAATACTTGGATCAGATCTGCAGGGAAGGTGTCAGGAGGAAGCACGTTCCCATCTATTTTCATCTAATGCAAAATGAAAGCCAGCTATTTACAGACAGAGCTGTTCTAAACAGAAGTTGACAGGCAGTCCAGGCTTTGTTACCTTGAGAGGGATAGAAAATATCCTTGGTCTTTTTAATAAACATTCTGTTGTTTGTGATTGATTATGATCCAATTGCTCTAATGGAGGAGAATATTATGCACAGCATGAGTCAGCAACACTTTCCTCCTGGAACAGCTGATAGCAGAGAAAGTTCCCAAACTCTCTGCAGAATTCCTCTCCCTAGATGAGAACCTGGACTGCATCCACCAATACCTGCTTGTGCCTCCCCTTGAGATGGACCTGTACTTGTCTGACTGGCGTATGGAACCATCCAAAGTTCATTTGAGGTTAGAAGACACAACTCAATGTGCAGCAAAACCACTTGGGAGCTGATGCAGAAGAGGAAACGGAAACGAGTCACAGAGGTTCAGAGTGCCAGTGCATGTTCCAGTGGTTGGGAGCTTCAAAATGAGGTCCTTGACTGAACTGGCAACAGGAGGATGTTGCCTAATCCAAATGGCTCATCTGAGGTCATTCAGTAAACAAGACAGTTTCTGTAAAACTATATGTTTCCTGTAAAATATAGATCTGTAGCCACCAGATAAAGGATTATTGGAAGCAGATTTGAAAGCTGCTAATCCATATGTGCACTCTCCACTCTGGGATAGTAAAAAGTACAACAAAAATTCCTGCCCTGTTAGGATAAATGAAGTAAGGGGATGTATTTTAATACACAAAATGTTAGAAGCAATTAATGGGTTCTTGGTAGAACTATGGCTACTCTACTTGGTAGAACTATGGCTACTATGGCTACAGGAGTAGGACTTCAGTGAAAAGATACTAGGAAAGAATTTTCCTGCTTTACTATACAATACCTATTACCTACTGACATTGCCCTGTAGCAGTATTTATGTTGTGTTGAGAATAATGATGGAATGTTCCAGCACATGAAGGACTGTGCACTGAAACAGGCCTAGCATCTGAACAGTCCCCATACAAATTCATACTTCCACTGAAAAATTTTGCCAAGCAAAACTACAGTTTGATAAGCAATCATGTTTTGGATTGATTTTGTTCTTTCTGTTGTGTCTGTTGGATATTTGCTGCCACTGGATAAAGCTTCTGGCACCTGCCAAGTGATTAGCTATGAGGAGTTCCAACATTTTCCTATGAAATGAGCATTTCTGCCAAAGGTGCCAGCCCAAAGCACAGCACTGCTGCTTTTTAAAGTGTCCAGACATATTAAACCACCTAAATCATTCCTTGTTCAATGCCAAGTCAGCCAGCCTTCTCCCTTCCATGTGCTCAGGTCAGTCAGCGTGCCAAATGCTTCTTTCCCATGAGCTGACACCTTGCTCTGTGCCAAGCTGCATCCCTTGTGGTCTCTGCTCTCCACCTTGGACCTCGGGAGAAAGGGAGGGATGCATGAACAGCAGCAAGACTTGCATTTCACGAAGTTCTTACAGATTTTTAGAAAGTTTACAACAGAGACACAGACCTTAAAAGAACAGTGTGATTGCCACAAAGAACAGTGTGGGAAAACCAGTATACATGCATGTGCAGCCCTCCCACATGCATACTGACTACCCCAGATATAGGCATACCCACAGATCAGCACCTACACAGAAATGTTTCTGACACACTTATTCTCAGCATCCTATTCTCTTACAGCAGCGTCAGTTGGAGGAAGGGAGAAAATATGTTCCTTCTAACCTAATCTTCTAATGACCTTTCTGCCAACTCCACTTTCCTGGCCTGTCTTTAAGCTACCTGTGGTGGTGATGGGAACAAGATCCCACTGTAGAGAGATTTTCCTCCTCAGAGCTCAGCAGGGGCTGTCTGCTAGATTGTGGTGTCCTGCCCAGTTGCTCTTAAGAGAGTCAGGGTAAATAAGGAGATAAAAAAACCATCATGATCGCATCTCTCAGGCCTCTTGCAGCTCCACTAGAATTCTTAGGGAGTTGAAGGGTTGTGACTGTGCTGCAAACCTGGTGCACATGGGCTCCCATTCCCTCTTCCCTTCCTGGACTGTGAATTCCCTGCCAAGCCTGGCAGGAGGTCTCAGCCCTTTCACTGTGCCCTGCACGTTTCCTACAACTGCCTGTAACTGTAGGGAAGAAAAGCTGGAGAGTAGGCAAACACAGCAATGGCTGTGGCTGGCTCTGAATGCTCTGGTACAAACCAGTATTTAGAGGGTCACCATCTTGTTGAGAGGCTTTTAGAGCTCAGTAAGACACACTCCACAGCTGTATTCCAAAGCTGTCCCACAATAGTCTGGGAACTGTGATGGATTTTTCTGGCAGGAGATGTCTGACTCCCTTTCTTTCCGTCCCTCTCTCTGGGACAATGTGGGAGACGGGCACTTCTCAGTTGCAGGGTGTTCCTGGTCTCTGTGCTTCCTGTCAGGGAGAGAGATTCATTAGCAGTAGAAAGGCAATTCTCTCTCCTCTCTGCTCTGGAATTGAAGTCATTTGTCTCAGGAAGGAGCCCAGGCGCCTCACTTGCTGTGTGGCAGCTTCTGCTCAAGGGAGACAAGCACTTCGTCAATAAACAAGGAGCCTGGGGAATGGCTCCAGCTGACAGAGGACATTATTAATGACTGGCACTTTTTCAGAGGGTAGATCAGCCTCCCATTAGCTGCCTTAAGAGGAGAAAGAGAAATAGGGCTAAGCCTGAGAGCAGTTGGGAGTTTCAGCGTCCTCCTGCTAAGACCCCACTGCAAGGCCCAGGGCTGGCACAGCCCCCAGGGGAGTGACTGTATTTTTCCTCAGCATCTCCTGCGACAGTGGGAGACAGGCCCAGCTCTGGAAGAGCTTTGCTTTCCACCCTAGCATGGGTGGGCTCTGCTATGGAGGTCTTCCCCTCTGTCCCCCTCTCAGTCAGCCCTGGGTACAAGAGGCAGACAAGGGGTGTCTTCCAGCATGTCCTGCTGCAGTTTCTTGTTTTGGAGAGCCTGTGGACCTTTGTGCAGCTCCTACCAACATCATTTAATAAAGAAGGCATTGAAGGAATCTGAGAGGACGCTGTCCCACTGCCTTCACTCTTGGGAAGCTGTTAGTACAAGGAAGAGCAATAAACACTTCCCTATGGCCATGCACTTCTGTCTGTCACTAACTGGAGAAGCTGTGGACTTTTGTCATACTTAGACTCCTAGACTCATCTCCTTAGGTGGAAGAAGCCTCTAAGCTCTAAAGCAACTGTTGAGTCACCTTAGAATCATACTTAATTTGCCACAGCACCATCAGAGTGGAAGGAGAAATCCCTGCTTTGTTTTGACATTGGCAGTTCATCCTTCTCTGTCCTACAGCCCTAGACCTGCCAGGAGAGTGAGTCCTTGGCTCCTTCACAAAAAGCATGTGGTGCAAGTACTCAGCCTATGGAGCAGGTCTTTGTAGAAGCTTTTGTTTGGAACCCCACTTGCAAACAAAGATGTGAAATCTTTCAGCCCAACACCTGAGTGTCCAACCAACCTGCTGCAAAACAGGGTGTAAGATCAGTGTCATCCTGGTCTCCAAGGTGTTTGAAGGAAGTAGCTCTTCATACTTCTTATCACTGTGGAGCTGCAGCTGTGGTGCCTTCACAGCTAAAGGTGCATTCACCATCCTGCTGAGATACTATTGCCTGAGTGCGATTAAATGTTTTTTATGCAATTTAAATATCTTTTCAGACTGAATGCTCTTATGCTCAGCCTGAGATCAGGAGAAAATATACTGGGGACTCATCCCTTTTCTTTCAGAGATTATTCTACACTACAGGCATAAAGTCCAAAGTTTAGAGCCACCTCTAGGTTCAGGTGCCTCTGATTTATTCCAGGACTTGGGCTCTTGCAAATGAAATGGATGGATCTGACATCAAAATTCTTTGATTCACATTATCTAACCTGGGGCTGTTTAGATTTAAGATTCAGGAGTGAGCCCATCTTTGGCAGACTTGTGCGGGTTAAACTGCCAATTGATTTTTACTTGCAGAAAGCTGGAGAAACTTTACTGCAAGACTGGCTCAATGTCTCTCCCTTGTGGTTAAATATGACTGTCCTGGGGCTGAGAGTGTTGTAGGGTCCCAGGACCGCTGTCTCCAGGCTTGCTTCCACCGTGACAGAAAAAAAATCAGACACTTCTAGGTCTGTTGGTATTTATAAGCTGAAACAGGTCCCACCCCGATAAACTTCTGCTCTGAAACGAGCTGTGGTCTGCTCCAAGCCCCTAAGTGGATTGCCTTCTGGCCAGCCTAGCGCTGTGGTGATTGAAAAGCCGAGAGGAGTTAGAAGGGGGGGTGGATAGGGATGCAGTGTTCAGAGGCTGTGTGGACCCAAACTAGCTAGATTCACGGAACTCATCACTGAAATCACTTCTTGCATTGCCTCTCTGTTTTAATTCTCCCTGAAACAGCCCTCTCCTATGAGTGAAACAATCTTGCCTGCAGATTGAGGGGGGTGGGAGGGATTTGAACATTAATCTGATGTAGATTATACATCCGCCTCCCTCTCTCTCCCCTTCTCACTCACTCTCTCTCTCTCCCTCTTTTTCTGTCTGTTTCTCTCCCCTCCCTCTCCTTCCTGCTTCATCTCTTCAAGAAAGTGAACATAAAGTAAAATACGGAGAGAGAGAGGCAGAGAGAGAAAAAGCTCCCTGAAGAGGGAAAGCCCCAGCAGCCAGTAGCTGTTTGGATTTGCCTGGTGCTGCCTTTCTTGCTTTGCTCCCAAGGAATACCTTTAATGGGATCAATTGCTTCAGTTCCTTTATAACCAAGTCCACCGGAAAGGCAGCCTCAACATATTATGGGCAACTGTGTGAAGTCTCCTCTGAGAAACCTCTCTAAAAAGGTATGTTCCCTGAATCAAAATGCGCTGTGCATTTCCAGCCCTGCTTCTTGGGATGGGTGACATTGTGGGCAGATGAGAATGGGAGGTGGGAGAAACACAGAGATGAGTATGAAGGATTCAGTTTCTTCACCAGACTTTTTCTGTAAGAGCTGCTCGTGCAAGTGCAGCCAGTAGAGCCCAGGATACTGAGAGCCATAATATGTATAAATAAATGTGTATGTAGGCTTGTGTCCTGCTCACTGTGTGTGTACAGCTCTCCTCTGGGTATGTGCAAGCATATGCTTGTCGATGTGCACACACTGTGCTGGCACACTTCTGTCAGGGCATCTTGATGTGCGGGTGTATGTGTGAGCTTGTGCGTGTGCACGTGCTTCGGCTGAGAGTTACCTGCTGGAGTGATCACATGTGTCATGGGTGTAGGGACGTATATGCATGTATACATGAAGGGTCACGAGTCTGTACGAGTTGCCATTGCTGTGTAAGAGTACGCACACCTATGGGCCCATCTGAGGTACCTGTGTGTCCTTAGCTCTTTACATCTCTGCACAGGCATCCCGAGTACCTGAGCAGGTTTGCTCTGAGTGCAGAAGTGGGGCATTTCTGTGTATCACACACATGCCCTTGCTTGTATGGTGCTGTGTGTGCTCACCTGCTGGTGCATGTCCTCACAGAAGTCTGTGTGTGGACATGCACATGTTTTTATGTCTATCCATCCTTGCATATGAAACAATTTGTTTTGTTGGTATGTGTTTGGGTACAGAAGCATGTTTTTCTCTCTGTTCTGCTTGTCCATGCAACTGTTTGTGAGTGGATACACTGGGCCCTGGCTGTGTGTTTGTACATCATGTTGCATATCAGCGTGGCCCATGTGTCTACATGCTTGGGCCCAGCTGGACTTCATCTGCGAGCTGCCATGTGTATCTGCTAAGCTTCAGCCCACAGTCTACTCTGCTGAGGTTTTGCAGTGGTCCTGGGACAAACTAGATTCAGGAATAGTTCTGCTGTTATGGACTGGGTTGAAATGGGAATGACATGCCCCAGAAACATTTCTTGTTTGACTGAGGAAGATCTTACAGCACTGTGGACCTGACAGCCACACGGTTCTCACTTGGCATTGCTGCAAATCTAACAGCTCAGCAAAAAGTTATGCTGTTCATTCTCCATGATAAAGTTATGCTGATCATCCAAAGAATTGCAGTGAGATACTGCCTCTGTGGAGACCTTGACGATAGTGAAATGCCACTGCCATCAAGATGCTTTATCCAGGAGATCTTACCACCTGGGAAAGCTTCTCTGCGAGGGAGCTCTCTGGGAGAGGACCTCCATCACAGAATTTCTTTTGGCTGCATTTTGGCCTTTTCTGTATAGAAACAAAATTCACTTGTTATCTTGGCTGCTGTAAAGAAAGCCAGTAATGGCAGAGTGCTGCTGTGGGGGAGTTGGGATACTTGATGAGGGAATTCATTACCAAGCAGTTAAGCAGTGCTGAGACCAGTCCTAGGTCAGGGTGACCTGGAGGGAGATGTAGAAGTAGCTGAGGTTCACCCAAATGTTGCACATATGAAAAATCAACTTGGTTGCTTGTAGGTTGCCTTCAACTTGGAATAAAAGGAGTTGGCTGCAGCTGTACAAGGCAGTTGCAATTAAAGTCTGACAGGTAGCCAGGCTGCTTGAATCAAAATAGATTCAAGAACCTGTAAATTGTGTTGTCAGTCTTTGAAGTAATTTATGCTTTTATTCCTAAAAGCTGCTTCGAATAACTCACTTTGTGCCCACTTACAAGGCCTGGGATGTCAGGACTAAAGATAAAAAGCTGTTGCAAAGCTGAATTAGAGAATTTCTCAGACATCACTCTAGTGAGTTATGAAATAAGGCACTCATCCTGACAGGTCCTGGTACTCGGCCATTCTTTTCATTGCAACACACATGATAATAGTGGAGACTATGCAGATCAGTCTTAACATTGCCCATCTTCACTTGGCTGTTATATGATCCCAGTTGTTTTCCTCAGATTTTACTTTGAGCAAACTCATTCTGCTGAACTGTTAAAGAGGAGGGACTGCAGACAACATGTGTGGAAGCTGCTCTTGGATGACAGTCTGAACTCTTGAATACATGATTTCAACCCAAAATTTGGGATTCACTCCCGGTACCAGCTGGCTTGGTCTAGGTATGGATGACACCAGGGTACCTTGCTTGTTCAGGCTTTGACTCCCTGTCTTTTGTTGGAAGCTTCAGTTTCCTGTTGTCACGATGTCCCCCCAAGTGATCGTGGAAGCTATCCTGGCTGCTTTTCCCTCCAAGAGCTACTGCAGTTGGGATCGAGGCCCCTCTTGGCCTGCTGTTCTGCAAAGTCCCTCTGACACTCAGGCCTGAAATGAAGTGAATCCTGGTGTGCTTCTGCTGTGCAGAAATTAAAAGCTTTGGCATCCAGGTCCCTCACTTTACCACTCCTCTCCACCACTTTGACCATCTCTAGATCAACCAGGTCTCTTCCCACTCTATAATCTGCTGGTCTGACACAGCCAAGGGCTGGACTTGTCCAGGAAGGTTAGTGGTCCTTCAGTAAGAAGGGACTGGGAAAGCCTGATCTCCCCAGTCCTATTCTTGCATTGTCTTTGCCATGCACACGGCTGTTTCCCCTGTAATGGGTGGCTGATGTTTCTTTGCCCCATACCAATATCACAGCTCCCTTGCCCTCTCTTCTGCGATGTAGAAGGAGCAGGGTGAAGGGAACTTGAGTGGATATTTGCAGGAGAACCTGTGAGACTGCTGGCAGAGGGAACACTGAATGCCATAAATCCTGCCTGCAGTGACAGTGCAGGGCAGGGAGCCTCACTGAGCTGTTCACCTTGGTATTCTGGCACTGCAGCAGTTTGTCTGGTCACAGTCCTCAGTGGCTCAACTGTTTTGTCAAACTGGCAACCTCTATTGAGACAGAAAAATAATGGGATGACTATTATGAGGTACTGCTGTATAGCTTGGTAATAAACTATTGACTGGAAGTGTCAGCAAACAAGTATTTGGGGCTGTGGGGCTTTGCATCCTTGATGTGGCTTCACTGGAATTAAACACAGAACTGATATGGGGTATTCAAGTGAGTCATATTATTTGGTATATTAAACTGGAAAATGTGCCAAGAAATAAAGCTGATAATTTTGAAAATACATTGCGCTGATGTCACAAAGCTGTGTAGCTCAACACAGATGTCTTGACATTTAGCTGAGCTAGTAATATGCCATTCATGGATGGATGCTCATCTTTCAGTTTTTTAAGGACAAGTGTCCTAGGTGTCAGAATTAATCAGAGACCAATTCCTTTCTCAGCCACGACTGCAATGAAAATGCTTTTCTGCTTCATCATTTTCTCTCTCCCTGGCTTGATTTTTGAGTTATTTTTGTTTTGATGCTTGATATTCACATGACATTATACATGAGCAGATTGGTGTAAGACTGTGTACAAAAAGGCAAATTACAAGGCATGCAATGTAATAGCACATGACAGACACAGCAAATAGATACAATAGTCTCAGACAAGTGTGAATGGGGGGTGTTGGTGTCTGGTCTTTTAGCCTGAAAATTTACCTCAGGCTTTCAGGAAAGGGTTAACAGAGACACTGACAAGTGACAGAGCTTCTCTGATCACCCCTGGGAACGCTGGCTGTAAAAGTAGAATCATTCCTGAAGAGAAATCTAATGTATGATTAATGTTTATTCTGTAAAACCAAGGGTCCTGTGGGTTGTGTTGGCTTTTTATAGCTGCATGGGAATATCAGGATAAGAGGTTTTTTGCAGAGCCAGGGAAATGCATTTCTATAAAAGGAAAGCAGCGCCTCCTTATAAAATCCAGTGCTGGATTCTGTTCTGGAGCCTTAGCTTAGCAGGACGTGTGCACTTAGAAAATGTGCAATTGAAAACACTCAAAAATGTTGTGCCCGTGTCTGATCTCCACTTTGGGACTGTCAGTGATTAAAAGAGGCCAAGGCAGTAAGTGCCTCAAACCCTGACGATGTAACTAATTAGTAGCTGCACAAGGCAGCGTGAGCCTGCAGTTGGCGGGGCCACCTGATGCTGTAAATGGTCTTCTGAAAACGTGATAAAGCGTGTGATGCTGTGTTGCTGAAAAGCACCGTGGAGCCTGTGCAGTGGCTTTGTGCGGGCTCTGCCTGCTCCCCTGGGGATGCCCTGGCCGACGCCGGCAGGTTTGCCCGGGGCACGGGCTGGCACACGCACCGTTAAATTGGGATGTGCTTGTCCTTTGCAGCTCTTTCAAGGCAGTGTTAACTCTGGGGCTGAGTGTGGGAGCGTGGCACTTTGGGCTGTGTCTGGGTAGATGTGAGCAGTGCTGAGAGTTTGATGTAATTTCAAAGATAAATTCTCGTGGTTGGTTGTTCTTTCAGCTTTTGAAAGTGAACTCCTGGACTTACTGCTTCTGTACAAATCCTAATAGGCCGGTGGGGGGGACGCAGTGTGCACCAGATGAAAGAAATATAGCAATTATGTCTCTGCGAGGCGGTTCAGTAAAACTTCAGAGGAACGAGATGGGGAGGTAACATCCTCTGTTGTGTTGTTTGCTTGCTGCTGGTTGGCTGGGAAGATCCGCCATGACGAGAAGACGAGCTATAAAGCTGTCCAGACGAGCGAAGAGGGGTCGTCGGCTGGCGAGTACCAGGGTCCGCTCATGGTGCTGGCCCAGAACTGCGCCGTCATGCACAACCTGCTGGGGCCAGCATGCATCTTCCTGAGGAAGGGCTTCGCAGAAAACAGGCAGCCTGTACGTAAGTTACACCCAGCGGGGCGAGACACGCACAAAGCCACGTGGACGCGAGTCGGGGATGCGGAGCCGCCCCCGTGCTCCGTCTGCGTGGAGCTCTGTAACTCCCAGCCCTGGATCTCGAGCATCCCGGCTCCAGCTCCAAGTGCAAATACAGTCACAGGCAAATGTCTAACATGAAGGATGTGCAGATACCCTTGTGCCTAAACACCAAGAAAGGAGGATTCTAAACTTGCAGCTATGGAAAACAGATCCAAGCCTACACCCGAGTAGCCATAATAGTATGAATTCAGGAGAAGGTTTTAGGACTTCAGGACTTGCATAATCATATGGACTCAGGAAGAGTCCAGTGCTCAAAGCTGTTATTCCAGCAAGACACCCATCTTTCGTTCCCAGGCTCAGATTAGCATTTAAAGCCTAAATAGCTAGTTGAATGCAAATCAGGGCATCTGTATTGGGAACAAGCTGTCCATATTTGATCCTGTTCCTATCAGTTCACAGTGAGCATGCTAGTACCAGCAGATATAAGCAGACAGCTGCCTCCTCACAGATACCCAGACACAATCTCTTGTGCACTGCCATACCCAGCCTGACACTGCAGCAATCCCAGCCAGTTAAACTGAGGAACATCAGGCTGTCCTTGTATTTGCAAATAGTGCCAGGATACCAAATGTTGTTACCCTCCCACACGGAGAGAGAGAAATAGCAAAACCGCTTCTATTCATTCAGTCACACCTATTGTAGTTAGGTGCTCATATGCATCCAATGTTTGCATTTATATACAAACAGTAAAAATATGTGCTTGTATGTATGCACCCTAATATTGTGTCTTTACAAGAACTAAAACATATTTTTGCCCCCGAACATTCTACTTCTACAAGAACATGAATTTAAAGACAAACAGAACTTAATATGATTAACACACCTTTTGTGGATATGTATGAGTGAATATGTGCATGGTCAGATATTCACCCAGTGCCTTTCATGTTCTTGTGGTGAAAGAAAGCTTAACCCAATTGCCTCAGAACCAGAGGTTTATTGCCTCTGTAAGAAACCACTTTTACTTGGGTGTTGATATGGTCATCTACAGCTGTAGGAGACATGTAGGTTTTTATTTCTGAAACCTCTGCTTCAACCAACAACTCAAAAAAGAGTAATTATGTGTCATTATTGATCAAAAGGCTTTTGTTCTTCCTAACCTTCAGTCACTAACTGATCACACAGTCCCTCTGCCAGGTCACTAAAACATGAAACACACTCTCGCACAAGTACACTTGCTGACCTGCACGGAGCCACCTGTCACAGGAGGATAGGTCCAGCTCCCTAGTGGACAGCTGGACAAGTGTCCATCCTGCTTAGGCCATGGAAGCTCACTGTACCCTGAGAGGTCTCCAAAATAGGATTAGTGATGTCTCTAAGTACCCTGATGTAGAATAAGTGCATCTAATACACAGCTTTACTTTTACTGACTCTCTAGGCCGACAGGATTTCTTGTACATAGAACAGAAATAAATGAGGGTAAGACCATTAAGTATAATGGACTCTCCGGGGGTCACCTCTGCTCATAGCTAGGATCTAAACTCTTGGAATAGTTTTATTTCTCTTCACATATGTTCTCCAAAAGCTTTAGAGAGATTCAGCCCATTTTATCCCAAGCAATTTTATACCTCAGTCATTTTAGGGTATCTTTCAAATTTAAAACAGGAAAGCTCTTCCTGATATTAGTTATCACTTGAGTCAGATTTTTGGAGGGACATAAACGTTCTCCCTCCTTCTGCATTTGCAGTCTCTGGCAAATGCAGATTCTTTGGTGTGAAAAATTAGAGCCAGTGATGAAGCCCCTACTTCTGACAAGTGTCACTGATGTCAGTTACAATGCGCTCTTCAGTGAGGGAGGAGGAGGAGGAGGAGGAGGAGGAGGAGGAGGAGGAGGAGGCTGGTCTTGTGAGGACTGTGCTGGAGGAGGGCCCGGGTCCTACCCTGGCCACTCTCACAAGACAGCAGCTACCACGGGTGAGTCATGGCACCCTTTGCACCGCGGCACTGGCGCTCACAGCCCTGCACCTGCTGTGCACCCAGCCACTATCTCCAGGGATCAGTGTTTGCAGTCTCTGGAATAAAGTGCACAAGGTGCTGGAACTGATCATGGGTGGTTTTTCTTCTGTTATCTTCTCTAGGGCAGGAGGGCAATTATGCCTCCTGCATCTGGTCTGAGGAGTTTGAATGGTTTTATTACTTGGTATTGATGAAAGCAGAACAAATGGGATGACATGTTTGAAAATACCAGGTCTGTGAAGGATGAAACGGCAGAGCCAGCACGCTCCGACAGTTCCATCCAGCACAGAGATGCCTCTGGGAAGGTTACGAGTGGCAAGCTGGTCATTTCTCTGGCACAGCCCACTTCTGCACAGACGTAAAGCAGTGTGCGTCCTAGTTTGCTATGCAGTCTGAGCAGCTGCCATTAGAGTTTCCAGAGGAGCCTGTGGTTAAATAGCAAAGGATCATCCTTCTCAAACTGATCAAAGGCACCGTCTCTAGGCACATGTGGTGAGGCTGGAGGACACCTGGAAGACAAGGAGAAACTCCTCACAGTTGAGGGGAAAAGCCAAGAGTGACAACAAAAGAGATCGCGTTTCCGTGTTTCCAAATTCTCAGATGTTTTGGATTTGCCTGGGAGCCATGAGATGAATTAGAAAGAGCATTTAAACCAGAAAGCAGTGCATTTCCATGCTCATCTCTTCTTCCTGGTGCAGTGTTGGAACTTTCCTATACTCTTATATCCTCCCCCTTCTTCCAAGAAATTCAAATTGGATGTTTGAAGTTGCAGTGTTTCCTGAACATGGTGAATCCTTGTCCTGTTTCATTTGTAGATGACCTTGATGATGGATATGTTGTGTGTCTGCCTTCATGACTGGTTTCAAAATGCTTGTATATGGAGTTGAGGCTGGAGGGAAGGGGGAAGTTACTACCTTTTTGTGGGGACAGATTGTAGGAGATGTCACTGAGACATTGACTGTGAGAAACCTCATGGCTGTTACTGTCCTGCCAGAAGGACAGAGATCAAGCAGTGATCTGAGCAGATGATGGTCTAGACCTGCTGGTTTCAAGGACTCCTTCCAGCTGCTTTGATCTGTGTGTTTCAGCGGGAGTGGCAGTAGAAATACAATCAGAGCGCCAGAGGAGATCATAACTGCTACAGGGACAGTCTCTGCTCCAGAACTTGGTGCTGGGGAATGATGAAGCAGCTTCATGAAGGTGCCTATAATACCATCAGTGGGGAGGCCACAAATCTTGCTGTGTGGGTCCAGGTCTATTCTGTTCAGGGACCACCTGTCATCCCTCTGTCCACCAGACGAGAGGGAGAGGGGCTTGCAGAGAAATGTGTGCAGATTAACACCCCTCTCTTTGGGAAGGAAAGCTGGGAAGCCTTCCTAGGTAGATGGTATTAAACATGTCATCACCTTCTTGTTTCTTCTCTCACTTTCTGGCTTGTTCCAGAATCCTTTGTACCAACAAGTGCTATTTTGAAACTATGTTTGTGGCCAACAAATCTTTTTAACATAATATGTTCTCTTTTTGCAGGATAGAGAACTGCGTCCGGAAGAAATTGAAGGTAAAATTTGTTGCTCCTTCTTTGTCCTCTTTCTCCCTGCCCAGTGGAAACCTATTGTCTGGCCCTTTCATGGTGGCCCCCATGGGTTAAAATGATTTGGGGCAAATCAAGGGAGGTGATTACTAGAATAATTCCTGGAAACTCCAGCAAAAGAAATAATGTATAAAACTGAAAGAGTTCTGCCTGTGAAGGAATTTGCATCCATTTCATATTCTTCAGGGTGAGAGGATAAGTAAGTAATGGGATATTGGCTGTGAGGGAACTGCTGTCCCTCCAGCTCCCACAGAAAGTGTTGTGGAGCATGACACTATAACATGGCTCCAAGGAAGCTGTCTTACCTGCTAATCCCTACAGTGAGAGATGTATAATAGATGCAGAGGTAAATGTTGGAAAAACGTACTAGTTTTATTTTCTTTCAGGAGCGCAGTTTAGCAATGGGAAGCGTTTGTGACACTCGTAGTCTGAGCAAGCTTTCCAGCCAGGAATGGGCCAGCAGCACTGCTGACAGAAGAGCCTAACTTTGCTCCAGTCATTGCCTCATGCAGGGAGATCTGGTGGGAAAATACTGAGTATCTTAGAGAGTCTGGCTTCATAAAATGCTGTTTATTCTGGGGAGTTTTCTTGGAAAAGGTATTTCAAGCTGTCACTGACAATATTGTTCTTCCTTTCCTGCAGAATTAAGAGAAGCCTTTAAGGAGTTTGATAAAGACAAGGATGGGTTTATTAACTGCAGGGACCTGGGGAACTGCATGCGGACCATGGGCTACATGCCTACTGAGATGGAGCTAATAGAGCTATCCCAGCAGATCAACATGAACCGTGAGTAATACACCCAGATGTACCTGCCTGTTGCTGCTGCACCCTGCATCATTGCCTCAGGCTCTCTTGGTCTCCGGCTGCCTCTTTTCCTTTGGATTTTTCCCCTCTCTTCTTTGGTTCTGATTTTCACTTCTTATCATCTCTGCCGTTTGTTTGTGGACCCTAGAAGTCGATGCCTTTGTTTTTGCTTATCAAAGGGACTGTGTGGACTGTACTGTATATGGGAACAGTGAGTGGAAGGGTTGTCCTTCATGCTTTTATTGTCAGGTATAAAACTACCCTTAATGTGTGCAGTCAGGCACTGGTGCACAGGTTCTGTGTGTTGTCACATTGAGGCTGCTGTCAGATGGTGTCAGAACTGAAGAGCGAGCCTGGGAAGATGGGGATGCTTCATTTAGACGGGTGATGGATGGACTGTTGGTCTGTGGTGGTTTTTTGTGTATCTGCTATGTGCCTGGGGATGGGCTGTGATCGAGCTGTGCTGGCAGCATCAGATGGGAGCATCTGCTGCAGTCATGGAAAGATGTGACAAATGCATCTGATTCACTGTAACTGTGTTTGTGACCCTTGTCTTTCACCATCGTTTTTGTCAGCTCTCATCTGTGGCAGGGCGGGGTGTCACCCTCAGTCAGGTGGGGAGAAGCATATTTAGTGCATGTTATTTCTGACGCAGGATTATGTTAAAAGGACAAATTACTTGGTCAAGGAAAGGAGAACAGCTGTGACAAATGTAACCAGTCACACACGAAAGCAGCTGATAACCCTGGCACACAAGTGGTTGGGAATTTGAGAGTGTTGCTGACAGCTCTCAGGGCACTAACAAGTAAAAGAACTAATACAATGAATAAACAGTTGGACATACATTAGCTGCTGTAATGGAGCAGGACTGCACCACTGCTGCAGGGCACTGCCCAGGCTTTGCAGGAGCATCATGCTGTGCCCTTGCCGTGCCCTTTGGCACAGGCGCAGCAGAGTGTTGCTATAAGCACTAGAACGATCAAGCCTCTGATTTGTACTATGTGATGCAATAAGGGTGTGACAGTCCATGGCAGCTTAGGATGGAATAGCTTGGGCTCATTCTGCCCAACCCATAATCCAGAAAATACCTCTCCTTTCCTTCCACTGTCCCACACCTTCTGTGCTTTGCTTCCTGGAGGGCCAAGCGCTCTCTGGGGCACACAGAAATGCAAAGTGAGTGCTGGTCTTGGCTAACTTATGGAGTTCTTACACACAATCTTTCATCTTGTCCCAAGTGGGTGGCCATGTGGATTTTGAAGATTTTGTTGAGCTGATGGGACCAAAACTTCTAGCAGAGACTGCAGACATGATTGGTGTAAAAGAACTCCGTGATGCCTTCAGAGAGGTGAGTGATCCCTTCCACGTGCACCAGAGAGGTGAGCAACACGAGACAGGATAGAGAGAAGACCCACTGGAGAAGAGAAGAGGAGGAGGAGAGAGCAGCACAGTGGAAGATCTAGAAAGAGCCCAGTCAGGCATGGAATAAGGGAAGAGCAGAGAACATTGCAAAGATAAGGGAACTCTTGAGGCAAGGAAAAGAAAAGAAAAGCTGGTGCGGACACAGCATTTGTAAGGGTTTTCTGAGGAGAAAAGACAGACTGGATCCAAAAGACACTCAAAGAAGGAAAAGGAGGGACTTGGAAGGAATGGAGAAAATACAGGGCACTCAGGAGCAAGACAATACAAAAACCAATCCAGAGCAAGATCTGTTTCCATTAACTGTATTTCTCCTGCTGGTATTTTTCATGTACTTGCAGTTTGACACCAATGGAGATGGGGAGATCAGCACCACTGAGCTGCGAGAAGCCATGAAGAAACTTCTAGGGCAGCAGGTGGGTCACCGGGATATTGAAGAGATCATCCGGGACGTGGACCTGAATGGAGATGGACGTGTTGATTTTGAAGGTGAGAAGGGATCAATGCTCGCTGTCCATCTCCCCTGGTGTGAGTCAGAGTTTCAGATCAGAAGCTGAAGTGGAAGACTTGCATGCTCAGGGCCCAGGGTTCTGAAGTATGGAGAAAAAAAAAAACTTCATTTTTTCAGTCAGATGAATTGTTCATTTGTGTATCATCTCTTGCTGCATCTCAGTTTTGATTGGATCTCCATAATTGTAGCATGATTAAAAGATAGAACCTGTCATACAGAAACAGATCTAGATGCACACATGCTGTGCCTGCAATTGTTTTATGGGGCATTTTCCTTTCTTTAAATCTAGTGCAGGAGCTGTGGGGTGGCTGAATTGCTTTGGAGAATGCATGGCACCTTCCATTTCCTCTGGCTCACCTTTGTTATATGGCTTTCTAGAGAATTTGTTTCTGTGCCTTTATGCCAGAAGATGGTCACGTGCCAGCTGTGCTCACTAAGACTGCAGATATCTGATCCATAGGTGTCATGTTAAATCCTAGAGATAATTAATTTCTTCTCACACTTTTCACGCCAGAAGGACTTCGAAAAATAAGAGTGGTTAGGCTACTATCCTAGCCATTAGCTGTGGTGGGAGCAATATTAATTGAGCCCAGGGTTTCTGGCAAGGAAGCAGTTGATATCAGACAGCTAAGAAGATATAAGAGCTGGAAAGTGTGAGAGTGTGGCAGGCTGCTTTTTTCCCCTGGTAGAAATCCAGATGTCCCTTTGCAGTAAGGGTGAAGTACAGGAACTATAAAATTAAAGTAAAATTGACATAATTTTTTTGGCTCGGCAGTATTCCTGGGTCTCCTACATGACAAGGCATCTCAGTCCTCAGGATTACTGAAGCCTCTGAGGGCTTTGAAAATATAAGAATACCACCAGTGTCTTCCTAGAAAGTATCTGGTAGCTGCGGTTGTTCTAATGCACTGGCTGATTACATGACAGTAGCTCTCCTTGTTTCCCACAGCTAAATTATGTTAGACAGCTAAAATACATGAAATGCTATCCCAGTATCAATTTCTCTGCGAGTTACCACTTTAGTTGTCAAAGGACACTTCTATCAATGGAAAAGGAGAAGTCAAGGGGGTAATTTCCACTGCCTTCCTCTTTACAGAGTCATTAGTTCCTCAGCAATTCAAGTGCAGAATGAAAACACATTTATATTTGATGGCATTTACACTCAATTTGAACAATTGCAACTGTCTTCACAAACTGCAGGGTAGTCAAGAAATAGATCCAGGGTATCCTTACAGGTATCTTTAAATACAAGAAGTCCCTTAAAGTAAACTTTTCTCTGCAAGAATGCCAGTATTGATACTGGCACAACTCTCATGCTTTCCCACACTGGTATCTCCGTGAAGTGGCAAGTTTGCTAAGAAATCATACTGTGTTCCCAAAACTGTAAATCAAGGTTCCCTGAAGTTACAGTGAAGGGAGACAATGCTTGCTGTAGTGTTGCACAAAGAGTTGCTTGTGCAAACAAGACCGTAGGTGGCTGGGAAGGCGTCCAAGGCAATGAACTGACCTGCTGGAGGGATCTTATCACCATATCTAATGCAAGGACTAAAGCCCATGTTGTGTGAGCTCTCAGAGCCAGTCTCGGAGCGCACAGACTTTGCTGGCAGCCTGGGGACTCCCAGCCTCACCCTGGTTGCTTTCTGTCTCCAGTGAATGAGAGCTGGGTTGGGGACCATGGATGCCTTCTGGTTCAGGGTTGTCTTGTCTTGTTGGTTGCAGAGTTTGTTCGCATGATGTCCCGTTGAAGATTATTCTCAGCTAAAGAAGAATCAGCACCTTAGAGAGGGCAGAAGAGGACCTAGATGGAGCATCTAGCCCCGATGTTCCTACATGAAGGTTTATCGGCTGGCTGCAATTAGGACATTGCAAGATGACCTGCTGCTCCTCCCTCACGGTGGTCCCCATGCCCCTCCACCCTTTCACACTGTGAAAGACTTGCAACTTCCTAAAACTGGAACCATTCCTTGAAGATTGCAGGAAACTGCAGAGCCAGGACTTGCCATGATGCTTTCATGGAATTTTTGCAACTTTAGACTCCTCCTCCCCAGCTTTATTCTCCCACCAGCTGCTGCAAAGCAAAAGCAGGAGAAATCCTCTTGGCTTGGTGGATGAGAACAAAGCCATTGGGACTGGTGGCAGCCTCAGGGCGTGCTCTGCACTTCTTGGTTTCCCTTGGTGAACCGTGTCTGTGTTTGCTGTCTCAGTGTGTGTCTATCTGTGTGGAGTTATTTATGCTTCCCCAACACTTATTTGCATCTCCTGTGGTAATGTTTACCAAGAGTAAATTCAAATATATGTCTTGCGAGGGGAAAGTGATAAATATGCACGTTGAAATGATGTGGAGCCTGGATGTCCCTGTGAGAGGTGGTGACCGGGCTGGGGGAGAAGGGCTTGGGCAGATGCACACCCCAGTCTCTGCACCAGGATCCAGAGGCAAGTCCTTGCTGCAGAAAGGGGAGTTGGTGCTGGCCACTAAGTCTGTGTCAGGACTCTGCCCTCCCTCCTGCTGTCCCCACGGCCAAGGGCCCTGGAGGTACCTCACAGTGAGGGCAGTGCGAAGGGTACCCATCTCTGCATCCCCTCCACTGGCATGGGCACAGGTGAGAGCCCCTGCAGTATCGTGGGAAGGAGCAATGGGAGAAAGGGCCCAGAGGGGAGCTGGGTGGGAAGGGCATAGGCAGCAGTAGCCCGCCTCACCCTTTTCAGCTCATTCTAAACGCAACTGTGAGCACATGTACGGTGGGGCCATGCTGTGGGAGCTGAGCTGTAACTCCACTGGTGCTGGGGATTGGCTGAGAGCCTCTTTGTATGGCAGTGCCCAGCTCTCCAACCTCTTCACACTCAGAAATGCTGCATGTGTCTGCAACAGTGATGACAGTAGCCTCCAGGCCTACCAGCTGCTTCCAGACACATCAGATCTTATCCTCCTTTTCCCAAGATGCTCCCAACCTACTTCTCCCTTCCCTTACTCTACTCCTTCCCCTCTCCCTTCCCCTACTCTACAGTTGTTTCCTTTCTCTATGCAAAGGCTCAGTCACAAGTTGCCAGGATTAATTTCTGTTTGGCTTCAAAGGGCACCATCATCACTGTGTGTTTCTTGGTGTGACTGGGAGCTGTTTTCCTCTTGCTTGCCTCCTTACTGAAACTGGGAGGTCAAGGACCAATATCCTCCTGCTTCCTCCATCTCAGATCTTTCACTTCTGAGGTTCTCTATCAGATTCTTGGGGTCCACAAATCCATGTCCCAAAGGAGGATTTTCTCTTCTTCTTTCCTGTTGCTGTGCCAGCCAGCACAGCTGTAGTGATGGCTGGTGCTCCAGTGACAGAAAAACGATGTTTCTCCTTATATTTGTGTGTGTGTGCGTGTTTACTTGTGTTCACACAGGTGTGTGCACTAGGAAGGGTTTGTGTGTGTGCACATAAAAGCAAGGAGTGCAGATAGGTACCTGGGAGTGAAGCAATAGAAGAGTTTGTATGCAGATGGGTGTATGCCCACTGTGTGTGTTTATCTATGGAGTTGGTCCCATCTTGGAAATGTGGGTGTGAGCCAAGAAATTGGAAAGTGGATATTTACAGATCTCTACTGGCTCAGTAGCTGTATTGTTGAGGGTGATATTGGAGATGAGGGTGATAAACTGAACAGAGTCCAGAGTCCTGGTATGTTACAAATGTGTTTAGGGTGATACTGGGGAGGGGGAGCCGTGTGCAGGCTTGTGTCTGCCAAAGGGAGTGCTAGTACACAACTGTGCTTCACTTAGTGGGGAGCCTGTTGAGCAAGGAGCTGCTTGTGCATGTGGAGCAGGACAGCTGTGCTGCTGCCTGTGTGCTGCAGAGTGCTGTGCCTGCCTGTGGGCACTGGGGACGGCTTGGGGTGCATGCCTTGTGCCACAGCCAGCCTGCAGGAGCCCAGTGGATAGTCAGAGGCCACAAGTGTGGTGGCTGCTTCTGCCTGCTCCTTCCCAGACCCTGCCCTGAGCAGTTGCATCTTTTGCCCGCAGCATCAGATGGCAGGACAGGGTTTATTTTAAATGGTTACCGCATATCTGGAGGCTGGACTGATCCACAGTGCAGCATCACAGTGGCTGGGCATCTTCCCTGCAAACTACGGCCACTTAAGCAGGTCCTTGTGTTTGTGGTGTGGCAGAGCTGTGCCTACCATCCCAAGAGTACTAGGCAAAGGCTGGCTGCAGGACACCTTTGTGTCATTGAGGAGGCAGTCCTGGAACCACAGCTACTTCTGAGGAAAGCTGAGTCTGCCAAATCATCTGTAGTTCTGTTCTGCCAGGTCTCACCATGATACAGTGAACAGGTCAGACAGGGCAGGTCTCAAAAGCCTTCATTTTTTTCTTCCAGCAGAAGCTCTTGAGCTCCTGCTGCTAGCCTAATTTTACTTTCACAACAAACCCCAAATAATCCTAGGGACTTTTACTATTTCCTTGTGTAGACAGGGGCAGAGATTAAAGATCCAATCTAAATAATCTAATTCCACAGATAATCCTTTTGCTCTTATCTCCAATTTCGTACCAGGGAGCTGCTTCCAAGGAGCTCTACATGGCAGGACACAGCTGGTCCCTTGTGGGCACCTGGGCCTTGTAGCCCTGTGCCAGCTGGGAGGGCTATGGGGCAGTGGGGCTGGCTCACACTGATTTCTTAGATACCTCATTGGCCTGCTTCTGACCCACATCTTTTTGCTGCTCTTTTTGGACATCCCAAATCCTGATCCCATTTTCCAGCAGTAAATGGCTAATACCCTAAATATGTGCCCCTTAGTGCTTGTGAACAATCAGTGCCAGGTAGACCAGGTAGACCAGCAGATTCAAGACAGTGATTTTGGCACAGCTGCCAGGGGACAGGGAGAGATCAAGGGATTGAGAAAATGACCCTGAGCCTTTCACTTGTAGGTTACTGGTGTAAATCCAGCCTGCATCAAGGGACTGACTGATGGCTCAGTGGATTAGTAACAGGATGGAGCCTTTGACATCTGGGGCACAAACTGGCATCAAGTTGCTGGTGTGACAGCAAGTATTGATTTGGGGCAGCAGTGTAGGACACCACGGACACAGGCCAAACAGCATCTGCCGTCCTCTGCCAGGAGCTGTGACCAGCCTGTGAGCCAGGGCGAGGGGCTCCTCTTGCCCCAGATGAGCACAGCCACTGTCCCTCCTCACTGCTGCTCAGTTAATTCCTCATGCTTTGTGATGCACTACTGATTCTTGGGAAATGGTCATCCAAGCTAGTTTTTAGAAAATGCTCACCCTGGGAACACCTGGTAACACTTAAAGTGTTTATGAGGTTCAAAGTTGTGTTCCGCCCCACACATCACAGTTGAAGTGTAGGATTAGGGAGGATCATTTGTAATCAGCACAAATGAGCTCTAATGAGGCCTCCCTCAGCCTCACCAACTGGACAGCATTGTCCTGGACACGGCTGCTTGCACTCCTTTGGTAACAGAACTTGGGGGACACCCAACAGGTCACAAACACAGCAGGGATACAGGAGATTAGCCTGGATTTGATCAGATGCTGCCAGGGCTGGGGTCTGTAACGCTGAGATGATGCCAGGAATCAGCGTGAGGTGGCTGAATCTGAAGAGGTGCTAAGCGTACACTTTTCATGCTACTAATCTGGATGTGCTTTCCTAAGGCACCCTGTAGTTTTAGGAACCTCTTCCTTGCAGCAGTACTGGTGTGGGAGTGCAGCAGTGCCATGTCTGTCCTGGCCCAGTTATATCATGAGCCCAAGAACTGATGTCACAGCAGCAGGAACATGTTTTGGGATCCACTCCAACCTGGGCAGAGCAGACTGGGGAGCAGGGGGTGGGTGCTTACGCATTCTGCCAAACAGTTCACTTCTCCAAGACTGTGTCTGGTTAAGAGGCCCACAGATGCATTACAAAAGCAACAAATGCATTTAATTCTCAGTCTGCAGCACCAAGTCTTTATTTATAGAATGCTTTGCAAAAGACTTGAATTAATATCACTGGCACTTAGGAGCAGCCACGGCTAATGCAGCCAGTGCCAGGAGCACAGCCCTGAGGCCTGGCCGGTATCTGATGCCTCAGGAACACCACGATCAGACAGAAGGACAAACATTAAGTTATTTGTTCCCCCTTTGTGTAGGGAGTGAGTTTCATTCGACCTCCCCCTGGGATATCTCACTCCAGCCACCCAAGACCTTGCCAAGGTCCTTCAGAAAACAAACCCAGGAATTTACATTCTCCTATAGAGTCCAAGCCAGCGATCAGCCCGCCGGCAGCGTCACGGTCACCTCCCCGCCTTCCCCTTCACTGGCCGCTTTGCTTCGCAGGCAGATAGATTATTGTGGTGCAAGATGCTTGAACGCCACCGGCCGCATCGCTCCTTACTGGGCGGGCGGCAACTACCTATTCCCTCACTCCACGGCAGGGGCGAACAGGAGAACCAGCGTGTTCTGCCAAGGCAAAGAGCCGGGCTTGGCAGCTGCTGTTCAGAGCACAGCGGGCACGGAGCTACCGGGACGTGGCAAGGAGCCGCCCCCGACGGCGGTGGAGCTCCCGCTGCCCCAGGTCCGCTTCCAGCCCCTCACCCGAGCACACCGGGCCCGCTCCGGTCCGCGCTGCCGCTGCGCCGCCCGTTGCCGCGGCAACCCTCCGTGTGCGCTTCCCGCCGCCGCCCCACCGTGCTCCGCGTTCCGCCGCGCTGGAGCACCGCGATTGGCGGCGCGGAGGGGCGGGCTTTGCCCACCAGCCGCCGGCGCTCACGCCAGCTCGCCGGGCTGTCCCCGCTGCGGACACGGCGCTGGGGACCCTCGTCCGTCCCCGCCGCGCCGTCCTAGGGGAGCCGGTTCCACACCCGCTCCGCTCCCTGCGCGGGCGGTACCGGCCCCGGGCACCCCGGCCCGCAGGGAGCCGGCTCTGCGCGCCGCTCCCGCCGCTGTCCCCGCGCCGCTCAGCCCAACCCGCCCATCGCCGCCGCTCATTGGCCCGCCGCCTTATGAATATGCAAATACAGGCCCGCGGCCGCCTAATGGCGGGCGGGCAGGTAATTAATATTCTCGTTTCGGCGCGCGGATTGGCCGGTGCTCGTCCCGCCCCGGCAGCGGGGTAAGCCGCCCCCTGTCGGCGGCAGGAAGGGGCGGGCGCGGCGCCGGGAGCGCGACATGGTGGGCGCTGGAACGCGCGGGGCGCCGCTGCTGCCGCCCGTGCTGCTGCTGCCGCTGCTGCTGCTGCTGCGGGGCGCGGCGGGCGGCATCGCCGACAGCGTCGTCTGGGCCGTCAACGCGGGCGGCGATGCCCATGTGGACGTGAACGGCATCCACTTCCGCAAGGACCCGCTCGAGGGCCGCGTGGGCCGAGGTGAGGGCGGGGGACACGCCGCGGCCGGGGGGTTTCGGCGGGACAGCCCGCGGGGTCCCGCTCGGCTCGGCTCCGCTGGGGCTGCGAGGTCCCGCTGTGCTGGCGGGGTCCGGGACCCGCGCGCCCCCGGCGCCGTCCTGCCCGCTGCAGCCCCGGCGGGTCTGTGGGTGTCCCTGCAGGACGGCGGGGGCTCCTCTCCCCCAGCCGCTCGGGGACGGTCGTGGCCCGAAGGCAGCGCCGGCACTTGTCACCAGCGGGACCGCGGCCACCCTTGTTCTCCCGCCGGGCCCAGCTGGGGCCGCATCGCCCGTCCCCGTGGCGGTGCGGGCCCGGGGCCCCAGAGGCGGCGGGATGAGCCCTACGGGATGGTGTTCCTGCCCTCGGCCTGCGGGGTTGTGTAATGCCGGAGGGGAAGTGGCTCCGCGAGGGATGGAGTGGGATTTCGGCTGGAAAGGCGGCGGGAGCGGACAAGCTGCCAGCCCTGCCGCGTGCGCCCGCTGGTCTCTTTTTCTCTCCCGTTTTCCACTGAAGAGCCCGTGTTCCACAGCAGGATCCGCCGGTTCACAGCCCAGTGCGCAGCGCGCTCGGTGCAGTGGGAACAAGCTTTTCCAGCCCTCTGCAGCCGGATCTGGGTCGCGCACGATGTGGGCTGATGCTTGCAGCTTTCTGGACCCGACAGCGAAGAGCACAGGCTGCTCGCTGGAGCCCTAGTGCTGAGCCCGGCATGGGGAAGGTACAGCCGGCTGCTCTGCTCCATGCCCCAGTCCGTGGCTGGGTGTTCAAGGGCAGGCACACGAGGAGAAGTAGAGGCAGATGGGAAATCGTTTGCTGCTCTGACTACCAAGTCAGTAAAATCTTCAGCCTACTAATTGCACTTGGATTACCTTTTCCTACTTCCCCCAAGACCACCACAGTCTGAATTGTGCATGTTTCTGATAATTGGTGTACCAAGACTTAGTCGATGCACTAATATATTGAAAAGCTAGCTGTGCTGAGCTGCTCTGCTGTCAGTTTCGGGTGAGTGGTGGAATGTGGAGATGAGCTCTCTGTTGACTTTTGAGTCTAACTTTGCTGTTTCCATGTAGGATGATGAGGATTTTCCTGTGCTATACAGCTGGAACTGTTATTGCTTGTCCTGCATGAGTGCCATATCAAATGGAGAGCCTTTTGGGCACACTGGATACAGTGGAGGTCACATTTAAATTCTAATACGGTTTTTCACACCCATGGAAGCTGCTGCTCCAGTTGCACAGGGTGACCTGATCACTGTAGGTCAGCTTCCCTTCATAGACTTCTCACATGTGTGACTTGAATGTCCTTGTGGACTTGAACTATTTATTTCTGAGTTGAAGAGGAAAAAAGGGTCTTTTTCAATCACATTGTGACATGCACTTCCTTTGTGGAAAGCCCGTGGTGTTTTCTCTGAGCAGCAGGCTGTTACAGTAATCCTGCATCAGCCAGTGGTGCCAGGCGCAGTGGAGACTTTACCCCTTTGAGCTCTCAGCTGCCTTTCCCTCAATGGCTTTTTATTGCACCATTGTTCGTTTACTCTGGGCTCCTCTCTGTGTTGATAGACATGTAAGGGCTATAGCAGAAATGTATGGCTGACTGGGAGGAAATGACCTAGGGATAGTAATTCTCAGCTGTACTGCCTCTGAGCAATTTAAAACCTCTTTTTTTTTTTTTTCAAGCCTCAATTCAGCCGCTGTGCCCTAAGGGACTGACTGTGCTGATGGCAATTACAGAATAGGCAGGTGCCAAACATAGTTGAGTTACAGCTTGGTGTGTACTGCTTGCTCCCAGTGAGCACCCAGTGTGCTGTAAAATCCATCTTGCTTCCACAGCTCTGTCAGCAGAGCTCTGACATGCAGAGCTGGTGACAGGTCTTCCTCTCCAGTTACCTTCTTGGCCATTAAAGGACTTTCTTCCTGTGCAGGCTTTCCTTTAATAGGAGCTGCCTTCTGTAGAGTCCTTGGTTTGCTATTGCTGTAATCTGTAGCTGGCCAGAAATATCTGTGTGGGAGGACAGGTTAAACTTTTCGCCCTCTGTATTTCTGGTGGTTAGAGTCCTCAGTCTTTATGCTCAAGTTTGAGTGGTAAAGAGAAGTGGAAGATTGCCTGAGCAGCTCTGTGTGAAATGGGAGACTAAGAGCTGGCATTAATTTCCTCTCGTTTGCATTGGCTCTGTCTTTGGCAAAGTGCACTGGGTTAGTAGTTCTTGCTTTGTCTTGGCCAGTGCAGTGTCTGTTCCCATGGAAATGGGGGTGGGAGAGGTAAGTGTCAGCAGAGAACTTCGTCTGGATCAACTTCTGCCTGAAGTGCCGGTGGACGGATGGTGTCCACAGTCTTGTCTCCTGCCCCTGCTTTGCTGGGGAATTGTTTGATGTGCAGCCCTGGAGGCATTGCATCAGTTTGCATTTATACAGGAACCCTGATACAGTAGCATACCAAGTGGGGTTAAAGTTTTTGGGGGCTGCTGTAGGGGTGGTTAAACACTGAAAATAGGCAAATTTTGTTATTTCTCTGATTTTGTCAGTTGTTGTCCTGTTTGGACCCTTCTCAGGGGCTCTTTGCATTCCTTCAGACAGCTCCCATTTCATCTGGGTGGCTCTGAGAACATCAGCTGATGGAGCTGCTGGTGCTCTTGTGTATCTTTTTTGTTTCCTCCATCCCATCTTCATGCTGACAGGTATTGTGGGGCTGTGGTGAGAAAAGGGCTTTGTAAGATGCCTAATGCTTTTTGTCCTTCTGCCATTCCCCAGGTTATTTCCTGAGGGGGATGAGTCTCTAAAATCCAGTGCTATCGACTGCCAACTTCATATCTGTTGTATCAATGAGTCGAGTCAGTGCTGTGCTAGCTGTTTTAGTTCTGTACTTGGAGTCTGAAATTTGAAAATATTGTAAAAATATTCTAGGTGTTTTCACTCTTTAAAGCAAGAGCCAATGGCCAAGTCCTTTGGCTTTGTGTAATGTTGTTGAAACAGGCTTTTCTTTCTGAAATGGTGAGAGTGAGCTTACTGTGTCTTAGACTGCAGCAGGTCTCCAGACCTGTTTTCCTACATTTCTTGGATTCTGGGGCTTTGGCTTCTTGTGCTTCTGCTCTGGTAGTGCTGCCACCTGGTCAGAGCAAGCAGGGGAGACAGGTCTGATGGGTTGTAAGTGCTAATGCCACTTATGGAATTAGGCGCTTCAAGAATATATAAAGTGTTTCTTCCTCAGAATGTAACCCTTCTTCTCACTCTTTTGTGCTCAAAACCCAGCTTCTGACTATGGTATGAAACTGCCAATCCTGCGGTCCAACGCAGAAGACCAGATTCTGTACCAGACAGAGCGTTACAATGAGGAAACCTTTGGCTATGAAGTTCCCATCAAAGAGGAGGGTGACTATGTGCTGGTGTTGAAGTTTGCAGAGGTCTATTTTGCACAGTCTCAACAGAAGGTAAGCAATAGCTCCTTGTGTGTCTCTGATGCAAGTTCCTGGCTAAGACTGTGTGTGCTCAGGTTACCTCTGCTGCTTTGCATGCTGGAGGAAGGAGTCAGTTAACTTAGGTCCCAACCTCTCCCAGGCTCTGAACCTTTAGAGCTCTCTTCCACATTCTAGCTATACAGTTGGACTGGAAAAGTTAATTACAAAGCATTCAAACAAACACGTGCAACTAAACATAACTAGCAATAGAGTTTTACAACCTGTTTAGGCTGTGCTGGCTTTGAGAAGTTTTTTTCCTTTTTCTTGAATACTTGCTTCTGACTGGACAGCATAGTTATGCTGGAGGAAGTATGGCATGGATTGAAGCAGGGAGGTGGTCTGGGTTAAATACCCTGCTGAAAACAATTTTTTACAAACATAATAAGACTTGATACTGGTTCAGTCTGATCCTGAAAGCAGAGTTAAATTCATCTGCTTTTTGCTTTTTAGAGAAGAATAATCCTTGTCCACTTTTGAAATCCCTCATGTACAGAAGTGGAAACAGAAGCAAGCAGAACTCAAAGCCCTGTGATAAATTGGGGTAGGAGTGGTTTGTGTTTTAGTCTGGCTTTCTTCTGATTCTATCAGCTTCTTTAGGGCTGATCTCCTTAAGCACTGTGCTGCCTTCCTGCCAGAGAAGTATTTCAGGGAGCAGAACTGGTGGGGCTAGCTTACAGAACGGATGCAAAAAGCAGCCTTGGATTAAACTGAAGGGCTGAGGCATCTTTGGTTCCTCTTCCTTCATGTGGTTCTGCTGGGATTCCCCAGGTGCTGCGTGAAGTTTGAGTCATTAACAGCCCTGAGGAGGACTTTCACTCTGAATTCACAGATGTGGTTAGCAGTTAAACATTTTACCTCCTTCAAACCCTGTGTTCTCCACCAGCTTGTTTCCTCTTCTCTCTTCTGCTGCAGGCTGTTAGTTAGAAATGGCTTCAATCCCTAGGGTGTGGTGTGTCACAGCCACCCCAGGGTGGTAAGAGCAGATCTTCAGACAGAAGAAGAGTTGTGAAAGAGAAGCATGAATAAGCCGGAATAAAACTGTGCTGTCCTCAGGTCTGAACAGCAGATTTAGGGGCTGTTTTAAAAGGAGAAGGCAGATTTCGGGGTATTTGAAAGCATTATTAATGCTTTAGTGTCTTTACCTGGCTGCTTTTGGGCTTTGAAGCCTTCCCAAAGGAGTGTTACAATGCTTTCTGGTCCTGGGTGCATAAAAAGCAGAGACTTTTCCTGTTCTGTTCCCATTTCAACTGTCACGTGCCTGAATCTGCTCTGACTCTCTGTCATTTCTTCCACCCTGAAGGTATTTGATGTTCGCTTGAATGGCCACGTGGTGGTGAAAGACTTGGACATTTTTGACAGAGTTGGACACAGCACAGCTCACGATGAGATCATTCCCATGAGTATCAAAAAGGGAAAACTGAGTGTCCAGGGGGAGGTTTCAACATTCACAGGAAAGCTCCACATTGAGTTTGTAAAGGTAATAAGCTTTTGAGGGCAGAGCCTTGATCTTCCCTTTCCCGTTCTTATCCAGTCATGTGGTGCAGCTGTGTGCTGGAGGAGGAGAGGCATTGGTAGGTGGGGAGACCATTCCTTGTCTCAGAGCTGCAGCACTGACTGCTGCTTTTGCTTTTTCTAGGGCTATTATGACAATCCGAAAATCTGTGCCCTATACATCCTGCAAGGAACAGTGGAAGGTAAGCACAGTTTCTAAGCCAGAAGGCTCTTCCCCCTTGGAGAGCAGCCTGTTGCTTCTCAGACTATGAGATCATAGCTTTTGCTGACCCACATCTGCCAAAATTGTTTCTCTTTCACTGAGTTCCCACAGAGTACAGTTGCAGAGTGAAATAGGTGTGTACTGTCCTCATTCTCCTCTAAGTCACAAAGCTTGTGTCATTTTGGAGTGAGAAAAAACAATTTGTTTCGGAATTTCCTGTATATGTGGTAAAGGAGAGGGGAACATGTCTGGTCAGTCTCAGCTTATAGCTACAGATAAATACCCTCTGGCCTTGGATGTCAGCAGCAGCCCTGCAGACAAATAATTTACAGTTATTTTAGCTAGTGCTTAAGTATTTGTCACCTGGAGCTTTGTTTTGCTTTTTCAGCTTTAGGACAAGGCAGTATTTCTTTCCCAGATACCAGTTCCTCTGGATAGCTCCAGGGAGTGCTGGAAAGGTCCTTGTTCTTTTATCATCCTCTTTATAAGTGAGCTGGAATTGGAGCCCCTCTAGCTCCTGAACTAGGAAGGTTTAGGATCCCTCTCTGACCAAAACATCAGTTTGCTTCACTATGGGATGGTCAGGTGCTGCTGAAGATTTGGGAAAAACCTTGTGGCCAGCTCAGGCTCAAGGCTCAGAAGGCTGGATTTGAGTGGGGCTTGGCCATGCTGCTCTCACAGCTCTAGCTTTGAGGGGTGCAGGGATGTGGAGTAGGACTGTTTATGGAAAGGGTTGTTTCTGTTCCTGTTTGCACCTGCATCTGCTGGTCCTGCAAGGCAGCAGGTGCTTGTTCTTGACTAGATCTTACTGAGCAGCTGCAGTATCTGAACATGTGCTCTAAGTGTGCTTTTGTGCATTAACTTGTCCATGTGACACACTGATGGTGTGGAAGGATGAAGTTTGTCTGCAGGCTGGATCTTTAGATGCTCTTATCTCGCAAAGAAAAGAAATAGTGGTGTGATTCTCTGTGGTAGAAGATATTCCTCTCTTCTGGGGTGTTCTGGTTGTGGTTTTAATGGGGTCTCAGGTGCCCTCTTGTCAATGTTCATGTTGGATTGGGGAGAGGGGAAGGAAGTGTCTCGAGTGAACTCCCAGTTTACATCCTGCCTGCTTGCAACCTTTTGTCTTGTTCAACAGATGTTCCAAAGCTGCAGCCACACCCAGGTCTGGAGAAAAAAGAGGAAGATGATGATGAAGATGACTATGATGATGGTTCCAGTGTCAAAAAACAGGCAAATAAGAACCGGGTTCAGTCAGGCCCACGCACACCAAACCCCTATGCCTCGGACAACAGCAGCCTCATGTTTCCTATATTGGTGGCCTTTGGTGTCTTCATTCCTACCCTCTTCTGCCTCTGCCGATTGTGAGAGCAAGCCCCACAGTGCATCAGCCCAGGGGCTGGGAGGGAAGGAGTTGGACCAAATATGGTTGCTTTCAATTTCTCCATATTGTTCATAATTTAAGGAAAAAAAAAAAAAAAGATGATTCATTTGGAATGAATAGCAGGTCCAGGTAAGAGGGAGCTTACCTTCCTCCTGCCAGCAAGCAGCAAGGCCCTCGCCTTCCCCTTCGCACCATGTGCAGCCTCTGATTCTCCCTGGGGCATCCAAGAGTGAACTGAGTCCTGGCTGGGTGTGTATTGAGCCATGAAAGCTGATGCTACCAGTCCTGGGCCATGTCCCACACTGAGAGAAAGCCATGTGCTGTAGGATCTCTGCCTTTACTGGGTGGAATACAGTTCCTTTAGCAGGAAAGCAATTCTTAAAACAAGGCTGGGGTACACATTTTGTCCAGGAGCGTGGAAGCGTTGTGGTGCTGTTGGGTGTCAAGCAACTGCAGAGGACAGAGCCTGGCTCAGCATCTCCCTGAACGTGTGCAACACGATGTATGGTACTCGCCTGTGTAAAGACACCAAGGCTCCAGACCAGCCTCCGTAGCGACGGTCCCCTCCTAAGACTGCAAGCTGCGCCAGGAGCAGAGGGATTTAACTGGCCTGATTTGCTGCACCAGTTGGGAGAGACTTTCCTAGTCTGGCAATTGCAATGTTTGTTCCATCGCAGAGGGATTCTGCTGTAGCCTGTGAGAGGCTGACATTGTTAGCGTCTGATCAGATGCACTTGTTTTCTGTATTGAGTATGGCTTTTGTTTCCTTTAATATCCTTTTATTTTCAAAGGTTTTGTTTTAAGCCCAGTTCCTTGTTTTGCCTTTCCCAGCAAGTGACCTCTTATTTGGAAGAAGCTGAGAATCAGGTGAACTAGAGAGGAGGTCCAGGACTTGTTCCTTAACCTTCCTAATGGTGAGCTCCCTTCTCTGTGACTCTAAACAACCTGTGCCGTTGGATAGAGCAGAGCAACCTGGTGGATGCTCCCTGTGGTCTCTCGTTGCCTCTGTAGAGACCAGCCCTGCCTGTGGCTGAGAAATGGAGCTGGTCAGTGTTTGCAGTGAGTGAGTTTGGCCTTTTGCACATCCAGGCCCTGTAGTAAAGGGGCCGATGTCCAGCTTTTCAGGCCTGCAGAGCAAGGTGGCTCATTGCCATCCAGAGGACTGGAAGTGAGCAATGCACTGGAGACAAGGTCACCTGCTTTCCCCAGGGATATTTCTGCACGAGGCTTCTGTTTGCACATGCAGAGCCTGTGCCTACCTGGCAGAGGCTGAACAGAGCGAAAGCCGCTGCTGTGCCTTCTGGTCCAGAGCTAGAGGCCCTGAGGAACTGCCTTCCCAGAATCTTGGCCTCCAACATGTTGAGCATTTCTGGTGGACCAGGAAGGAGATGTTCTGTGCTGGAGCAGGATCTGTCCCCCCTGCAGGGTTGGGTTTTTGCGGATCAGCTCTGTTGCTGCTGAGCCCTGGGCTCACGGAGCGCTTTACCTCATGCTCTCTCTGTTGTCCTCAGAAGTGTTCTGTCTTTCCCTGGAGCAGTGGCACTGAGCTGTGACCTCCATGCTGCTCTGCCTCTCTGGGCCTGCATTTTCCTAGCAGTTGTTCCTGGGATTGATCCCCTGCAGTGGCTCAGCCTTTCTTTGAGCTGAGCAGGGTCAGCAGAATGACCAAGTTTCTGGCAAGGGAACTGGAGGAGCAGCCTGTTCTGTTCTGCTGGGCCCAGACAGCTGAAGCCTTCGCTTCCTCTTATCCCTCAGGCTGTGGTAGGAGCTGTCAGCTCAGGGTCTCCAGAGTGGAAGCTGGGGGAGGTGATAAAACGCTGGTCTCTGCAGCAGTGCCACTGAACCTTGCCTTTCTGATCTGTTACAGGCCTGACCCTAATTCTCTATCTATGAGCTGAAAAACAAGCAGGACCTTAATTATCTTCTCTCCAACTGCACATGGGCTAGTTTGGGACAGAAGGAAGAGTCCTCACCCAATTTAAAGGAGAATACAGGCTTTAGAGAGAGCAGATCTTGAAGAACAGACCTTAGGATGAAAGGTGGTTGGCTTGATGTTGTCTGCTTCATCTTCTAGCTACTGTTAAAATCCTAATACTTATAAAACTATTTTAAAATATGAGCTCTGATTTGTTCAGTGACAGTGCCTGCAGGGATTCTGCAGCGTTTTTGGGATTGCTCTAACTGGATTGAAGAGACATGTAGATCTTTATCAGTTTTGAGAACCATGAACTGTGCTGATTTGTTAAGCAAAGAATCTGGGGTTGAAAGCAGGCGTCTAAGGAGCTGCTCTCCTCCCGGCCTTTTAGGATGCATTTTTTTTTGAGCATCCTTGAAGCAAGGAATCACTCAGCTTCTTGTGGCTCACACAGTAATCTCAGCGTGTTGCCTACCATTGGAGAAAGGGTGTGTGTTTAGATGTGAAGAAATTGGAGACAAGTCTTTCAGGATAGTTTATCCTGGCCTCCTAGCAGCCAGGGCACCCATTTGGTGCCATCAGCTGCCCCAAGGCAGAGCTGTACAGGGTGTGATCTAGTTTGTTCTAGTTGCTCAGTTCAAATGAATTTGTCTTATTTGATTAAGAATAGGGAGGAGAAACAGTTCATCCTTCATGGCTTCAATTGAGTTGTTTTGACTCTGGTTTTGTGCATCTTTCTCACCACAGAGCTGGTTTCTGGGGGGGTTCCTGACCCTGTTAAAGTCCTAGGAGCAGTTTCCTTCCTGGTCCATCCCCTCCTGACAGGTTTGCTTTGGAAGAAGCCTTCAAAGAAAGCATGTGGGAGCACCAGGGATGGTAGGGGCTGGCCAGTCAGCACATTTATGGGAATGGAGTACTCCAGCTCCCCTGGCCATCTCTGTCTAGTATCTGCAAGCCAGACTCAGGGATGTAATTAGGTATCTGGTCCTGACCAGGGAAAGAAAAAGTTTGGGCTGGCTGTAGCTTTCCAGAATGGGTGTTTGAGGGAATATCCAAGACATTGTTTAACTGAGACAGGTCAGAGACAACAAGCCTGTTTGTGCTGATTCCTCTGCCAGCAGCAGGCAGACGGAGTGCAGCAGTGTGGGGAGCTGGGTCAGAACACACCCTGGCTTGATTCATGTCGTGCAGAGAGGGGCAGATATGGCAATTTTAGTAAAGCTTCCTACTTAATAAGGGAAAATCACTGTCTGTGATTTTTCAGGCCTGGATCCAGCCTCAGCATAGTGGTTTCAAAGCTTATTTTCATTGGCCCATCAGCCCCTCCTTTAAGCCAGGCTATTGAAGTCTTCTGTGTGTGTGACTAAACATCTCTGACCCTTTTGATTGTCCCAGGTGGCAGTGAACAGAAAGCCAAATGAATTCCCTTCTCTTTTTGGTGCCTTTGTCTCAGGCTTTGAATAAAAGTCTATTTGATGGAGCTTCTTTTTTTTTTTAAGGAGCTTCTGAGTTTTTTCTTTTTCTTTAAGGGACAGGCATTCCCTGCCCTTGAGATCAGATGGGGACTGTCTCCCTGTCCCCAGATGCCAGCTCTGGAGGTCACAGCTGAAGTAGAGAACTGTGAGCAAGTATCTTTATTTTCAGTCATTAAAGTCAATGGAAGAAAAGTCTAGCAGGGGATAGAAGAACTGGAAGAGCTCCTGCAGGTCTGATCTCCCCCAGAAATCGCCTGAAGGCAGGATGGAGAACTTCCAGACAGTCTGGTGCCTGGGTGTCTGTGCAGTTCAGAGCTGAGTGAGTCACTCTGGGTCCTGGTAGCTGTTTGGCACTTACAGCTTCTGGGTGCAGAGTGGGGCTTGGGGGGCCTTGCACCCCTCATTTACTTGCTGAGGGCTTGCCCTGTGCTGCTTAGGTCTGAACAGAGCAGGGACCTGTGCCTTTTCCCTTAGCCTTTAAGTTGAAATGGGATTGCAACCACCAGGGAAGTGTCTTGCTACAGGAACTCCGGGCTGAACAAGCCTGTTGCTGATAGAAAACACCAGGAGGGAGAGAGCCATGAGAGCAGCTTCAGCCCTTGATGTGAGACAGATTCTGAGCAGCTGCGAAGTACCAAGTGTTACAGGCTCTGTTTGGGGCTCAAATGTGGGAGAGATCCATCTGCTTCTTGCACGTATGATGGGGAGGGAAATACCCTTGCTGAGAATCCAAGGGAAATGGGAACTGGGCCAGCACTGAGCTGATTTACCTACTGGCACTTCTGCATCTCCACAACAAATGCCAAAGCCTAATACAATTCAAGGATGCTATTTTAACGTCGGCCTGGTTCCACCAGTCTGTCTCCACCGGCTGGTCCCAAACAGGCTCACATAAGAATTCTCAACGGCACAAACACACCAGGCTGGAGCTGTGCAGGCTCAGAAACGTGATCACACGGATGGGCCTCCTGTGCTGCACCCCTGCTTTGTGCTGCCCAGCAGGTCTGGGGCACATGCATTCACCTTGGATCCAAATGGATTTGACCCAGGAGTATTGTAGCATTGAAAGGTGCTGGGATGGATGGGAGAGGTGAAAGCAGGTCCATGTCTTCCGGGACTCTGGCTTGCTCAGAGTTTATTGCTGTATATTAAATACTATTTTTGGAGATTGAGGGGAAGATGAGGGTGGGGAGGGATGTGATGATGACCCAGTCTGATTGGTGGGATGCTACTGCAGGTTATTGATAGGTTTTGATTTTTTTTCTTCCCAAAAAGTGCTTTATTAAAAAAAAAAAGGTCAACAGAACAAGTGTTTTCCACCCTCCTAGAAACTGTGCTGGCTGATCATAAAATGTGAATAATCTTTTGCAAACATCAAAGGTTTCTGCTAAAGAGTTTATGTGATGGAGATTTGAAAGCAGGGTGTAAAGTACAGCTTGAACCAGTTTAGCTGGGAAAAGTGTGCATCCAGGAAATGCAGGATCTCTGCCCTGGAGTAGTCCCCTGCCACACTTAATGGGGATGTGCTCACCATGGCTGTTCTGTCACACTGTGGCAGTTCCTGAGCCGGTGTTCTGGAGCGAAGCAGTGGCTGAAAACTGGCTGGCAAGTGGGGGACTTGAGTTTTTTGTGGTTTCTTTGGGGGCTTTGTGCATTCAGGGCTTTCCCACTTGAGAAGCAGCTGGAACCTGTGAGAGCAGAGGCAGGATCTGTGCTCCATGCCAGGAGGCTGCAGCCAGGACTGTGAGAGGTGCTGCTGCTGTTTGGTTCCTCTTGGGGTAGCAGCAGTCAGCGTTGGCACATGGTCCCATCGCTCCACTGTGCCTGGCTGTGGATGTGTGGAAGTGACCTGTGCCACTGGCATTAAGGACACATCCCAAATTGCTTAAAGCTGCAGGTCTGAGTTGTCTGTAAAGGCTGAAGCAGTGTGAGGAGAAATCTTCATCTGTACGTGTCACCAGTACAAAGGGTTTTTGAGGAGGAGTTTTTATTTTACTGCCCATTGTTTTGTGTTATAACAACTTGCAGTGACATTTTTTAGTTTGTTTTGCAGCAAGCTTGGGCCCTAGGTGAAAAGCACAGACCTATTTCTGATTGCATTGGCTTTGCAGGGATTAGTTTGGGGGAGATGGGCATGGGGATGGGTTATTTTATTTTTGGTACACAGTAGCAGTTTTATTTTTTAATTTTCCCAGGATGTTTGGCTGAGGGAATGTTCTGAAATCTACTGTCTGGCAGTTTAACCAGCAGTGTGCTAAAGGAAAATAAACAAAATTATATTGTCACTTGGATGAGGTGGTCCCTCTTTTCTGGTGGTGGGAGCAGAGGAGCCCCCTCTGGTTTACACCCAGAGCCTCAGGGAGGCTGAGCCTGGCTGACTGCTGCTGGGTGACACCGTGCTGCTGCCTGGTGATCTCTTGCCCATTGTTTTGAGCGATTAAGTGCAAATTGAATAGTACAACATCCTCTTAAAAGTGCTGATGTGGTTGTTGCTTCCTGCTCAGAGCCGGAGCACCAGAGAGATGTAATCTGCTTTCTGGGGCTTCGCAAGCTGCCCCCCTTTCAGCTTGAAACCCTGTCAGAGGCAGACGGAGCTGGAGCTAGAACAGAGAGAAAGCAGCAGCCTTGTGCTCTGGGTGCCTGCTCTTGGGGACAAGGGAGCCTGGTCCCATGCAGAAAAGGCGCTTTTCCAGAAGGTCCGGGTCTGGCCTTCCTTAGGGCACAGGATGGAGGCACCAAGCCCATGCAGCGAGGAGGACCTAGGAGCACTGGTGCGGGCAGGTTTTTTTTGAAATAACATTTGGCTGGCAGTAGCAGGAGTGTGCTGCTCGCAAGCCACAGCAAGCGTCACAAATCGCTGTTGAAAATCTCCTTCTGGTCATCGTGAGCATGTTCAGTGTCAGCTGGAGGACTTCCAAAAAGAGGATGCAGACATTTGTTCTTGCCCAGTTCCCCAGAGGGCTGGAGGTGACTCTTGGCAGCTCTTGCGTGCCTACTGCGGGCTGCTGGGCTGCCCCTCTTTGGGTAGAAACACATTCTTTCCTCCGTCTGTTAATACTTTGAGTTCCTCCAAGTGCGACCTCCCCAGTCCCTCCCACCGGGCTGTGAGACTCGTCCGGTGTCTGCCGCTGCCACCTCCGGTGTGTGGTCACGAAACTGACCACACGGCCCTGTCGCTGTCCCGCTCCCCAGGCACAGCAGCCGGGGTATCCCCGGGCAGGAGCGTGGTGTGCCCTCCAGGGCCTCCCCTTGCGGACTGCCCCTTCCCGAGAAGTTCTTGCCACCGTCCCCTCAAGAGAGCAGGGCTCTCGGGGAATGGCTGCTCTCCGTGTCACCGGCTGCGCCGCGGGTTCAGGCCACGCCTTCAGAACCCGGAACCCAGGTGGGCAGCGAGGGGTGACGACCGGGCGCTGCGGCGGGAGCGGACGCGGGCTGGCAGCCGGCCGGGGGCGATTTTGTTTGTTCCTTGTGCTGTTTTCCCTCAGGTAACCCAGCTTTCCCAGCCGGCCTGTCCCGCTGCGTCCCGGGACGGAACGGGTGCCGCGCCGACGGTGCCCGTGCGGGGCTCTCGGGTCACCCATCCGGGCGCGACCGCGGCGGGCCCTGCTGAGCTTCGGGCGCGGCGTTGCCTGGCAACGGCCCCCGCCCCGCCCCGCGCTCCCATAGCTACCGAGGCGGGCGGCGGCCATCTTGGCAGCGGCCATGAGCGGCTCCAGGGCGCGGGCGGCGGCGGCGGCGGCGCCGGACAAGAAGCTGCCGCCGGGGTCCGCGGGGCCGCTCGGCCGCCTGCGGGGCCGGCGCGGATCAGCCGATGCGCCGCCACGGCAGCCCTGGACCGAGTCCGAGTTACTGGCGCTGGAGACCGTCCGGCCCGAGCACGTCCTGGGGCTGTGCCGGGTGACGGAGAGTGAGTGCGGGCCGGTCCCCGGGGCGGCGGGGGGCTCTGCCGGCCGGGGCCGAGCCGGGCCGGGCCTGCGGCGTGGGGAGCGGCGGGGGACGCGGCGGCTCGGGGTGCGCCCGCCGGCAGCTCCCGTACAACTTCCAGAAAGTTTGGGGACGTTTGTGTTGTTTGTGGGTTTTGATTTGTTTGAGGCTTTCTGTTTTTGTTTTTTTGTTTTGTTTTTACTCTGGGCTGCTATCTCTGCTTTTCTGTCCGATCGCATCCCATTCATGCTCTGCTACCTGGCACTTACCATGCCTTTGTTTCTCACATCCTTAATTTTGTCCTGCTTTCATGAAGCTTCTGCAAAACAACGAGCAGTACATATCTTATCGGGCTAGGGCTAACAAAAAGGGGAATTCATCTGGTAAGTGGTCACAGGTGTTTTGAAATGTTACTATACTTTTTCTCTCTCTTCTAGATTATTTATGCAAACCTGAGGACAACATTTACAACATTGACTTCACCAGGTTTAAGATCCGGGACCTTGAAACTGGAACAGTACTTTTTGAAATTGCTAAGCCATCTGCTTCAGGTACAGCATGCAAACGTTGCAGGGAGGATAGACTTAGAGAGCTGAGAGCTTACAATGCATGACCCATGCAAACTGAGCAGAAGGGTCCTTTGGTATATGTCCTGATGACTGAATTCCTCTCCTTCAAGCATAGGACTGAGGTTATCTGTGCTGAGAAACTTGTGATAAAAATGTGATTATTGTTGGATGGGAGATAACTGTCGACTGGCAATCTTCCTTTTTTGGGCTGGTTATAGTAGAGATTAGTTCATGTGCATTGGCAGTTGTGAGGGGGGATATCCTGTGAGATTGAGGGGACGGGTGGCTCCAGTTCTGGAGCCACCACGGCTGGGCCAACTGTCATGGCAAGTATTTTCTCTTTCTCTTCGTGTCAGTGTAAGTCTCAGACCAGTTATTAAATGTGTTTACATTCAGTACCTAAGCAGTAGGCAGCTTGTCCTGATACACCCACTAGCCACTATCACCTCAGGTGTACACTATGAGCAGAGTAACTCCCGGCTGGTTTTCTAGGTGTGTTCACTCCAGGTGTGTTTTCTAGAGCACGCTGAGGAGGATGAAGATGACAGCAGTGAACTGGACGCAAGTGCAGGTCGCTTTGTTCGGTACCAGTTCACCCCAGCGTTTCTCCGTCTTCGGACTGTTGGTGCAACGTGAGTATGAGTTCATGAAAAGAAGGGAGAATTGGATGTTTACAAAGTGCTGTGTGACAGTTTATAACAAAACTGGGTTGAAGACTCAAGAGAGCCTATCTTAGACTACAAATATCAAACTCTCTCTAGAGAAGTCTTGTGTAGCCTCATGGCCAAGGCTCTGTTCTTCCCAATAGCTGTTTTTTCCCTGATTCTTCCATGCAGAGTGGAATTCACAGTGGGAGAAAAGCCAGTGTCAAACTTCCGAATGATTGAGAGGCATTACTTCCGAGATCGCTTGCTGAAGAACTTTGATTTTGATTTTGGCTTCTGCATCCCCAGTAGCAGGAACACATGTGAACACATTTATGAATTCCCTCAGCTCTCAGAAGACCTCAGTAAGTACCTCCTTTGCTAGCACTGAGTGGTGTTTTGTTTGCGCGTGCATCTGCTCATTCTCTCCCTCTAATTGTGAAAGAAGTTGTGACTGGGATTGAGGGGAGAGGAACAGGTTCCCAGTTTAGCAATGTGTAATCTTCTCTGAATTAGGAATTTGTGCTGCAAAGTCTCCTCCTTTGAAAATGAAAACCTAAGACAACCTGTGCTAAGTCACAGGCTGCAAGAGCTGATCAGAGTCACAGCACTGCCATGCCTGATGCCTCGTAGTGTAGCCCAGAAGAAAACAAATCACTGAAGAAAGGGTTCTTTTTATAGCCACCCATCTGTTTTCTGCACTTGCTTGTTAGGGCTAGAGCCTCCTGCTTTGGAGCAGAACCGGTTCTTCCCTGAGGTCTGTTTTTAAGCCTGCTAAGATCTCTGCAAATACAGATTGCGCAGGGTATGTTTGACCTCAGGGGGTGGATAGAGCAGAGGCACAGGGGCCCTTCTGGGGCTGCCCGGCTGTGGGGAAGCTTTGGGGTTTTCATCCCACCTGTGTACGTGTGGAGAGTGCCACAAACCGGCTCCTTCTGTTTACAGATGTGATGGTTGCTTGGCTCCATTCATGGCTCTGGCAGTTTCTAAGCTTATTTTGAGTGAGGTTACTTCATTCCCCCTCTGTTTGCTTTTGACAGCACTTGTCCCATGAATGGGAAGAAGGGAAAGGACAGGCTGAGCCTTTGAAGTAAGCTCAGAAGAGCAGTTTGCTTCTCTTCCTTGGGCAGGGCAAGGCATCAGCCTAGTAAATCCAGTGGAGTGGCAGAGTGCTTTTTATCCTGACTGTGGCTGGCTGTTGAATGTAATGGAGCTTTCTCTTTCACAGTCCGTCTGATGGTTGAAAACCCGTATGAGACGCGCTCGGACAGCTTTTACTTTGTGGACAACAAGTTGATTATGCACAACAAAGCCGACTATGCTTACAATGGAGGACAGTAATCATTCTCTCTGCTGGATGCTGTGATGCCCTTAACCATTCCAGATGTGCAGGAGTGGACTGGAGTTGCTGTCTCGTGCAACAAGGCTTCTTGCCAAACTTTTTCTCTGTGCATGAGGCTGAGAACATGAAGCAAAGATGACAGCTCCTGAAAGGAAATCTCCCTGCAACACCTCTCTATCTGAGACTCAGCATTTCCTGCCTCTCCTTCTCTGTTCCTGGCTATCTTCTGATAACCTTGGTTAGGTCAGTGATCAGAGGGACTCTTAGACAATTCTTGCTCTTAGTCTTTCTAGTTAGGTGCTTCTGATGTTTCACCTGCTGGGTGAATATCCTTTTTCAACAGGTCAGATTGTTTGTGTTAAGCTATTTCTTAGCAGAAAATCTTAACCCCTTCAAGTAGCCAGGGATGCTTGAGGAGCAGATCTTTTGTTCAGTTGGATAGATCATCTCTTCAGTGGCAGTGGCTTTGTTTGTGGCATTGCTGACATTGTTTTTTAGGGTGCATGGCAATATTCTCCAGTGGGAAAGAGACTAATTCAGCTTCTAAGCAGTGCAGGAACATTCCATCTGCCTCTGGGGGCCTGAGCTGCCCCTAAGAACATTTAAGCTCTGTTTTGCCAGAGATTTCACTAGAGATACGAGATAGGGGAAAAAGGGGGCTGTTCCTCTGATAGCATTTCTCTTTGAGCTTTTGTGAGCAAACTGTTGAATTTTGGAGCTCAGGGGTCAACCTTAGAGCTGATGTTAATCTCACTGTATTTAACATTTCCCCTTCTTTCCTTTGTAGGATTTTTTGGCCCTTGCTACACAATGTATTGCTTTTTAGGTAGACAGCACATTGTCAGCCTGGCTGGGGTGAAGGTGTCACTCGGGTGGGGCTTAGAGGAAAAAGAGAGAATGTGGAAAATCACTTGAAAAATGAGTAGGAAGCAGACTTCAGTCTACACTTGTAAACCTGACTGGTTTGTCAGAGTTTCTGTGAGCAGCACCAGCTCATTTTCTTTGTTGCAGTGGAGATATTAGTAGCTAAAAGCTTCCCAGGTCAGATCTTTCAGTGTTATGGAGTGGGATCCTTGGAAAGTGAGAATGTACATGGTTCTCTTTTTCGTTGTTCCCATCACTGCTCTGCCTGCTCAGCTGCTTATTTATGGTTTAGGAAGTCATGCTGCCGAGGTTGATACCACAGCTGTGTTTGGGGTCTGGCAATGGGAGATAACATCATGCAGTGGGAAGAGGAGGACCTGTGTCTTGCCAGTAGCTGTGTTGGGGCAAGCTCCCAACTGTGCAAAATCTCAGCTGTCAAAACCTTTTTTCCCACCTGTGCAAAATCTCAGCTATCAAAACCTTTTTTGCCAGTTTTGCTGGCTCTCAAGACTGGTACTTTTCCTGTCTCCATGCTGGGCTGGTCAGTTGTGTCTCTTGTTAGGGCAGTTAGGTTGTGTCTAGGCTGGAGACCTTTCCTAATACTAGTTCCATTTGTTCTTGAGACAGTTAAAACCTAGCTCTTCAATGGTTACCTGTTGTGCTGAGAGGGATTCAGCGTAGTTTGTGTTTTAGCAGGATTGAGCGGGGTGGACATCAGAGCCTAGCGCCTGTTAATGCAGACAGCAATAGGAAACCACTTCCTTTACTTCCAGATTAGTGAAAGTAACTTTGGTGTGGAACATCGGCTGGCATCAGAGTAAGCAGTGAGAGTGTGTGGGGTAGCAGCCATGAATGAATCTCCAGCTCTTAGGAAGATACTTAATTATGATTAACCACAACAAATGACCTGTTCTGGGTGGAGCATTAATCATGAGCAACCACAACAAATGTCTTGGGAATGTGGAGGGGCAGGGTCTGCCTGACAGAAAGATGATGAACTATTCTGCCACCATCGATCCCCTCCAGCATCTCCACGGGCACTAATGCAATCTTGTTTAGGATCTTCAGGATTAGTTAAAGCTGCTGTTGAGGTGGACCTCGAGATGCCTCTTACAGTGGACACCTTCCACAGCCCTCATGCTGTGCCTGTGAGGTGGGGAGCATTTGCTTTGCTCTAAGTTACTCACCACAAAGCAGAACTGCCTGGAAGTGTGCTTTTCACCCTGAAGTGTTCAGAAATAGTGTCTGAAGAGCCTGCTCGTTATTCCCTGGCAAATTTTAGCATATTGAACTGAATTTTGTATGTAGTATAAATCCAGGTGCCTTTAAACGTTACTTTTATAACACTTTCTACATGAAGCAACCTCTCACTTTTCTTACGAGTGTGACGATTCCCATCTGTTTCCCTTGTCACTGAAAAGGTTCCTCCAAGGCGGATGGGCTCGTGACCGGGGCGGGCGGGCGCCGGCGGGGGCGCGCACGGGGAAATGGGGGCGCGCACGGCGCGCGCGCGGCTGCTGGCGGCGGGAGCGCGCTGCCGGTGCTGGGTCCCGGTAGGAAAAGGGAATTCCTGTCCTTGGCTATCAGCAGAGACCAGGAAACGGCACTGAAGCGCTTGCTTTCACACTGGTGAATGTCTTAGCTGTTCAGCAATAAAAGGGAGAACCGGAGGAATACCGGGAGACTCGCAGGCAGCAGTAGCACCCTGCGGTTTTTAGCTGAGTTTGTTTGCTTTGCCAAATCAGAAGGTCTTTGCCCTAAAAGCATGCTGCAGGAAAAAGAAAGTCCCTCCAAGAGGGCAACCCAGCACTGAAAAAGTTGATTGTAGTCCAGAAAGTCAGGGATTTCCAAACTTCTGTCCCTACTTCGGTAGCTTACCTAGGATTCCTTTTCTCTTAGGTACTTTCTATAAAGCCTCTTTTCCTTGTGACAGGGATGATTTCTTTGGTAAACATGGTTTAGCAGACCAGTTTCCTTCTGGAGTGTGTGCTCTGGTGGGTCAAAGCTACTCATGCCAGTGAGCTTGGAAGAAATTCCACTGGGATCACATCCTTGACAGGTTGGATGGTCAGTTGTAACCTGGTGCTGCAGGCAAAGGAGATGCTTTCAGTGTCAGCTGGAGTTTGAGCAAGGAAAAAGGTATCAAAGACTGCTTCTCTCAGGTTTTGTGCTGAGTTGGAAAAAGAAAAAAGTTGGGACCATACTGAGTTCGGCTCAAAACTTCAAAAGAAAGGGACCAAACCCACAGACTCATAGTGTGTTTTTTCCAGTATTTGTCCTCTTATTACCAGGATCTCTTTTTCCCATTTGTGAGACAAGGGCTTTGGATCCATGCCAGCAAACTTCCTGGAGAGCTATTTTCATACCTTGAGTGTTGAATACATACTGCACCTTGTGAAGGAAGGTCATCTCTTCTTGTCCTCTGTTTTCTTATGTGCGTACTTGAGGATTTTCAATGTCTCTTGTTGCAGAGGAGCAGCAGCCTCTTCTCTGGTGCTTGGGGATGCTTATTCCAATATCTGAGGGTTCAGGAAGAATAAAACAAGTGTTTAGTAGTCAGAAATGAAGGAGGAAGGTGGTGGTGGAGCTGTAAGGTCCAAATGTAGCAGCTCTACTTCTCAGCTCTGTGTTTCATCACATCATCTTCAGATGTTTCCCAGTCTTCTGCCCTGCTGTCCTGTGACATGGAGCTACTTTGTGCTACCCCAGAGCCTGGCTCGCTGTCGGGTGTGACCTCGGACATAAACACTGCCCTCTCTTGTCCTTGCTGAGGACAAGGCTGAGTGATGGCAGCCCGGTGGAGTCAGCACCTCTTCCTGTTCAGCAGCAGGAAAATGAACACCGGCAAACGCCCTCTGCGCCCGCCAGGATCCCAGTGCAGTTGCGGGACACTATTTATCTCTCTCTCACGGCGTGGCCTTGGCGCTGCTGCCGCGTGGCCTCCTGTGTGCTGTCCCCTTCGGACCCCGCTCCCGTGGCCGTGGCAGCGCCGCGGGGCTGTCCCGGCGGTGCCGCTGTATTTGTACACGCGTGGTTTCGTCACCAGCAGCAGCAATAAAGGACCTTCCCTCCCTCGCTCTCTCCGCTCTCCTCTCCTCTCCTCTCCTCTGCTGCAGCGCAGGCCGCCCTGCAGGGCCGGGGCCGCGCCGCTAGGGGCCCCGCGCTCCCTCAGCGGCGCGATGGCGGCGGCGGCGATGGCGGCGGTCGTGTCCCGCTGCGGCGGCGGAGCCTCCCGGGGTGAGGGCGGCGGGAGCGGCTTCCCTCTGCTGCGGCTGCTCGCGGGTCTGCGGGGCACCCGGGAGGGGCGGGAAGGGGCCGCGGCCCGCGCGGGAGGTGGCGTCCCGGTGCCCTTCAGGGCCTGCCTGAGGCGAGTCCCCTCCGGCCCGGGAGCGGCGCCGCCCTTCAGCTGGGCCGCAGCTGAGGCCGCGGGGCCGCGGGAGAGCGTCCCGGGGCGGGGGGATCCTCGGAGCCCCTCACGGGCCGGCGCCCACCCCTGGCCCGGTGTGAAGGGCAGCGGCGGCGCTGAGTTCCCTCCCCGCGTCCAGCGCTGGCCCTGCGGTGCCGCCGGCTGCACACCGTGTACCAGAGCGCGGAGCTGCCCGAGACACACCAGATGCTGCGGCAGACGGTCCGGGACTTCGCAGAGAAGGAGCTGATGCCGCTTGCAGCGCAGCTGGACAAGGAGCACCGCTTCCCGGCCGAGCAGGTGGGTGCCACGGTTGGGAAGGCACAGCTAGAGACCCCCTTCCTGGTGCCCTGGGGCAGGACCACTCGGGCTGAGGCAGAAAGTATATCCAGCTCCGGTTTAGCAGAAAACTGAAGTTTAGACCAACTCGTTGCTCTGAACGTGGACGTTGTAATCCCCACAGGGCATTTTGAGCTCTTGGCTTTTATTTGTGTTTCTCTGTATCTGACTTTAGTACCACTGAGTTTTTAGTTCTCTTACCAACTTATCTGTGGGCTGTAATAAAAATTATAAAACTGATTTATAAAATTAATCAAATACTTCCTCAGACTGCACATAACCATAGATGAGTGTGTGAGGAATCCTAGATGATGTGAATGCATTTCAGATGGTGGAAGAAAGCGATCAGGAGGCACATGCTGCTTATCCTCTGGGGCTGTGAATAAATCAGAATTCCAGCCAAACCAGTGATTTCTCATGTGGAAAGACACACCGGTGTGCATGTTAAGCAATCAAATACAAAGCTCCAGCAGAACAGATCCTGTTACATGAGCCAAGAGACTCCAGGCAAACACTGTCAGAGGCATGAGAGTTTTGTCACATTCTCCTTTCTATTAAGGTGTAAGGATGGTAGCCAGGAAAGTCACACTTACGCTAAGGAAGAAAATAACTTTACTCCTTACTGTTCTCAGCTGAGAATTTTACATTTGATTCTGAGTCTTTTGACTTGAATGTGTAGGGGAAAATTAAAGATGCAAAAAAGCGTTTAATAAGATGAAGCAACACAGAATCAGTGGCTGTCTTGTTCATCTTCTGTATTTAATGTGGAAAATTGGTGTTTTGGGTGCCCACATAGGAAGGAAATTATGTATCTAAAAATTCTCCCTGATTACTCTAAAATCAAGCAGAAACTTATGTTTGCAAAGCAGGGGGTCTAGCTGGGGAACTTGGGGTGGATTGATTGCAGTGTAACTAACAAATTCTCTGGGAAGCAAGATCTGGCTTTATTGGGAATGAAAAAAATCACCTTGCCACCACTGTTTTCTGCAGTCATTCATTCTGTAACATTCTTCCTTTGTGCAGTCCTAGGCTGAAGCTCAGCAGACTCAAAGGTAAAGTTCTGATGATTTTTATCAGCTAGATTTCCCATTTCTACTGACAGGAGACATGCAAGGGTAGAGCTTTGGTGGGAGGCTGAGGAAGTGCTGGTGGAGTTCTGTCTCCGTATTGCACCTTCAGAAGGCTCCCCCCTTCCCAGTACTGAAGAAAGCTCTTTAAACAAGCAAGAGCCTAAACAACAGTGACTGCATACAGCTCCTGCTGAAGTCACTGGGATCTGGGGACACTTACCAGTTTGTTCAGATTCCCATTTCACCAGGAATTGTGTGCATCTTTTCCTCTGGGTGTAGCCCTCTCATGACATGTCTTGCTGTCCACGTGTCTGTATTTGCTGGCACAATGGTGCTGCAGAGGATGGGACCTGTCCATTCCCCGTGTGCAGGTGAAGAAGATGGGTGGCTTGGGGCTGCTGGCTATGGACGTGCCAGAGAAGTACAAAGGAGCAGGCCTTGACTACCTGGCCTATTCCATCGCTGTGGAGGAGATCAGCAGGGGCTGCGCCTCCACGGGCGTCATCGTCAGCGTCAATAACGTGAGTGTCAGGGGCAGGCGTGAAGCGAGGTTGGCATGGCAGAGGGGTGTTTGGGAGAAGGGGATCTGTTCCTGTGGTGGGTTCTTGCGTGTGTTGGAGAGCACATTAGAGAGCTGCTGAACTGGTCGTACCTTCAAGAGGCACTAACAGCACTAAATTCTTAAAGTCCCTGTATTTAGGGCCAATACTCAAGTTTGGCTCTGAAGAGCAGAAGCACCAGTGGATTGCTCCCTTCACCAGTGGAGAGAAAATTGGATGTTTTGCCCTCAGTGAACCAGGTGATGTTACTGTTACCATCCCTGTTGCAAAGAACATGGTGTAGCTTCTTTCCTTGGGCAGGTCTAGGATGAGCTTTAGGTCTTTGAAACTGGAACAGTTTGTAGAAGGGTGGTTTATAGCAGTTTTGTGTGAGTGGAGATATGAACTGTCATCTTATGGTCCCTGCTGAAAACACTCAGAGCAGAGCTCTGGACAACATCTTGCACATATGGGCCTTTCCCTGTTCTGTGGGAGGGACAGTGGGTGGTGACAGTGCCACAGTTCAAGAGGTGCCTTGAGCTGATGGGGTGCAGGTGGGGGGTGGGTTTGCCCCCAGTGTGTCACCAGTCACCTGAGGCTTGTTTGCTGCTGCTTTGCTCAGGAAACGGCAGCGATGCCGGTGCAGCCTCCACTGTGGCGCGCCTGGATGGGGATGAGTGGGTTCTGAACGGTACCAAGGCCTGGATCACCAACGCCTGGGACGCATCAGCCACAGTGGTGTTTGCTACTACGGATAAATCCCTGAAGCACAAGGTGTGAGAGTTTGTATCAGTCAGGAGAAAGGGGTGGGAGTGAAGGAGTTTTGGAGAAGCACTTTGCCATGGCTGGGACTCTGTTTTTAGAGCTGTGCAGGCATTGACCAGAGGAGGGGCTGATGTGCACTGGTTTTGTTCTGTCTCAGCTCTCCTCTCCCTCCTCCTGGTTACCTGGACGTGTGGCTTTTATGTAAAATGGAGGGAACGTGCTGACAGCCAAGGAAGTGGGAAGGTAAGAAGACACCATTGTTAAGAGTTTGGGTCTTGTTGCAGGGCATTAGTGCATTCCTGGTTCCCATGCCAACAGCTGGGCTGTCACTGGGAAAGAAAGAAGACAAACTGGGAATCCGAGCCTCTTCCACTGCGAACCTGATATTTGAGGACTGCCGGATACCCAAGGCAAACCTCCTCGGGCAGCAAGGAATGGGCTTCAAAATCGCCATGGTAAGAGAGGGATGGGGTGCAGCTGTGAGTGTGTACAGCTGTAACTCCCAAGCTTGCCATTTTATAAACCATTTCCAGAGGCAGTCACTTCAGTGAGGACTGCTTTCATAAGCTGTTTTGTGTCGTGTTAAGCTGTTGGCCCTTCTTGCCAACATGGGAGGAATCATTCCCAGAGCTTGATGAATGTTTAACTTACACAGATTTTTGACAGCACTTTTAGTGTGGCAGTTCTCAGCTGGAGCAATGCTGATACCACTGAGGTGCTGTGTCAACAGGGGCAGTATATTTGAATTTTTCTTCTTTCCCAATCCTCTGTTCCTCCAGTTGTACCCATAGATAAAGGGGAAACATGGCATTTCCCCATGTGATTACTGTGGCAGAGGAAAGTTGTCCTGGAGGCCCACAGCAACTTCTGCAGTGTCTCAAGGTGAATGACAGCCGAGTAATGGTATGCATGTGACTTCTGAGGAGGAGCAAGGCAGCTGGGAACAGCTTTTTTTCCTGCAGTGAAGCACTGTCCTTTCAGAGTGATCATTGCTCTCTCTGGAGGGGCAAAATACCCTTTGCCTGACATTTTGGGTTGAGCTCCCTGGAGCAGAGCCCATTCCATTATGTCCAGAACTAAAAGTGGTTGGTGACTGACAGGTTCTTTTAAAGACCTTCAGCCTAGGGTTGAGAAGATAAAGCCTTTTCTCCCTGTGCTGCAATTTCTTCATGTGCACAGAGGGGCAGAGTAGGTGTTTGAGCTAAGTCAGGTAATTGACTGGGTTCACTGAAGAGTTTGAAAAATACTTTCACATGTGTGTCCAAACAATGAGGGTAAGAAAGGAAAACTGACCAGATTTCCAAAGTAAAATCAGCTGCAGGGTGTGTTGGGTCTGCCCAAGTTCTTTCAGCCCCTTCCAGAACAGATCCTTGTTGTGCTGCTTCCCTTATTTTGCTCCCTCTTGTTTTTCTCCCAGCTAATAAGCAATCCCTCTCCTTTCTCCTTCTGTTGTTGAACTCTTGCCTTCTCTCTGCAGTGGCAGGTGCTTGTTGCAGCTTTCTATTCCTGCATAATTGGGAACATTGTAAATTAAGGAGGTTTTTGACCAGAGACTTTTAAGGCTACAGCAGCTTTCCAGCAACATCAGAAATGTGTGTGTACAAGTATGACTTGACTTACATGTATTTTGTGTCTTTCTCAGCAAACTCTGGATGGAGGAAGGATTGGTATTGCCTCACAGGCACTTGGAATAGCACAGGCAGCTCTGGACTGTGCTGTGGATTATGCTGAGAAGAGAATGGCCTTTGGGTCGCCCATCACAAAGCTTCAGGCAGTGCAGGTATGAGCAGGGCAGACAGGGCAGTTCCACACGGTGCCGGGGCTGGTGGAAAGTCCGTGTGGGTATGGTATCAGGCACACAGTGCACTTTGTACTGTCTGGGATAAACTGGGTGATAATTGTGTTTTCAAATGCTAAAACTTATTGTTGGGACAGAAGCTCCCTTTCCTTAGATGGCCCCAGGGGTGGAAGAATTCAGCTGTCCCCTTGTGCAGGCAGAGGCCCTGGACCAAAGGCAGTGTTTGTTGTTGCAGTTCAAGCTGGCAGACATGGCTGTGGCCTTGGAGGGTGCGCGCCTGCTGACCTGGAGAGCTGCTATGCTGAAGGACAATGGAAAGCCCTTCACTAAGGTATTTCCAGCCCTGCTTTGTCCAGCAGCCACAGGACACAGGCTCAAAGCCGTAGAGCACTGCTGTGCTCAGTGCCTGCCCAGCCAGCGCTGCTGGGGTGTAACCCCCAGCAGGTCCTGGGCCTGCTGCCCACTCTCGGGCAGCCCCTGAGTTCAGCCAGGGGGAGAGGGGTGGCTGCTCTCAGCTGGCACCATCATCAGACCTGTCTCTCTGCACAGCTGCTCTGTGAGCGTTCAAGCTCCTTGTGCAGGAACCCCTTGTGAGGCGTTCCTTTTTGTGACGGCTGCACTCTCAGTGATGTTTTCCTTCCCCAAAGGAAGCCGCAATGGCCAAACTGGCTGCATCAGAAGCTGCAACGTCCATTGCTCATCAGGTAACTGTCAGTTGACAATTCTGACATACGTCATGTGGGAAGGGACTTTGGATGTCTCACAAGTGTTCTGGGAAGGTGGGATGGAATTTACTAATTTATATTTGAAACACACCAACCAAAGGAAGCAACCAACCCTATGGCTGAAGCTGTTTAGCACAACCATCTTCACAGGATGTGGGGACATAGGAGGATGGCAGGGGTTTATACTGGCCTGTGGCAGCTGTATTATTAAAGTGGCCTGTGCCTGCTGCTGTCCAGGGCAGTGGCAGTTATAAGAAGGAGCAGCAATGTGGGAGAGAGCATGGCGTCACTAGTCATCACTACTGCACCTGGATGAGATCTTCTGTTCCTTGGTTTAGTGTCCCCTGTCTTTCCTAAAGGCATCTTAGAATATGGATCACTAACAGATACCTCTGAAGCAATTAATTGCCCATCTGGAATATCCATATCGTCCTTACCCAGATCAACCCTGTGTATTCCTATGATCACAAATGAGCTGCAGTCATCCCCATGTGTCCCACCCTCCCCATTATGCTTGCACTGAGCTCAATTCCTCTTAAAATGGCTGTTTGTGCACATGTGCATTCTGTAGAAAACAGATTTCTTGACTCCACTTTCTTTGTAAGCTGCTGCCTTTGTTTCAGGCTATCCAGATCCTGGGCGGGATGGGCTATGTGACAGAGATGCCAGCGGAACGCCACTACCGCGACGCTCGGATCACCGAGATCTACGAGGGGACCAGTGAGATCCAGCGCCTGGTGATTGCAGGCCAGCTGCTGAAGGCCTACCGAGGCTGAGGAAGCTGCCTGGAGCAGCACACTGCCCCAAGTGCATTGCAGTGGTGCACAGTGATGGAGTTTGACCCTCTTGGATGAAGCTGTTGGAGGTTTTCCTCACCAATGGCTAACTGACCCTCTAGTTAAAATGTGCTGATTCTTCTTTGGACAAAGTGTGGCGCACTGAGGCTGGACTGAGGTTTGTAAATGATGGCTGTGAGTGCAGAGGGAGGAGGCATCCTGTGCTCATAGGGCAGCCTGAGGCTTTTGCGAAACGGGACTGTTTGAATGGCTTGGTAGTAGCAAAATGACAGCACTTGCCAGCCAGTGCCTGTTTTGCTAAATTTGTCACTACATGGAGATGCTGAGAGCTGTGACCCCTGTGCCCTGCTTCAGGCTGCTGGTCACATGCCTCTGCAGAGCAGAGTTCAGGTGTGGGATGCAGTGTCTGTGAGCTCCTAATGGGACAGCCCGGGCTCAGGTAATCCCTGCAGCAGGGCCCTTCTCACTTCCAGCAGGAGAGGAGCCAGACAGGAGGACATGCAGGGACAACCCACACACAGAAGAATCTGAGCAGAGACTGTAGTTCTGTAGGTGCTGTCTGCATAGATTTGAAAACACAAAGAATTCCTCGATCTGGGCCAGCAGAGCCCAGCACCTGCTCACTCAGCTGCTCTGGGATGTAGGGATAGAAGCAAAAGACAGCCAAGATGCAGTGCCTAGGACTACTTTGTAAAAAAAAAACCCCTCTGCTCCCAAATCTGCTTCTGCAATATCATCAGGAAAGAAAGTGCCTGACAGGGCAGTAACAGCTTTTAATCTTGACATGTTTTGGGCAACGAGGAAATGAAGAGAGGACACGCAAACCTCACCAGGAAGTTTAAGCAGTGGCACATCCTCAACCAGTGATCTTTGGTAAGACATTAACTTTAGGGGCATCAACAGCCAAAGGAAAAGCTCTAAACTCAGAAGAGGGAGAGGATTAAGACTAGAGCCTGTATGGTCCAGTCTGCCTGCTTGTCCAAACAAGTACTCTAGAGGGAAATGGTTATGTTCCTGTGGTGCCATTTATTTAGACTGGTGTGCAGAGAAGAAGAGCAGGATTTTGTTACACAAGAGAGCAGAGAAGACAAATAAAACCTGATTTTAAAGGACCACCACTCCCTCACCTTTTTTTTTTAATGCAAATGTGAATTAATATAGAGTAATTTCTTCCAGTCCAAAGAAGCAGGAGCAGAAACCAGTAGGACCTGCATGCACCAGTGAGACCAGTTCTCAGTGATGTCAGTCATCCCTGTGCAGGGCGCTGGAGGGCAACAGCATGTTGGGACAAGGGCCTCAAGTGCTGAGTTTCTCCTTGTTCTACTGTGCATAAGAATTGACAGAACTCACCAGGTAGTGCACTCAACAGGAACATTACTGGAAAATCATTCCAATGATCTTGACTGTGCTGTAAATTACGGAGGGCTTCTCTGGCTGAAGCTTGATTTCAGCCTGTATCACCTCTTTGACTGCTGCAGTGATGGTACCTGAAGATGTGGAGATTCTATTTTACACTAACTTCTCCTTGCAGTCACTCAGAACAGGACCTGCAGGGATGTGGGGACTTCAGCAATGCAGAGTTCCTGTTACGCTGCGCTCCAGCTGAATCCCCAGTGAGCCAGCACAGTCAGTCACACTTCTGCCAGCCCATTTCCCCTCTCGTCCAGGTGCTTCTCTTAGATCTGCTGTGCTGTCAGTGCTTGCTGACTGCCCCTCTTCACCCTCAGCCTCCCTCATTACCAGCTCTAATTTGCTGCAGCTTCTCTCCAGAGCGGAATGAAACCATCCCTGTTACCCACTGTGCTGGCTGCGAGGAGAGAGAACCCACAACCTTGAGGTAGCAAAAAAAAAAAAAAAAGTGTGCAAAAGCTTTCAAACAAAAGCGTTCTGAAAGTTTTTCCCTGCTGCACAAGGTTCAGCAAGGGCGCTCAGTGCCCTGTGACACTGCACTGCTTTAGGGGTAAAACAGCCTGGTTACACACACAAAGTCCCACAGCTCCCAGAGCAAAGCAGTGGCTTTGCTCAGAGCAAGATCCTTCAAGCTTACTCCTCGCTGCTGCCTGCTGAGAGAACTTTGTGTGATGATTGTGTCTGCTCCTCAGGGCTGTTGCAGAGGAACTGCTGAAAGGGCAAAACACAAACGAGTTCTGCAGCATTAAATCAGCAGCTCTTAACCAAGCCACCCTCAGACAGCACAAACCCAGGTGTGGCCAGGGCCAGGCTCTCCTTGGAGAAAAGGGTCTGTTCACACGTGAAGCCCCAACTTTCTCTCAACTGACAAACTCAGCCAATGTTGCAAAGCTGGGGCACAGAGATGGGAAAATCAGGTTATACATAAATGAGAAACAAGTGGGGAAGGACATAAGTCACTTTTCAAGAACAAAAGCTACACTTCTCAAGGACTGTGCTTTTGCCCCACAATGCTCTAAGAGTACACAAGACTGGTTATGAGGCATGAAGCAGGTGGAGCCTGAACTAGAATCTTTCTTACAGTAACTAGGAGTTACTTTGAGCCACACCCTAGACCTGATGGCTTTTATATCATGTAGCTCAGACTCTTCCTTGAGAGTTCCCTACAGACTAAAGGGAGATGAGCTGTTCTGAAAAAAGGACAAATTTATTCTGATTTTAAATGAGATCTTTGTTTCACCTAAGTTGAGAGCCCTGACTATCAACACAGACCTGGCAACAGCCACACATTCAGGTTATGTTGGAATTTGAAACATATGGAAAATAGCGTATTAGAAAGATATCCTGAAGTAAAAAAGCAAAGTGCCTGGAAGAATAACAGAATAAAGACATGGAATAGTGATAAGAAAATGTGACAGTGCTGTAACTTAAATGAATAAACTAATTTCAAATTCAAATTTTGGAACTCACCATGTTTGTAAGGTGAAGTCTGACCTTAGGGAAATATCAGCACACAAACAGGACCATTTCTAAGCTGACTGTTCTCAAAGATGCAGCAGAGTACCAGACCTGTCAGCAGATCTGTACACTACAGTTGTGGTCCGTGTCCTGACATCTGTGCTGTAAGCATGCCCTGGTCTATCACTTTTTTGGACAGCATTTTACCTCTTGCAAGAAGGTTTTTATTAGTCAATTATTAAAAGTTATTTTTGACAACTTTCCAGAAGAAGGGGCAGGCGGTTGGGCAGTCTCACTGCAGGACTTTGTGTCTAGTGCATTAAGGAGTTCAACAAAGAAGACATCAGCAACTGTACCAGAACCAACAGGGACAGGAACCCAGGTCCTGCACAATCTCCCAAAATCCAGAGGACCCAAAGTAGCCTGTACAGCTTGATCCTCAAGCAGAGGAGACACATCAGGCTGGAAAGACACAGACCAAAGGTCCATCTGTACAGGGAGGGCCCACAGCTGAGCAGCCAGGTAGGATCCATTTCTAATCCTCCTGAATGGTTTGAGGAGGGAGAGCTGTGGAACAAAGCTTTGCAGCTTTAACTTAAAGCTCTGGGAAAGCACTTTTTCTTACTACAGTTAAAGCTCAGTGAACCTCTGCCAATCACCAAAATCCTTTTCCTGCCAGCTGAAGGGGCAGCAAACCCCTTCCAGTGCAGTGGGTGCTCACCTGGGTGGGACCCCAGGCAAGGTGAGGGGCAGAGACGGAGAGCTCAGTAAGGGCTCACTCAGGTCTCCTGGGGCAAGAGAAGGGCACAGAGTGCAGGGAGGCAAGACAGCTTAACAAGGAAGACCTGGCTTTTTTGGGAAAGCTAAATTAATTCTCATCAAGTATTTATCAATTAGCACTTCTCGAACTTTCTCCAGAATGCTTCTCTAAGTGTAGAAATTGTTCATAAAGACACTTAGCAGGCATGGCCTAAAAATGCTGCTGCAAAACAGAGAAAGACCTTGTATTTTAATTCCAGAGGAATTCCAAATAAATTATTCCACAGGAGGGAACTGCTGGGAAGCTGATGGCGCCTGAGCTGTGCACAATTGTCAGGTAGGTGCAAAGGCTAGGCAGATAAAGCTGCAATGAAGTGGATCTGAATTTGTTATTCCACTGCTTGGAACCTCTCAGCAAAACAAAAGCCACCAAAAAAAGCCTTTTTTATTTGAATATGTACCTCAATATTTTATTCACTTCATGTTTGAGGTATAGCTCAAAACTGATGCCTTTCTACTGTCCCAAGCAATTCTGGGACCTAACACCTGTCATAAGCAGATTCTCAGTGAAGGACTTTTAATTTCATTTTAAAAAATGACAGTTACCTGAGGATGACCACCGCAGGCACATGGTGGAGGGAATGCTTTCAGCTAAGGGAAAGAAAAGAACTCGGAGGGAGTGTGTGTGTGTGAGAGAGAGAGATGATGTCCCAGTGTCCCCCCGGCACACCCACCCACATCTGCTAAATCCCAGCACCCCACCCCCCCAGCAAAGGCTGAGCTGTGTCTTACTGTTTATCCTGGGACATTCCAGTTGTCTTGGAGGTGCATCCCAGCCAGCTCAGAGGCATCAGGCACCCTGCTACCTGTGCCAGACCTGCCTGAGAACAGAGGAAGGGGTTAATTAATGACATTAATGACACAGCACACACGTGGCTGGACAAAATTTCCTGCCATGTCCAATATGCTCTTCTTGTACCACCCGACAGTGCTGAGAGCTTCAGGTGTTTGACCAACCCCTTCCTTACCTGGAACAGAACCGGTCCCAAAGTCACCTCAGTGCTCAGTCAGAGCCAGTCTCCAGCACTCCTCCTTATCCCACGCCACTAACACTTCCCAGCATCTGTCAACTAACGAGAGCTGTGAGCTCTCAGGAGCGCTCCCCAAACCCTGCTTGGCACAGTCCTTGAAAGGAAAAAAGTTTAGTTACCTCAGGGAAACGTTTCAGTCAATAAAATAACAACTGGAACGGCTGGTTTTAAAAAAGAAAGAATAAAATCCACATTTTAACAGGCTACAGGTAAAAAGCAGTCAACACACAAATTCCAACCAGTCACAACAGTAAAGGACAGTTTTTTCTTTTTTTTTTTCTTTGAGGGGCAGGGGCATGGAAAAAATACAGCACACTAATGAAACAAAATGCAAAAAATACAAAAAAATAGAAAATAGAAAAAATGTATTTACAAGTGATACATTACTATGATCAGAAAGCACAAAGACAATTGCTGCTATAATACATGCACTGGTCAAGAAGGAACTACTAAAAACCTGCAAGGGAGCTGTTTGTAAAAAAAAAGAAAAATTAAGAAGGAGAAAAAAAAAAAAAAAGAAAGAAAGACACCCCCACCTCCTCCCCCCTCAGACACACAGGGCTGGGTTTGAACTTTTTTCTTCCCTAGTTTGCTACATTGATCAAATCAAATATCCCCTAAAGTCCATGGTACAACCAGTACAAATACTACACTTGGTTTTAAACTGCAGGTTCGGTTGCAGGAGGGGGGAAAAACAGCAGCTCATTGTAGATCCATATACATAAAGCCAGAGTAACTGCGCTACATGCTAAAAATTACAGCAAGCCCCTGTCTGCTACACAGCATGATCTTAGCAGGTTTTCCTTTTTATTTATTCATATATATATCTATATGTGTGTATATATATATGTATAAAAATCGTGCCCTTTTTCACTGCAATATGACATCTGGGTGGAAATGTAACTTGTTACAACAAATTTTTATATGTATACTGCAAGAAGTCACTCAATGTCTGTGGATTTAATAAGTAACCTCACACCACAGGAAATATTTAATAAATCAAAAAAACCCAATATTGTGACAGAAGACCTTCTGTCTCAGTTCTTTTCAAAACCGAAGTCCCACAGGAAGCTGGTCCCAATGTCCACGAGGGGTTCTCTGAAGAAGCCTCGGTTTGCTTAACTGTTTTTGCGTTTAGTGTTCACAAGTTTTTGAACGACTTCAAGCCGTTTTTAGTTTCAAGTCTGTCTCTTCCTCTCTCACAAAGGTAATAGTCTGGTACTAATCCATCCGAGTGAGGAAAAGAGGAAAGTGGCTGCAGTTGCACAAAGGGTCCCCAGTTCCACATCTGCAGGGAGATACGGAGTCACACGGAGCTCTAGGATTTTAGCTTTTGTTTCTTTCACTCCTTTAATTCAAAGTCCTTTCATACGTGTCCCATCACTGGTACCTTCCCAAGTACCAGCCAGTCCAGCTTTAGGAGACAACAAAGCCACAAGTTAAAGTGAAAAGGACCAAGGCAGAAGTTCAGGTCGCTTCCTGTCCGTTCCATCATACTTCCAGGAAACGGGAGCTGCTGGACTTGGAGTGGAAAGGCTCAGACCACATGCGACGTAGATCGCCCTAGGCAGGGAAACAGCACAAGGACCATGCCCTCTGAAACACTCAACTCTGCTTAGAATTCACATTTTAAAATGCACACAGAATTGCAAACACATCTTAGAGCAAATCTATTCTTCACCTGATTTGCAAATTACAATAAAGACAGTAAAAATAAATCCTTTCCCTGTCGGGCCAGAATGTCTTACTTTTAGAGCAGATAAACCCAAAACAGATTTCTGATGGGAAGGAAATAATTACTCAGGTTGAAAATCCTGCCCTTTCATATGTTCTGCTCTGCAGAGTGCTAGATGCATGCTTCAACAACAGCCCTGGAACAGGAAAATTAAATTTTACAATTTCTGTTCAGAACAGGTGACTGGGAAGAGGCAAGCAAGGTTCTGCCCCTCCAATCACTGATCAGACTTTGTGCACGTGGTATTTCATGACCAACAGGACAAGGTCGAATTCACTTATTCAATTAAATCAGAATTTACTATTTCAGAATTTATTTTGATTAGAATTACTGTACTTTATCTGCACTAATGACCTTCTATTTCAGGAACTCATCTCTCACTCGCTCAGCCCTCTGAAATGAAGGCTGACCCGACAGCAGTGGTTACTCTGTGCTGGGCCTGGGCTGCCAGGGACACACATCATCCCCCTGAGAGCTGCTGCCCAGTGCAAGGACACTGACCCTGCTGCCAGCTGGCCCTGAGCTCCCTGCTGCCCACGTGTCCTCCCCTCTTACCTTTAAATAGGCCATGGTGAGGAGTGGCAATAAAGTGAATGGTACCAAATAGAGCAGGGCAGGCTGGGCTGCCCGGTGAATACGAGAAGCTACTGTTGCAGTCAATAAACCTGTAAGAGGAAAAAAGTCACTATAAATATCTGCAGGTTGCAGGTGGATGTTCTCAGCATTTCATCCACTGAGGCTTCCTGCACCCCCCTTCTGAGAGACAGTGAGGAAAAGTTACTTCTCTGTGCTTTGCTTTCCCTGAATGAAGTTAAAACAAAACAGTGAAAAGTTATTCTATTTTAGTATTAGGCTGTGTTGAGCCACTTGGTCCAGTTTTGAATCTCAGACGAAGCCAAGAATAATTCAGACAAAACACACCAAAAGGTGGAGGGGGGAAGCAGATTGCATCGCACTGAAATGCTGCTCTTGAGACTGTTGGTCTGTGGCCCCTGGCCTGAGCAGTCGGGGCTCCGAGGAAATTATCTTTCCTTTTCAGCCTCAGAAGGGCCGTGGGAGGTCAGGATATGCACATGCATGCCCTGACTGGAGGAAAAGCCTATTTCACATTAGGCAGCAAAGGGCTGGCTACAGCAAATTATAAACAGCATTCCAGTTGTAACTACTGATGATTTTCTGTAGGTACTACTGTGTCAAGATCAGAATACAAAAATGCAGGAATTGCCTAGGTGAATTGCTTAAATTTGCCATGCAGTATGCACAGCACAATTCATCTGGAAACTGCCATATTTTTCCCATCACTCAGGTATGAGCTACGACACTTTTTATGCCAGTGAAGCAAGGTGCAAGTGCTAACAAAAGCACACTGATACTCTCTTTCATCCTCTAAATAAAATACAATAACTACAAAAAAAAAAAATCCTGAAGACTATAGAAGGGCTTTTCTCCCTAGACTATGCCAATAAACGCAAAGAGAGGAGGATTAGAAAGAACATAACCAAGCATCCTCTCAAAGCCTCTTTACACTTGCTTTCATCATCTTTTAAACCTACTACAATAATCCCACATCTGCTCACTTAGGCAGCTCTTAATTTTGAACTAATTACTCACCTACAAAATAGCCAATAAGTGTGCAGTGAAAGTAGGAGACCTTCTGCATACGCCCAGAGATGTTCCCTGGTCCTGGGGCACCACAGGAATCACTGTTGGCTTGTTTTTTGTAGTTATCATAACGCAGGACAAAGCAGAGCAGAAGCCCTGGCATCACAATATCTCCAATCCCCAGCATGGAGAAGTGGCTGCCTGTGGAACTAAAGAGCAACTGGAATTGGGTTCATGGCCAAAACAAAAGGTGATGAGCTCTAGACTCCTCCACTGTGGTTTTGAGCTTCATTTGGCATAGCCTCTTTTTCTACTGGCAAACTTGCACATGAACCCAATGCTGGCTAATGAGGTTTTCCTCAGTGATTTCTTCACCACCTCAGCTTTACTCAAACCCATTTGGGCAGGGATGACATTGCTCCAAACCAGTTTCCTTCTCTCAGTAGTGTTTAAGCTGCTTTTGCCCTTAAATCACTCAGTGAACAGATCCATTGACCCAGTATTTCAGTCCTCTCCCTCCTCAGTGCTGATGGGAGGGACCAGCTGGCCCTTTGACCTGACTGTTGATTACCACTGACGTGCATCTTCATCCCCATGCATGCAGATCTAAAACAAGGCAGTACACCCATTTTGGACAAAACAGAAAACTTGTCTTGCCAGATTCCCAGAAAAGAGCCAATCGTGAAAAAGATTAACAACGAAAATCATCCCTATCTTAAAACCAAGATATTTTTCATGAAAAACTGTTCACTTTGTCTGCAGCGGTAAAACCAAAATTGTTCACTTTGTCAACTTTGTGGTATGAAATCACAAAGTTGACAAAGTGAACAATTTTGGTTTTATCGCTGCAGACAATCAGTGATAATCGCTGATCTTCTAATCTCTGTAATTTCAGCATCCCAACATCTAAATAAACAAGAACAGAGTAACAAAACTTACTGCCTGCCTGCTGCTGCACTGAACTTACTGCCCCACCAGGCCCTGGGCGTGTCTGCTTACAGATGTGAGCCATCAGGGAACCCCTGGAGCAGGGACATGTGGAATAATCTCCCTTCAGCACTGCGCTTGCCTGGTAAGCCACCCTTGCTGAGATCAGTTTCCAACCACTTCCCAATCATCTGCGACTACATGGTAATTCAGACTGTTCTGATGTTACAGTAAACCTCGTATCTTTTACGTGTGAGGTCACACTAGCTATCATCAGGCTGCAGAACTCTCACAAATGTCGAGAAGTGCATCCTGCTCTGAACAGGGCGCCTTTTCACCCCAGTCAGGGTCTTTTCTCTATGAATAAGCAAAGTGTCCACTCCTCACTGCTCATTATATTCCTTGATTTTCCAACAGAATTAGTACTACTAAGTATAAGGAGGGAAAACATTTCTCATGTACTACAGTAAAAGAAGCTTTTACCTTGGGAATACAAGTTTGCCAGGCAGCGACAGACGGGGAACATCCCTGCCTACATTTGGTCCCAGGTGAAGTTTCCGGGATAACACATCCAGGGGGTTATCAGCTGGTTGTGTGGCCACTTTCACCATAACATTGCTGTTAAAGATGTAGGCAGAGAAAAAGACCTACAGAGCAAGGTAATCAGAAATTACAAACTGCAATTACACAGCAACTCAAGCTGAATGTATTTTTGCTTTGCTATTCAAGAAAATAAAGGCTATTTTCCTTATGATGATAAAAGGCAAAATGTATATAAAAAATTCAGATAGAAATTTTTAATCCTCAAGAATAACTGGAATATACTTTCTGATACCAAGATATTGATATTGATTAACTAATCAATAAAACTTGAGATCCTTTGGCAAAGGACCTGTCTGGACAACAAGCAGGTAGTGTGGGATGACAAATGCAGATAAAAGCACTGTGAAAATCGAAAGAATCTGCAGAACAGAGAAGAGGTGAGCACAGTGCTCACTCATAAATGGAATGAGGCAGCCTTTGTCTCCAACAGGCTCCTACGGCTTTTATGCTACAGACGATCCCACGGGAATCTCTGGCTGCCAGAGCAGTCAGTGGGTGCTGCCCTGGATCAGTGCTTGGTGTTATGCACAGGTAAACAAACCCCTCTTGCTATTACAGAACACATTCTGTCAGGTTTCTTGTAAGGGCACTAAGATTTTATGCCAACCTGTCTGGCTGTAAGTCCATTCACATTCCTGTTCTGCACATTTCCCTGCTAATCAGAAGTCGGCACGCGTGCCCTGTGCCAGAGTGGACACAGCTCTGTGTGTGTGGGAAATGCTTGTTCTCATTTTCCACCAGCTTTTAAAATCTGAGGTGCAAATTCCGTTCTTTTTTAATAATATGCAGAAGTCAAAATATTCTAATCTTATTTCTGCTTTATTTCAAGTAATTATCAAGGAAATAATTTTGTATCCTGTTGTAGAATTCAGCATCTCAGAATGGAGTGGTGGAGCCAATCTTCTGGCTTTGCCAGATTTCCTCAACTTCATACCAGCAGAATTCATGTAAAACAGGCCCAAGGCCGATTACAAATCCAAAGCATAAAAACAGTTTTAGCAAAACCAAACCAAACACTTACCCAAAAGACATCATAAATTAGTAACCCAGAGAGCAGCAAGCAGGAAACCTTCAGGCTCGGCAGCCGGACAAAGGCTATCATTGCAACACACAGGCCCATAGCCAGAGCTACAAAATGCAAGACATCATTAGTTCATTAAAAACAGCACAACAAACAGAAAAACCCCAATCCCAAGAAAGCATCTCCCCTCCAGGACCCCAAAGAAGCCTCTGTTTGCACCTGTGCAGCTCTGCATGCACGAGATGACTGCCTACCATTTCCAGACAGTGACATTCTTCTTACCAGGGTTAAGCAAAGTCAAAATACATTCAGGAGCCAACTGCAAACACATCCCCTTGGAAGCAGAGATCCCTCTGCAGGCACAAATACCTGTTCCACTCAATTTCTACCACCCACCACAAAGAAATGTTTCCATGTCCTCTGTCCTAGAGACTCCATCTCCCCTGTACAACCCTGACTACCTGCTTTAAAACAGAGGCAACAAAACAACTTTGAATTCTCCGGGGCCCAAACACAAACCTCTACTTTTCCTCTACTGGATTTTGTAAGAAATGCATAAAATAAATAAGATCCTTGACTCTTAATTCAGAAAGGGCATGGCTACATGACTTGTTAGAACTTGGTCTGACAAAAACCCACTCAACCCAAACTTCTGCTTGGGCAAGACCGTGCAAGACTGCCTGAATACCATGAAACGTCATCATTTAGATATCCAGGATTTCCCAATAACCAAAATGTGTGTGAAAGCTTAGGGGAAAAAAATATGGATAAGTTTTTTCTTAATCCCTCCTAAGGGTGAGTTTTCAGCCATCTCAATGAGCTGAACAACATGACACAGCTCAGATTTTCACTCTGTACCAAGGGGAATTTTGTCAGGGTAGAAAGACAAGATTTTAAACAAAAACCCAGTCTTCACATTTGTGTCATTGCCTGCTTCTTTGAGCCCAGCCTCATCTACCAAGGATACTCAGCTGACAACTGAATGTATTTCTACTGGTTACAAGTAAATCCCCGAAGAAATACTTACAATAAAACAAAGTCTAAAAAAACTTAAAAAGCAAATCAGCTTTCATCTATGCTATCAGTCTATTTGCGAGGAATAATGGAGCCCTGCTGGGATCAGATTACAGTCAATCATGCACACATTTGTCACAAAATGTCTTTGTCTAACATGACATGGAATTTTTCAGAAGTTACAATCCCATTTTTGCCAGCTGGAACTGTAGGGGAAGCCAATTTATGATGCACATGCCCACCAGTGTAACAGCTGGACTCAGCCAAAATGGCCAAATTAACCTCTGGATTTTCAGGCTGTAATTATGGGGCTGTGAAGCCACCTACCACTTGTATTTCACCTGAAAGCTGGGAAGATCTTCCATCCACTCACTAGGGAAACACATCCATGCACATTCAAGGGATGAACATGTCCTAGGCCCCCTGCCAGCGTGGCTGCCTGCAGTGCCCCGGGGCTGCACCCAACAATTCTGCCAAGCCCACCTTATCTCCTGAGAGCTGGCAACCTTAGCACAACCCCAAGTGTCACAGCAGCGGGTTTTAACAAAGCAGTGGGGTCACTCTGCACAACTGTAACTAGCTGCAAAATGAGAGCAAATTATTGAGGCTTAAAGAATTTGACACAGCAAAGCAGCAGGAAAAAGAACTGCATTCATTAATTCAGTATAGCCCTGAGTTACAGACTTCCTCAGCAGAAGAGCAAATACAAGGGAACAGACTGTTTTAAATCAAAGAGGTTTCTCTAAAACCAGTGCTAATAATAGCTCAAGCAAGCCTATATTTATGAGAGGATTTCCAGGTTATTATTAATGAGAAATGGAAATACTGTAACCAGTATGAGTTTTATCTATTGTTCACACACTCCATTTCTCTCTCACTGAAATGAACACAGCCACGTGCACAAGGCATCAAACTAAGCAAATACTGGGTAGAAAAGAAGATGGAAAAAATCCTTCAGCTGACAGTGAAATACACATGCTAATAATTACACAGTTTTGCAAATGCTTTAAGAAACATTGGTAAATTTAAAAAAACAAGCAAGAATGCCCAAGAGCAAGTACAAGTAATATGGGCCAAAGTGCAGTCAATGGGCTTCTCTAAATGAAAGCCAGCTTCCCTATCCAAGCTCATGCATAGTGTTGACAAACTATATAATGCAGATCTACACTGAAATATACTTCAAATCATTAAAAAAAAAAGCCAAAGTTGAGAGAAAGACAAAAAGAGGTAGAGCAGCCACACAACCAGCAGCTCTGGTTTGGACGTGCTGGGCAATGGGTTAAGAAGGCTGAATAAGAAAGCACTGGAGGAGTTAACTGTCAATTAACAGAGCAAATTAACTCCAGAGTCCCTGCAAACACACTCCTTATGGAACAGGGATATTCTGAGGATTAAGAATATTCTTGCATATGTGGTTAGACTCTGGCAGCTTTCCAGCGCTCCTGCATCCAGAGCAGGTGAAAGCTCCAAGATGCTGCTGGTGTGGAGTCTGGTTTACAAAGCACCGTGTAAGCTGGGAGGCTTTAACTTCACCAGGTGAAGCTCTGATCTGATCAAAGTGTATTTTAAAAGAAGGGTGTAAGAACACAGGCCCAATTGCTGCAGCAGCTCCCGGGGTATCCATGACCATGCTGTTCACTCTGTAGCTACAGATACTCCATACATCTATAGCATTCCTGCTGTACATCTCCAGCTCTGTCCACTATTTAGGAAAGCTTTAATTTTAACCAGGCTTTACCAGGGAACAGTGACCATCCTTGGTGATTCTGTCATCCAACAATCTGCTCTGAGAAATAAGCATTTCAATACCTATAAAGGTGCATCATCACATGCCAGAGCATCCCCCCGGAGCCAACACGGGTTCACTCTGCCCTGTAACACATCCCTGCCTTCAGAACCACTTCAGCCAGGGGCTCTGCAGGCAGGGGCAGGGCAGGATTTGGGCACTGAGGGCTGTTCCAGCAAGAACCGCCACACCTCGGTTTCGTAAGGGCTGGCAATTACCAAGAAGCATTTCCCGTGCTGTCCCCAGCTCTCGAGCCGCAAAGCTCTGTCACTGACGGAATCAACGGCACAGCCGCGGCCAAACAGCCGGGGCTCTCCCCGTGCTGCTGCTCAGGAGAACACCCGCCCCGTTCCTCCAGCTCCTCCTGCGGCCCCGCCCGGGCGATGAGCAGCACGTTCGCAACACCTGGTTCACTTTCTGCCGACGGCCAAACAGGGGATCCTCCCGGGCCGGGCCGGGCCGGGGCTGGCCGCGCTCCGCCTGGACGCACGAGCGAGGCGAGCCGCGCTGCCGCCCTCCGGACGGACCGGAGTCCCTGGCGTCCCCAGCACTGCGGCCAGAGCAGGCACAGACCATGCGATCCCACGTGCAGCAGCACAGGATGAGGACTAAAGCTCCGGTCTGTTTCCCTGACAAAGGGCAATAAAAGCTACTCCCTCTTTAGTGTCACTGGCAAACGCTGATTTAATTAGATTTGAACAAATGACAGGAGGATCACCTGTATAGTTCAAGTTCCCTTAATAAACTACATAAAATAATTCAAAGTGAGACAGCAGCAACACTATTCAGTAAATCATAAAAAAATCTCCAAGAGAAATAGAAGCCAGACACCACTCTGCACCAGCAGCTCAGAGCTCTGCAGATGAATTACTGCAAAGTCCACCATGTCAGACTGAAGCATTCACAAAAATTATTTTTAACTAAATGTTTCTGCTGATACCTCAGTGTAGCCAACTCTTCAGATTCTGCCAAAATCCCCACTTGACATTCCTTTTAGCTTCGCAGCTACTGCGAAGTGACACCCTTGATTGCATGGTGGGCTACTCTGCTTATCACAAAACAGACTTTGTCTGCATTTTTTCATTTACCATCTGGTATTTTCAAAGGTATTTCCCTTTCATACAAAAGGTGGGGCTTTTAAAGCAGTTCAAACCATGAATGAAGCATAGTGCCCACACAGAAAAGAAAGAATGATGGTGCCACGAGAGGTTTCCGTGCTAAGGACGTGCTGCTGCTCCCTCGTTTAGAAGGAGCTGTAAGCTGATGGGATGAATGTTTTCCATCGTAACAAACAATTTCAAGGGCAGGTAATGTTGTTGCAGCAATTTTTCCTCAAGCAAGCACGACCTCAGCATGCCATTACACCATGTCCTAAGCCAATTGAGCTGCCTGACACTGCTGAGAAGCAGGGGTCCTGCTCCTGGCTACTCCTGCATGCCTTTGCTATTATATCCACTCCATCCCCTCAGATTCCATCATGCTGCCACTTACCTTCTGCTGAATTTAGCACACACCTGACTACACAATAATCCAATTCATCTCACTGCAGCTGCAGAAAAATAGGCTGGAAAACCCAAGTATGCTGCCATTCTAGTGAGCTGGATCAGTTTACCATGTGATTAACTAAGTGCCAGAGCTAGCACAAGAGATCTGGAAGGCAGGAGGGAAGGATGAAGGCTCCTTTTTGGAACAGTAAGCTGTGAATTCAGGTCAACCACCATGAAAAAACCCCAATAAATCACACCCTCAAGCCAGCTGGCTGACTGCCAGTTTAGCCCATCTCACCACACAAGGCAAGCATCGCAGAGATCAAAGCCAACCAGCTACTGTGAGCTGCCTCACAACAAATTATTTGAGCATCAGAACTAATAAACAACAAGATGCACAGGAAAAAATAACCAAATTTTTAGAATCAAGCTATGAATCATAAACAACCACTGTCTCCACACATCTTTAACTCAATCTGGCCATTCACCCTACACCACACAGGTGCAGAATATCTTTCATGAGTGTTCTGGCAGTTCCCTGGAAGCTTTTACAAACCAGAAAAACAGGTGTTCCAAGCACTCCCCTGCCATGTTCCTGGCAGGGGCTCTTCAGGGAGTCTGGCACACAGTTCAGCCGCCAAGCCATTAATAATAGCAAATTTCTCCCATCATCACCAGGCAAATGATGTGTCAGAAGAGGCACAAACCAGTAGTAAAACCCCTTAATTCACATACTCACCATCCATTAGGAGCCAGTGGCCAGTTAGGACCCAGATAAGGACAAGCATCACAGACAGAGAAAACGAGAGCAACTCAGCAGCAGTGAAACGCCCACAGCAGCCAAAGGAAATCCTAGAACAACACACAAACATCAGCTGGAAGTCTTTATGTTTCCATTTAAAGAACAGAAAATGGACACTGCTGGAACATGGCTCAACTGCTGATGAAAGATGCCAAGAACAACTGAAGGGAAGTTCCTCTGCCACAAATAGGTACCAAAACAGCAACAAAATAAAAGCTTTCCTCACGTTCAAATACTATGTGTGAAGCATGAACTGCAGAGATGGAAAAAATCCTGCAAATCTTGGCACCTCTCTTGAAATCACCAACATTCCTAGCACCACCTAAGTGCTTTCAGCAACATGAACTCAAATCACAAGGTTAAAAAGTAAAATTAGTTTCAAAACAAGACATTAACAACTGTAATTTCCACTGGTTTAACTACAGTCTTCAAAGGAGCCAGCATTAAAATCCAGAGTCCAATGTTAACAAACATTAAAATCCAACGCCAATCCCAAACTCTAAAGTCTCAGCCAAAAGAAGCCAAACTTATAAAAATCACTGTTGGAAAATCTAGACCCCTGTAATGGTATTGCATTTCCCAGGCTGGCAAGTGTGAGTGACTTACAGAAATTGTGCTTCCTACTTTCACAGTGGAAACATGATGTTGGCACAAAAAAATATGCACAAACATCAGTCCTGAGGTTAATGCTTATTAAAGAATTCTCATTAAAAGAAAGAAATACAACACACAAGAAGAGGAGCAAAGGATTGCTCAAGTCCTTACTTGTTCTGAGGTGAGCAAGGCCGTGTTAAGTACTGGCACATCGGGAGCAGAAGGAAAGCAAAAGCTATTGTTGCAAGGACTATGAAAAGAAGAAAAGGTAATATTAGGACATTCAGACCTAATTTCTACAGTACACAAACATGCTTCTCCAATTTGAAAAAGCTCTTGCAACAATGTCCTATTATCATATGCTCAGTATTATTCCAGCATGAGCAGCTCAAAGCTCTGAGGTTTTCTGCACAACAGTGAGCCTTCAGACTGAAATAAAACAAAAGCTCTCAAAGGAATGCAATGCCCCATCCCCAAACCCTAAAAAAAAGTCTTACATTTATTCATGATCATGTTAGCAAGAAAAACAGTTTTGACATATTCTGAGAAAAAAAATCTACTACAAATTAGTTGTGAGATTTTCTTAGAATTTTTCAACATATGATACAGACTAACTCAGCATAATAGAGGGGTTTTTTCCACTTTTAAACTTGGATAGTAATTTCTTCCCCCATCTCACTCAAAACCCTTTATTCATTACTAAAACACAGTACAACTTCAAATAACTTATAGCCAGTAGCTGGCAACCTCACTTTTTTAAAATACAAAGTGCTTTAGGTTTTTGAAAATAGAACGATAAAAATACATAAATATCCAAACAGACTATTTCCATAAACATTTTCTTTTTCAAGCAGCATACTTATCCCACCCACACATTTGTAAAAACATTTAGTAACTGCTGGTATTTATAATCATTTTTCCTTCCAGTGTTTTTAAAGGACTGTTTAAAAGGATGGAGCACGAGGGCGTGGAGACACAGACATGTAAGCAGCACACATCCAAAACTGTGCAGCAAGAACAGACTGCCATGAAAATCAAAGTTTTGGAACTTTTTGCAAGCTGCAGTTCAGATCTTTGTGCTGTCTTCTACTTATTCCTTTAAAAATTCCTTTTTTGTTGCTGGTTTTTAAAAGGGATTTTTCTTCTCTTCTCAAATGAAGATGATGGGAAAGAATCAAACATTGTCTTACAGTTTAAGCCATTCTCTACACAGTTTAAGCCAACCAGAGAAAAATTTGTTTGGTCAAACCACATCTTTCCCTTCTGGTGGGAGGAAGATTTGAAACAAAACAAAACAAGAAAAGGAGAACTCGAATAATCTAAAAAGAGAATTTCGAAAGTGTCTGCATACAAACAGCACCATGAAAACTCCCAGTTCTATCAATATTTCAGAGGGGGGAAGAAAACCAGAGGCGGTAGGGACAGAACAAACATTGTGGCACCTCTGCACAAACTGAACCAAGAACCTCTGTGGAGGTGCCTGGCAAAGAACACTGCCCCTGTGCCCCGAGTCCTGCCTGCCCTCCCTGCTCCCTACCCTGCCTCCCCCAGCTCAGGCTCAGCCCTCTTTGCCCTTGGAATCTCTCCTCTCCTTTCCTCCCCTCCAGCTCTGCCCAGCAGGGAACCCTGCACCCCCTGCCCCAGTGCCGGTGTCCCCACGCTGGGTTTGTTCAGAGTGGGAGTTAAACTGCAACAAGGAGCTGCTCCCTGCTCCCGGCGTGGCTCCTGACTGTTCAGGCTTCCAGCCCCAAGGCTCCCGTCCCCTGCAGCCTCAACCATTCAGTCAGGAATCCCTTGGCTTAACTCCTGTCTGCAGGCAATGCCAGCTCTGGGGCTCTGCCCTCCGCCGAGCACGGGCTCCTGGCCTTGGCTGCTTGCTGCACCTACACTTGCTCCTGACTCTTCCCTGAAAGGCAAATCTCTGTCAGAGGAAATTTGGGAGGGGTTTAAGAAACTAGACATCAGCTGTAATTTAGCACTCCCCCCATCAGCCCCTACTAGCTACAGAGGATGTAAAATAGCATGACCTGAGCTTGGTCTGTCCCTCTCAAGGGACAGAGGGACCAAGTTCCACAGCCCCACGTTTGCAACTCCAGCAGGGTCCCTCTCCTGATGCAAGCCCAAGGAAGAGCACAAACCTACCATAAAACCAGGTTCAAGAATAAAGATACCCAAGAGCACTGACCCCCAGTCCCCTGCGACCTACAACAAGCCCCAAGGGATACAGGATCCCCTAGTTACACACAGAAGTGTTAAAATAAAGTTACAAAATCCAAGGTAGTTTTAAAAATAAATCAACCAATGACTCCAACAAATTAAAATTCCTCTTTTGTCATAAATCTTTCCTTGTAACATCTTATATATTTGTTTATATATATTTCCCTCATATCTAGCATACAGTAGAATCTATCTGAAGTATTTTTTTAATAGGAAAGAACATACATGTCATAAGTCAAAGTTGTAAAAGCAGAATTCAACAGGCCTCTACAGGAGGTAGAATTAGACAGGAGTCTCAAGGCTACAGATTTAAATTTCACCCATCAAGATCAGCCCTGTTTAAGAGGCTGGCACAGCTCAGGAGTTAAACCGTAAGGGCAAAGCCTGCAGTGAAGCAGGAGAGGATGAGAGGTATTTAGGAGTTTAAAAATCTTCACAGACTCAGTATGTGGACTGAGTACAATTTTTAGAAGCTGCTGTGTATCTGCAGCAGTAGGAAGAATCTTGCTACTCTCAACAGCAGCTGGTCTCTTGAAGAATTGCAAAAAGATAATAGGCCAAAAATTTTCCAAAAAGCAATGCCTTGGCATTTATTTAAAAGAAAAATGTAAATGCTAAACAGGACTAGAGGATCTGCAACTTATTTGCAGGTAAATTTCAAATTTGTTCTAAATTCAAGCAGTGTAAAAGACTAATATTCAAATGTTAGTGAGACCAGAAACAGAAAAACCGCATTAAAGCAAAACCGAAATTAAAGTAGGAAAGAAGTCTCTGGACAGGATCTTCAAACTTATTTCCCATGAAGTACTTCATATACAGTTCTGAGCACCAATTTATAAACAAGTGAACTTCATGCAAAATAACACATCTGGGCATGTTTAGACCTCTGGCAATTTAAAGTTCAGTAAGTTTAGCACATCTCTAAGTGAAAAATACTTCTCAAATAATACCTGTCTATTTATAGCTACACAGACATGAAAATACAACTGTGAAACCTGACAATTCTTTTTTTTAATGTACTGTGACGTGTATCATAATTCTTACCAACAACATTTAATTGTATCAGTACTTTCTGGTTTATTCCAAGTCTTATAAAGAGAAGAAAACTTAGTCACCTGCTGTGCATATTGTAAAGACAACTTGAACTGAGTCGAAGAAGAAGAACATAACTAGGAGAGACACGGACGCGCCGATGGGCAGGAACAACGCCTGGGTGGAATCGATGGTTTGAATACCTGCAGGAGAGAGGGGGACACTGAGCTCGCTTTTGGTGCCACACAGGGACACAGGCCCTGGCCAGCACGGGGCAGGGCTCTGGCAGCACGCTGCCTCTCAGTGCTGGTGCAGCAGGCACTGACTCGGTGCTCTCTGAGCCCAGCACAGCTGCCTGCGCAGGAATGCTCCAGCTGAGCGTGCACTGCAACAGCCCCGCTCGGTGCAACCCAGGACCTGGAAGTTCAGTCTGATCTCGTGCCATAGATAGAATGAATGACAAGCTGTGAAAATTAACATTATTTAGGGATTAGAATCACGTTACACTGAGACACATAAATGTGTTGAACAGAGCATATGTACGGTTTACTTAATCTCTGAACACAAGGTGAAAAGCCTGACCAGTGTTAGGCTGACCCAGCTCATGCAAAGGGTGCCACAGCTTCAAATTCCACTTGGGTGAAGGCCACCAAGCTCTTAAATTTCATCACAGGCTGCAATCATGAGATAATATCAAGCCTAACAATAAAGGGCAGTTTTCAAAAAAATACCCAAGTCATTTACCTGTTTATGAAACCACCAGGTCAGTGAAGTGCACTGTAATTGCCTTTTTGCTAAAAACCAACACAAATTCAGGCTCGCATTTCATAACTGGCTGTAATGTTAAACAGGGCAGAGATACTGAATTATTTTATTCTTAGTATTTCCCTCACCTCACCCATGCAGTGTGACTGCCAGGGATATTAATCATGGGACAACTAAGACAACTTTTACTGCATTTCTGACTTTTCAGAATTACCAGCAAAATTGAGAAGTCCACCTAACCCCACAGATTCCAAGACTTAACCAGTCTCTGTAGCTATATTTAAATTTGATTCCTGGGGCAGGGGAAGAAGCCATAAGCAGCAACCCAATTAGAAATATAGGACACACTTCTACTTGCAGAGCACTAAAGTAACAATAGGGAACATCTGAAGTAGTCACTTGGTAAGTGACCAATGGAAAAAAAACCAGCTTGACATCAACTGTGTTATCCTAAAATAATTAAACGCTGCTGTATGAAGGGGTTTTAGCAATGCTAGGATTGGAAGAGTAAACCTTTAGGGTCGTGAGACATACGCAGTCAAGTAAATACACACACAGATAGTGTGTCTGTGTTTCTGTGTGACAAGGTGTCTTATTTTTTCCTGTGAAGAGTGGCAAGTCATATAAATAACAGGTTACCTGTACAACTCAGTTACCAATGTAGCTGATTACACTGAAAAACCTCAAACACACATGAAATACACTCACTACAACTTAGTATCTGCTATAAATATTCAACCATTTTCATAAAAGAAAAGCTGAACAAAAACCATGGAAGTCATTACAGTTGCACATGGTCATGTCATTTATTAATTCATTATTAATTCATATCATGATCTATTACTCTTAAACATAAGCAGCACAATAAATTTTAAAAATAAAAAGCAGAAGAACTCAGTCACTTGGGATTTCTACATTGCTGAGGTCTGGTACATTAAAGTGCAATGTAGATAGTCCAGTGATGACACAAAAATTCTCATCTGTGACTTAGATCTGATTCCTCCTGCTCTGAGAAAGCACATTTATTCACATGTCCTTCAACTTCCCAAGGGAAAACCCAAACAAAACAAAAACCCAGAAATGACACACTGCACACCACCTTGGCATCTGGGAATTAGTGCCTGCAGCATTAAATGTCAGAGTTCTTCATTTAATTTCTGATCATTTTGACAGCTAATCTCCTTAATGTGCTTGTTCCCTAGCCCCGGACTGTCTTCTCTTCCTTCCCAGATGCCAAAAGCCTCAAATGCTCATTGCTGTATCACCAAGCACAGCAACCTCTTTGCTCTGTGCTGCCAACAGAGGCAATGCTGTGACAACTATTTAAATTCCAAGAGTCTACATTAGAAAAGACAAAACCAGCAAGAGACACATACAACGTATGTTATTTCATTCATCATTTTAAAGCTATACTTCTTGCTTTAAACAAAACAAGCTTAGCATTCAGGGTTTCATGCACAGGGCTTCTCACTCCTGCCTTCTATATTCTGGGAAACTATTTCACTCTAGAGCCTTTTCTCAAAATATGGCAATATAAATTGCCTTCAGTTAAACTCAAGCATGAATTTACAACACACTGTGCACACTGTGTTCCACTCAACTGATTGGTTCCATATTTTTACCTGCAAAACTGTGCATGTCAGATGGCCAAGCTGCCTGCAATCTATTTATAGATCACAGAAGGGACAGTCACCATGCAGGAGCTGACATGTTAATCTCACTCTGAATAGACAGTGTGCAGACACATACTTTGTTGTCCATTATAAATGAGTTGCCCAGAGCCATGTGAACTCTCTACTTCAGTTTCTCTACGGATGAGGTGAATCCCCCTTAGGGATTTGTCAGTGCACCCTGCAATCACTCCCTGCTTACAGACTGGCCAACATGCCATAGCAATGAGCTCCAGCCAAAAAGGAATTACACTCCCTTCTCCTAACTGTGGGGTGGCTTTTTTCAAAGTAAAGCTGTTTCCATTTCCAGTCAAACCTGACAAATTGTGCCACATGCAATTTTTATGCATGATGGGAATGTTATGTTGACGCTTTAAATCCAGCTTCCACGGGCGTGAGCCAGCCGTGGACAGCAGTGTCCGAGCACAGCGAGGTGGGGAGGGCCCAGACACAGCCTGGGGTCAGGTGAATCTGCAATGCAGCAGCTCAGACACACACACAGGTGAAGCAGGAGGTGCAGCACTGAGCTGAAGCAGAAAGGGTAAGGAGTAAAGCTGACCCTTACTGTTATTGGTGCTGTTGCCATTAAAAGACCCAGCAGCGCTGCTGTTGTCTTTCTCTTTGTCTTGATTCTCAAAGTCCATGTTCAGAGACCTGCAGGGAACAAGGCAAACGTGACAGATGAGTTCCAAACTCCAGTTTCGGCTCATCAGCTGCAGTCTCATTCCCACTGCCACAGCACCCTCCCCCTGGAAAAGCCCTGTAATGCTGGTTATTAGAAACAACACCAGACACAGTGGGAAATTAAAATAACTGCAGCGCTTGGTTCCAAATGAGGCTCCACATCCCAGATTCTGACAGTGAGATCAGTCACCACAGTGTCTGCATTGGGAAGTGTTGAATATCTGTGCTGCTGCTTGTTGTTACCTGATTTCTGGGAAGTGTACAACATGATGGAAGCACAATAAACATTTCAATTCTCTTGTGAATTTGAACTCTTTCCAAGTTCTCATTTTTGTTCTTTTTCTTTCAAATTTGACTGTCAGGTTTCATTTTTAAGACAATAATATTTCCTTTCTTGAAATGTTCTTATGAATGACCCAAAACAGCTTTTAAGTGTCTGCTTAATGTAAGGTCTTACTTCACTGAAAAAATTTCAGCAAAGCCTAGAAAATAACCAGATATATATTTTACATGCACACAGATGACCAGAGGAAGCTCTGAATAAATAGTACAAATTAATACACTTTTATGAATCCATAGGAGCTGACAACACTCCCCTGAGTAGACAGCTCAGCTTTTACCGATTCATCTTTTCATGTTGATATAAACACTTTTTAGAAGTTCCAATTTAGGACATTATTCTACCCCTTTTGCCACAGTCCTTCACTTTGATACAACTTCCAAATTATATTCTAACACATTTGGCTTAACTTTCTGAAAAGGGGGAATTCCACTTAAGGTCTTTTTTGACCAGCAATGATTTCTATTGTTAAATTCAATGTGCTTTTTAACAAAGAAATACCAGCAATCAAGTTTACCACAACAGTTTCTCACTGATGCATGTACGGTATCCATGACTTAGCTGCGTATTGATTTATTCAAACAAGCTACAGAGAACCACCAGAAGCACTGTGCATCTCCCACTGTACAGCTCCTGTCTTAAGCTTACAGCAGCATCCAAGTATTTCAATAAAACTTCCAGGTCAGCAGGCATTAAACTTCTTTTCAAGTTTAGCTGAACTGAGTTACACAAATTAAACAAATTCTATTCATTTATCAGACCAGTAATAAACACACCATGGTCTTCTAAACTATTCTAGAGGTGTCACAGATATTTTACTGCAGTGCATTGATCATTTACTGCAATGCACAGGTGAGCAAGTCTGTGCTGCAGCCCCAGAATCTGGAATTAGGCACAATCAGGTCTATAGGATCAAGACACATGTGGTGTATTAAAGACACAGGGGTTGAGCAGCTTCACTCCATAAAACAAAGCCAAGAAAAAGGCTCTTCCAGCACAGAACTGGTTTGCTTCCTTTGCTTCTATTAAGCAAATGCCCCCCAACAGTGTTATGAGATTAAAGCAGCTTTTGGTCTCAGGCAAAACATGAGGAAGCTTCCACCTCAGACCCACAGTGCTTCTACACAGATCATGGATCATCAGCTAAAGAGTTATGGAAAACACAAAGAGGCAGTTCAGAACACTAAAATTCTAACAAATTAATCTGTTGTTCTTAGCTTGTTCTTCTAAAGATCTCTCTGCTCTGCCTTTTGTTTGGAGTGCCTCCACCATTCATTTGCCATTTTTCCCCATTATGCATTGTAGCTTTATAGTTTTCCTCTCAAGCTATAAAAATCTGGGAGGAGGCTGACAGCCCTCCAGGACTTGGTCCAAGATTCAGACAAACAAGATGATTCTTTTCTCAGTGCAGTGTTTTCTTCCCCTCTGAATTAGCACAGTTTAGCAAGAACCTCACACCATCATTCTCCCAGTGGCATCCGGCAACTCGTAACTTAAGGGATTTCTATCAGCAGAGAAAACTGGAAATAAAACCTATCAGATCTACTGTTCATAAACAACCTCAGCCCCTCTCTTTTCACTGCCATAGTGTCAGCAATTATTATTACCTATAAATATCCCTGCCTCCAAACAAAATATGCATAAATTAGGAAATTACTTTCACTTAACAACACAGCTGCTCTTCCAAGCCAACCTCTGAATAACTTCCAACTGTTTTATGATTTGGCTCTTCCTCTGCTACAAATTATCACTAACATAATAAAAAAACCTGAGAAGCTATCACTAAAACACCTTCCAAGAAAGTTAAAAACCATACTGTAAACCAAGATAAAACTACTGGGCTGTAGAGAAATGGCAAGCAGGGAAACATTCGCTGTTTTGTTCAAGTTTCTCCTGGGCTCCCAAAGGGAGTGTTGAGTCAGCATCTCCCCTGGGGCACTGAGCTGCTCCATTGTTTCTGCTGCGGTCCTCAGAGCTCCAGCTGCTTGCATTTCCAGTGCAGGGTTTCAAAGCAAAGTCACCCTCTCACAGGGAGCCCCTCGGGAGGGTTAGGCTGAGGCCAAAGGAATGAGTAAGCTGCTGGCATGGCACTGCCTGCAAAGTTCAGGTTCAACTACGGTTCACTCCACTGCAGAAATGCTTCGGGGAAACCCTGCAGATGTTCTTATCAAGCAACGGAGAAAACAGGAACACTAGGCTCTATCTATAGAGGCACCTGCAGACACAATTTATTGAGATGTTCCTTCTTGCTCTACCAGTGAGGACAGGCACCCACGCGAGAGCTCTGGGAGCACAGGAATACCACACTGGAAAGCCAACAGCCCTCAGCACACCATGTTCACATGATGGTTCACCATGTGAGCTGTTTTCTATTCACACCCACACTTAAGCCTAGAGAGAGAAGGCCCCAGGGTCATCCCACAGTTCTTGGTTTGGCTCAAAAGCAGGTATTTGAACAGGTAGATTCTGGGTTAAATCTGGCTTTACATAAGCTGAGAGCCCATGTCTGGGGATGTGATGGGATAGAAAAAGATTTAGCTGTTACCTGCAAAGTAACCCCAACATTAACGTCGCAGAGAAGCATTTTGACAAGAAGGTGGTTATCTTGCCCTCAGAGACAACCTGTTTCAAGCTGAGCTCACCTCTTTAAAAATCCACAACTAACACATCTACTTGCGTGCTCCAGTTTACAGCTCGTAACGGTTTAAAGGATTAGACTTGCCCCTTTGGCAGGCAGTAATAAAAGTATGTCAAGTTCAAGGAGTGAGAGCAGTCAGACTGTACATGAGAGAGCCGTTCAGAAGGGCTGGAAGCTAAAACTCCTGACCCGGCACAAACGTAGGCAGGAAATGCTCGTTCATGCACAGTCGGGGAAGGGGAACTCAACTCTGTCGCTGCACTTTGTTCTGGTTCTGGGCTTTACCCACAATTTATTACACATTCTTCTGAGTATACTGGGGGTTTAGGATTTTTTCATTTGTTTTGGACAAATGCTACTTCTATTAATAAGGACAGTGGACCGAGGCTTTCCTTTGTTCCCCTGACGCTGCCTGCCTTAGATTAGATCCACCACACACGTGGATTTTATCCTAATGACTCACACACCCAATTCTTTCTGATCCTATTACTGCACTTCTGTTTCAGCCACTTGCCAGGAATATTGCAACAACTCTACCTGCTTCTTTTCAGTTGAAAAACAGAAAGCAAACCCACCTTCTGCAACACAAAGGTTAAATGAGGAGTGCTATTTTCTTTTTGTCTTACAACAGCTCTGCAGGAGACGAGCACTCAAATCCAGATGAACACACCACTGCTGACAGATGAGAATGAGTACCCTAAGCTGTAACTTTTATCTTTCCAGCACATCAGTTTTCTAAGAAAATTCATCTGCTTTGCCAGAAGTTTTCATTTTACTGCTTTAAGAATTTCCAGATGAATATCATTTTGTAACTTAGTACCACACTTCAATGTCTTAAATAACTTAATTGTATTTCAGACCTGTTTGTTAGCACTACTGCACCATTTTCTGTACAAAACTGTTTTTAACCTCACTCACTGATCAAAGAGAATCAGTTTGTCCAAGTCCCCAACGTAACTGTGGGTTTCAGCTCAGACACCTGCTAAAGAAACCACATATAGGAGATTAATTAGGAGAGTAATTTTAAAACTCTGGGACCCTATTTTGCTCTGTAACTCACGTCGTGGGGTCTTCAGGATACACGCAAAGGCAAAAGGCTAAAACAGGACATTTCCTCAATGGATTTGTATCCATCACCATCCCACTACTCCATCCAGTGAGTCAGATTGCTCTGGAGTTCGCAGTCCTTGCTAGGTGAGGAGTTTTAAATGTGAAGTATAGGACAACATGCTAAGAGCATGTGTAGGTACCAATAGGAAGAGGATGGCAAACAGCAGGGGAAAATTTTGAAGGGCAAGGATCTCCAAGAAAGACAAGCAGTTGAAGTTCACACACTCCTGGTGTTTTATATTGCACTATGTTTTCATAATTGAATTTTAATAAATGCTATTGCTGCTTGCAGCCCGATTCATAGCTCCTTTTTACACAACAGCATAAATTCAAATAGTTAAAAATTTAATTAGTCCCTCAACTATATGCTAATCTGACTCCAAACATGAAGAAAAAACTAAACAAATCCAACCTTTGATTAATTTTTTTATTCTGATCATCTCTAGATTTTGTTTTCCTAAAGACTTCTATTTTAATTTCACCAGCAGTGCTGTTACCTAACACTTGCTAACAACAACAGACAGCTCTTGCAAAAAAAATTGTCTCTTTCATTATATGACTTTATTAACTTACAGCAGTGATATAAAACCTCTTATCCTAAAACAGCTGCAGCTTACATCATATGGATGAGCACAGCTATCATCTGCTTCAGGAGTAGTCATAGCAGTTCAGAGACTGTAGTGAGTATAAGGCCTTTTATCACAGAGCTGTGAAATGAAACAATGTTCTTCAAGAGGCAGAAAGAAAACCATGCTGTATTTAAGTTTAAAAAAAAACACTTTCATTTTGTGATTATTTTGTTTTAGTATGTCAGTACAAGGCTCATTCCTTAGGTGCCACTACAATAAAACTAACTGTATAATACAGCATGCAAGTCTGAAAGGATATTGTGTTCTCTCTAAATTATACTCAAGTCTCCTAAAATGAGGCAAATTTGATTTCTGAAGACTCAAACTCATCCTGCAGCAGTTCTCAGATGCTTTGCTGGAATTCAACACTGACAGTGTTTCCCACTTCTCCATGAAGCTGTTACTGACACTCGAGCACACAGCAGTGGGACCCGGGGATCGCTGTCCTACAGGACAGCTTTGAAACCACAGGAGAGCATTTGCCATCTACCACCACTGGCTAATGTATACAAAACTCTGCTATCGAGAACATTACCTTCTATCTGTCTCGACAATCCTTTTTTACTCTCTAAAATATGATCTTACAGAGCTGTCCTCAAGGACTGACTGAAGTTATCTTATATGTGCTTTTACCATGACAAACAACTGCATCTTTCAGACACCCCAGCTCGCTGTTATTTCTTCCTTTTCCATTTCCTTCTCAGAAGCAAATATTTTTTTTTTATGTTGGCTATGTCTGACAAAGATACAATGAAACAAATAGGCATAAACTGTATTCAGTCACTTGGAATATTTTTACTGGAAAAATAAAAACTGTGCAGAACCTTAAAAAGAAAATCTTACCTGAAACTGCCGTAGACTATGAGGAGAATAGAAATCAGGAAGGTAGACACTTGACTGGAATCCACAAGGGAATATGCCCTGGAATTGGCAAAAAGAAGGCAGGTTTGTCATTGTGAGTGTCCATTTCTCCAGTGCCATTTACTAATTCTTTGTCTTATTTTCATACAAATACAGAACCGGGTGACAAATCACGGCAGCTCCCTCTGAAGTTCTTGTCTCATCTAGAACACAAAACCTGTAGCTTGTGAATTAACTTATTATACTCAAGGCTGCAGCATGAAAAACCTGCAGAGCCACCAAAGGACAACTCAAAAGCCTTGTGGTAATTTATTCTGAACTCACCAGATTCATGGTTTTTTTCCTCAAACTCATTAAAATTACTTCAATTGCAGCTACTGCAAAACCTGCACGTCAATAACAGTAACCTGTTTTCCATAACCCTTCTTACATCTTCAGAGTGGCAGTATGGCAGCTAAGGCTCACTTAGCTGGGGGGAAAAGCCCCAAACAAACAAAAGAAACCCCCCAAAAACCAAAACCCAAACCTCAGAACAAGCAGCAACAAGCATTTATTAAACCACACACAATCACTTCCCTATTCCATCTTGCAGATCACTCAGTGCAGGATTACTGATGGACATTTCAGCAGGAAGCTTAAACCCAGCTTTATCTGACTTCCTAATGTAGCACTCTGTGTTTAAAGCATGGAAATGTGAACATTAATGCAGCAGAGGCCACTGTGCTGGCAGGGGCTCAGCAGGCAAGGAGAGGCTCTGGGAGTCACTCTGCAACTCCCAACAGGTTTTCCATAACTTGTGCTAAAGTGATGGAAAAGAACAAGAATAATACACAGTGTTAATTGCATTAGTCTTATCCTACAAAAGACATTACTGAATATTTCTGAAACCAACCAAAAAGCCTAATTTCAGCAAGGCTATGGATACGGAACAAAGATAATTGAATTACATGATTGTTCCAAATTAAGTACCACTGAGCAAATAAAAACTGAAGATACGAGACAGTTAAAGAAACACTCATCCCATTCCCAATTCAAAAGCAATTTAGAGATAATTACCAAACCACTAGATACACAATTTAGAATATTTTCTTTTAATATATAAACACAAATGTGAATCTTCTACTACAGATACTCAATATTAAATATCACTGACAAAAAGACTGCCTCTTCTAGATGGAATTATGTACTTGTGCAGTAAGCTTTTAAGAAATCAGAAACTGCTTTGGTTAATTACCATGAATAACTTCCACATAGCTCCACATTAAAAGTGAAAAACAGGTATTTTATTTGCTCATAATGCTGGCCAACACATAAAGACAATCTTAAGCTTTAAGTATTGTATTTTCTTTGTATGTATGACCTTCAGTTACCAGGCTGTGGAACAGAGGCCTAAAAAGCATCCATGAAGATCAATGTAGTGAATTGCTAATACATGCAACATAACAACTCAGCACTTACAACCAGTGCACATATAAATGTTCAGGTTATACACAGTACAGCTCACAGCACATTATTTTCATGCCATGGTTACAGCTAAACTTGCACCAAAGGAAACAGCCTGAGGACAATCACACTGGGTTTATGTCCTGTTTCTAACTCTGATTTCAGAGGGAAGCATTCCCTCATCCAGCCTTGCACAAAGGGAAAGGAAAACTTTGTATTGTTTGGATTTGAGAATAAATAGTGGAACTTGTCTATTAAAAGAATACTCAGAAACTCCACATCTATGAGAAAAATAAAATGAATGGAATTTCAGAATGGATTAAACAAGGCCAGGGTTATGCATTGAATTTTATTAACTTATGTTCATAAAATTTTATCTTCACAAATCAGCAAATACGTTTGAGATGAACAATGTTTTCTACATAATTCTTCATTCAGTGACAACACTGGAGGCTATGATAATTAAAATGCCATTCTGTCTTAATTTTATACATTAGTCAAAACAACACTGTAAATGTTAGAAAGATTCATAAAACAGATAAAATTGAGATGATATATGGACCACGCATCAGCCCTGTGCATAATCCATAAGTTTTGTATTAAAACTGAGAGCCCTCTGGTTTGATGAAAGAAACTGAAGAAATGCAAGCCCATGGTAAACAATGATCTAGCACATCCCAGCCCTGCTGACAGGCTGCAGTGGTGCTCAGGACTGCAACCTGCTGATTCTGTGCAAGGCAGAAATGAGAATTAAAGTCCTTCCATCCTGCACAAGTGATGGGCTACAGAGCAATTAGAAACTCATCACAGACCAGAGATGTTTCCTGACCACCCCTCACAGAGATCTTGGAACAGGACAACCTAAAAGCCCCGAGTTGCTACCGGGGTAATGGTCTGGGGAAATTCATATTCACTGATATTCCAAAAACAGGGCCAGGGAGATACAGTCACACTTTCCTTCTTCCTCAGGCAGCTGGAAAAAGAACAAGGCAAAACACAGAGAGTGTGACAGGCTGAACCAAGAGAGCAGCTCAGGCATGTCCAAATTCCATGCAAAGTTTCCAACACAAGTAACCCACAAGCAAACTTGAAGATTAATTTTACAATGTCAAAGTGAATCTCATTGTAATAAAACCTTGCATCTTTTGAACATTAAATTTCCCTACATTATTTAAGGTATTGCACAAGACCTGAAACCAGAACTGCTTCCCAAAATCCTAACCGCTGACTGGATGGACAGCTCGTTAAGAGACTAAAAATCCTTGATCCCAAATAAAAACCTCCGAACACATTAATCTAGTTAGAGGTAATAAGTAAATGACTATCACATGAAAGAATCAAAAAGTAAGATTACTTCCAGTTTTTAATAGTATTCAAAATGACAGTGTCTTGCAAACCAATTTGTAATTTTAACTGAAATTTAAATAACCTTCTACAAGCCCAACAGATTCCACATGCACACAGTGGGATTCTCCTATGGGCATATTTCAAGTATGCAGGTTCATATGCTCTCACAGCCCAACAGCATCAGTGCCATGTTCTTCTCAAATGGCATCAGCCAAAACCAGAACCCACACCAATGACAGTTTTCAGAAGCTGCAGTCACAGTTAAGCAGCCTTCCACTGCACATATAAAAATGAAACCAGCTTCCTTCTAACAAGGTATTTCCGTAAAACTCTTCAATCTTGGAACAAGTAATGGAAACCTATGCACAGAAAATGCCTGTAACAAGTTTGTGCGCAGTTATCGCTTGACTTAAGTACTGATTTTAGATCCAATTCTCAGTACTTACAACATGACAATCTACAAAGAAAATATTATTTTTCATCCTCAATCTGAAAATTAATACTGGATAAGGCCATGCTAAAGGCTCTTTTGAAGACTGACTTCAGTGCAGTTCACCTGCATGTCATGTTACAAGAACAACTCCCAACTTATTTCCAAACTCTAGCATATGTGCAGAACACTGCTCAAAACACAAAGACAGCATGGGTTTTCCCAAGGAAGTACATTTTTCAAGATTCTTGCACTACCACACCTGAAATTCAACATCCATGTAAGGAAGCTGGTTGAAGAATTACTATCAATAAAGCTATCAGATTCTTACTTAAGTTAACTAACAAGTAAGTAATTATTACACCCTAGTACTTAATAAAACCAAGCACACCGGCGCCTTAAGACCGCTTTCTCAGCCAGCTACTGAGAAGTGACTTCCCAATTGCTTCCTCTATAACCTGAGATCTCACTCTGAACCTGTATCTTTACATGGCTGAGATCAGTTTTCCTAAATTCTCTGCCATAAGGCATCTATTTCTGGCAGCTTCATGGGCAAGTGCTCACAACACAGAGCCTGCTAAGGCATGCCAAGCCAGAGACACAGCAAGCACTGTTCCATAACATATTCTGTGTGTCCGCCCTACAGCCTCACAGTGAGAGCATTGTCCAGACAACAATCCCAGCAGAGCTGTCCAGCCTGGCACAGACTGCTCCATAGACCTTTACCTACAGAACAATTCCAGGGATGCCCAGCCGCTGTGACACACCACCACTCCCAGCAGTAACCATGCAAAATACACCACAGCACTCAGAGCTGGCCTTCCAAGCAGCACTCTCCCCTCTTCTGGGAAAAAATGAATAACTTCTGTATTCCCAAGGAAACAGAGACCCACTTCATTCGCAGCTAGGGAAGATGGTAACCAGCTAATCAAAGCTGCCACAACAACAGTAATGGTGCCACACTGAAGACACTTGGAAGCTCTTTGCTCTGAATCAGCAGCTGCAGGTCAAGCTCTTTGCCCCTGTCCCTCCAGGTCCAAGCTCACCTGTCTCTGTGGACCCTACAAGGTCTCTGCTATCTGCCTGTTCTCCTATTATGTACTTTGTGGGGCTTTTTTTCTTTTGCATTTCCACTCAAGAAAATCACCCAGCCAACAAAAGCATGGGTTTTCATGTTTCAGCTCTTCCTTATCACCAAAAGACAAGCAGTTTCTGGATAACAGTCCTTCCAAACCTGCAGAAGGAAACCTCAGGCGAAGTCTGGTGATTCTTTTTGCCCTCTGTGTTGAGCAGTAAGAATCTGAACTCACTTTGTTCAATGAAGACCCAAACTAGGAACCAAAGGTGTCTCCAGGTACAGTGCAGAGCATTCCCCTCGACACAACCTACCTGTCATGGGCAGTCTGAAATGACCACAAGCCAACACAGCCATCACAAAAGCAACTTCTCACCTTTTCCAATCACCTGTTCTTCTTCATCCCATCTCTGCCTAACTATCTGAAAAATCACAACACAACCCCAGACTGAGGAACCTGCCTCCCTGGATAATAATGAAGAACAAATAGGAAAGTTTCTCAAGTGATTCAGACTCTTGATCTGGCCCATCTCTGGACATAAAAACAAAGAGTAAAGACTATTCAGTGTCTGCGCATTAGCTTAAGTACCCCAAAATTATTGCTCAAGACATCAGGGAAGTTTTATGTATTTGGAATTAAAACCCCTGTTTGCACAAGATGTCTACTAAATGTACGATGATAAAAATTCAGCCCATCGATGAGTAAATATCACTCCTGACTTCCAGGTACAAGAGAAATTATTGTCAAGAATTCTGCCAAGGGGGTAATGAGAGGCCTGTGCCCTGAAGTTTCCATAGCAATGCACACTAAAGGCCTTGGACATGAATCATTCTCATACAAAAGCTGCTGTAACAGCAGCAAGACAAACCTTCCCAGCATACTTACTGTACCTATACAAGAATGCAAACAATAGAGCAACAAATAAATCACAATGACTTGGAAAGTGCAGCAGATGAACTAAGTTCACTACAGCTCACATGAAAAGAGATTGCATTTCATCACTTTTTTAAAATCAGTGATCAAAACATCCAAGAGTTCATAGGATTAAGGAAAACAAGACTATAAAAAGATGGTGAGCATGCTAGATAGGCTCAAGTACAGATGGATTAAAATAGAAAAGCTTTTGCTGTGTTTATTGGGACCAAATCTTGCCGATATCACAGAATCACAAATTCACACTGGGAATGTAAGGAGATAATTTAATTCATTGATCTTACTCTGGGGAGAGACAAAAGATGAGGTGTTTACCTCATCTTTTGTTTAAAAAACTAACTGGTGAAATTAAGTGACTTACTTGACATGTAAGTAATGTAAGTCAGAAAGACTACAATTTTAGTCCACAATTTTTCTCCTACACTAAAGTGCTTTTCAAAACTCATGGAGAGCTTTTCATACTGGCCACATCTGGGGTAAAGTGGATCCATACATGAATGGGTCTTTCCACCCAGATATTTCAGTTTCTGAAGGATGTGGCTGCTTGAGAAGTGACCACAGAAAACTTCAAATATTCTTCAGCCCACATTAAATCCGTGACTATTTACCCAATCAGTATGGTACTCTTCACCTGCATTTCAAATACCACCCTTGTAATCAAATGTCCACTGTCTCCTCACAAGGTAAGTGACAATAATCTGTGCCCAACACAACATGCATCCCAATTCTCTTGGGAAGAAAATTCCTCATAGGTAGTACCAGCATCAGAAGAGTGATGACAGGGCACTTCCCTCTGCCTCTCCCTCCCTGCTGTGTATTCATCATTCATTTTCAAAACTTGCTGAGGGCACACATTCAGTGTGAGAGTCCTATCTCAGCTGATGGGCAACTCTTTCAAAGAGAAATAGAACAATCCCCAATATCACTCAAAAGACCACTAAACTAAATCAGAACAATCAACTTCTGCTGGAAAACTGGTGTTCAATGTCAAAATCAAGGATGGAGAAAGTTTCCACTTCCCTCCCTCCAAGAGTTTCATGTATTTCAAAGCATTTTTAGTGTGTTTATTCCATCAGTGATTGTCTTAGCAACAGAAAAACAGAAAGTCAAGAAACAGCAGTTCATAAACTTGAAGCAAGTTGAAGAGTATTTCTGCACTTCCTCTGCCCCACACCAGGTTTTTAGAGCTATTAACTCCACATAGAAAACAACATTCACCCTCACACAGCTGCACTGACCCAATGACTGTGGCTATTTTGGATCGTGCAGGAATGTGCCACTCATGAGGAAAACATTTTCCTGAATCTACCTGCTTTGTAAGCTTTTAAAACATTCTACTATTTTATTCCTTAAAAAGAGCGTGTGGTAACTCAGTGATTAAGGCAATTTATTGCTAAGAGCAATTCATTTCTGATGCTCATGTACCTGGCATTTGTGAGCTGCCACTGTAGAATTATTTATTAAGAGCACAAATCAAACTCAAGGACTCCGGAGCACAGTCCCAGGGCACATGAAAGAAGAGCACTGCTTTGGACATGAAGATCAATTACAGTTAATTGCACAAATACTCATTTTGGCTGGGGGGTGGACTCACTCCATAGGTAAAACCAATACGACTTTTTTCCTTTACTGGATTCCAGGTCAAGGGTGTGACTAAAAAGCCTCTTTCAGCTGCCTTACGTGTGCAAGATATATACATATTTAAGAGCCTCCATTAGGCTTGCTGCCAAACCAAAGTTAAATCTGAGTGTAACAGTTAAAGGTATAATTTTAAGTGTGAAGTCATGGCACCCACAGCTGTAAACATATCTCAACACTATTCTATTCTTTAGTGTGATTCATAGGAAAAGCAAGCAAATTGCTATAGCTTTTGCCTCTGTTAAAGGAATAGCTTGTTTTCTAAAGTAAGTTTACAATTTCATCTCATTGTCACATGCAGATCTCACTGTCATGCTAAGTATGAGTAATTCATGGAAACATGGGTTATGTTAAAAAATAAAACAAGTCTAAAGTGAAACAAAACAAAGAGAAAAGACTAATATAAAATGTCCCACTAAAACCAGACTTTCCTACACAGAGCCTGTTAGGCAGGCATTTCAAACTGCAACCAGAGAAATTCTGCTGTTTACCAGGCAGAGGTCCCAGAACATTTTCACACTATTAACTACCATACATATATTTTTTTTTCTACCCATACAATTTTATATCTCAAGCACCTCTTCTATCCTTTCCAGAAAGCTGTTTTCCTAAATTATCTCTGCAAAACCAAATTCTAAGCTCCCAACTAAATTGCTAAAAGCAAACACTC